>NW_020940358.1:14936454-15083845 GCF_900497805.2 Vombatus ursinus
AGAGAGAGAGAGAGAGAGAGAGAGAGAGAGAGAGAGAGAGAGAGAGAAAGAGAGAAGCAGCAGCTGGAGAAGGAAATATATAGTCTGCAGTGTGAAGAGGGATAGGTGGAAAGTGGAAAGACTGCCTATTCAAACAGGCCGTTCAAGAAACCTTCAGTCACAATCTTCCCCTCAGTTCCTTCATCATCTCTGCATATGTGTCATGAAAGGCCCTTATTTTTGAGGGGGAAAGCAGAGAGAGAAACAGAGACACAGAACCATAGAAAGGAGAGAAAACATTCTGTCAAGAAAGATACTGGGGCAGAAATAGAAAGACACAAACAACAACAACAATATATATAGATATATATATATATCTATATATATGTATGTATGTATGTATTTTACAGACAAAGAGTTCTGAGCTTCCAATGTTGATTGTAAGACTTTAGAATGAGGAAAAGAGAGGAGCAGAAGAGCTGAAGGTCAATGAGGTTCCCAAACCCGGAGCAAACAATTCTCTGCTCTGCTTTCTGTCTAGTTTTTCTGGTTATTAGAAAATGCACTCGGTCCCTTGGTTAGATCCTAATAGCAGCTGCCTCAGCCTAGGCTGCCATGAAGTCTATTTTATTTCATGAACCCTTTATCAACCTTCAGTCTTTGATCATCATTTAAAAAAAAAAAGGAAAGAAAAGAAATGCACTCAGTGGAACTTCATGTTAATCAAGTGAGAAGTGTTATTTGAGATGTTTTCCTGATTATCCCAACCAAAGAATAAAAGCCTCAATAACTTCGGGGGCTCAAGGCAGTTCTAATGCAATTAGGAGCATTCTAGGCTTAGAATGTTCACTTCAAATCAGTTGCATGCTGAGGAGACACCCTTTAAAAATTTTAAAAAAAGATATGTTCATAAGGACACACAGAAAGCCTGGCTACTTTGCAAATGAATTGACCCAGTTGCAAATCTGCATATTGGACTAGCCCAAGTTCAGAGAAAATCTACAGACATAAATAAACAATGAAGCAGATTTAAAGGACACTTTCTTTGAGTAAAAAAAAAAATTAAATTTTATTTTGAAAACCCTTTGTTGAGCTGACAGTCGGCTCAACAACAATGAAATTCAATTTGATTCACCAAGCATTTTTTATTATTCACCAAACGTTTTTTGTGATTATTGCCATAAGCGAGCATTTGATAGATTCCCACCCATAACCTGCTCCAGCCCCCAGCCAAACTCTGGGGAACAAATACATAGTCTTTTGGGAAATACAGGTTTTATGTTTTGATGTACTTGTCACACAGATCAACTTGGACAGATAGGGCAGAGATATACCAGCCTTGGGAAAAATGAAGGACTGAAGGTGAAACTGTACGTGCACATGTGTGAGGCACTATCCTAGGCACTGGGGATAGATACAAAGACAAAACTTAAGCAGCCCCTGCCCTCAAGCAGCTTCCCTTCTACTGGAGGATACAACATTTACATATCTAAAACCCTTTCTGAGGTTAGGCTTCTCACACTGGATCCCTAACAGGCAGTTGATCACGACTTCTTTCCTCAGGGTTCTGGGATTGGGGTATACTAATGCTATCTCTCCTTCATAAGTCTCCATCCACTTTGCTTTCCAATATCAATCAACAATTGACATCGATTAGCTTTTACAAAGGAATATTTACTGAGAAGGTGTAGCAGGGATTGAAGTACAAAAGCATTCCCCCAAGCTATGGAGCAAATTCCCCTTCCTGTGCGCGCTGGAACACATACATACATACACACACACACACACACACACACACATACGTGGTCCCTAGAGAGAGTGGGCTCAGACTTAAAGCACAAAATTACTGAAACACACATCTCGGGAACTTGTGGCACTAAAGGGTCCCTCAAGACTGCTGGTCCCAGGAGTCCTCTTCTCCCTTTAAGGAGCCCTTACCACAGCTGTCCCTCCTGAGCCAAACAAAAGATGTTTTCATCTCATGGTCATTCATGGTCATTAACAAGATTTTGATTATACACAGTTAAATAAAAACAAGGTAATCCGAAAGGGAAGAGAGTAGATATAAGCAAGGGATCACAAAAGGCTTCCATAGGAGATGGAAAAGGCTGTGTTGGAAGAAGGCAAGGGCTGTAGGAGGTAAAGGTGGAAAGGGAAAGTATTCTAGGCAGAAGGAAACGGAGAGGAGGAGACTCACAGCCAAAACATTCACTAAGTGACAGAACAAAATAATAAGGAAAAATTGCTTAACGGTGAGCATACCCCAAGGCGGAGCAGGGTGCCTTGGAAGACAGCGGGCTCCCCTGCCTACTGGAGTGCTTAAGCAGGCCTGAAAGATGACTTACCAGGGATGCTATAGATGGGGTTCCTATTTACGTTCAGGGAGAACTAAGGTTCTCTAAGGTCACTGGATCTGAAATATGACCTTCCATTGCTTGAATCAATATCGGAGAGGGGGTGGACACTTAACAGTATTTCCCTATCTGATTTTAGCAGTTGGTGTAAAATGGGGGGAGATGATTCCTTGTTCTGTCGTGGACTTCTGCCGTAGCTGGAATAACTTTCTTTCTTGGTGCTTTAACCTCCACTCGGGCTTCCCTGATGCTCCTTCAGAAGGAGTGCTAGCCAAACCCCCTCATTTGACAGATGAGGGAACTGAGGTCCATAGATGAAGCGACCTGTCCCAGGTCATACAGGTAGTAAGTGGCAAATCCAAGATTCTAATCCAAGTTCTCTAATTTCAAGTTCAGTGCTCCCTCCATTACAGCAAGCACTTATTAAGCACCTATTATGTGCAGGCATTGACACTAAGCGATGGGTAGATGGAGACAGTTTACACGTTCCTTCCAGCAAGAAGTCCAGTTTGACTAGAGCTTGGAGCATGGAGAAGGTAGTAATGTGAAATAAGAATGGAAAGGTAGAAGGTTGTACCAAATTGAGATGGGTATTGAATCCCAGGCTAAGGAATGTGAGCTTTTTTTTCTTTGTGGAATAGATTTGTTGTTGTATATGTATACATATATGTACATATGTGTGCATGTATTTGTATAGACATAGGCATATATGCCCATAGACATGGATACATATACACATAGATACAGACACACACATATGTCTGACTCTCCATGACCCCGTGGACCATAGCAAGCCTAGCAAGCCAATATTGCCCATGAAGTTTTCTTGGCAACGATACTGGAATGGTTTATCATTCCCTTCTGCAGTGGATTAAGGCAAATAGAGGTTAAGTGACTTGCCCAGGGTCATATAGCTGGATTTGAGCTCAGGTTTTCCTGCCTCCAGACCCAGTGCTCTGTCCACTGAGCTATTTATTTACCACTAAACAGATACTTTCCAATAAACACTAATATAAATCTCCTTATGATATGTATTTCCTCCCCTCTACCAAAGTTAGATGATCAATTGTTAACAAAAAAGGAAAGATGTGTCCCTTAATCTAATAGTGTGGTGCTAGCATCGATCAGAGTTTGTTGCCTCTTCATGGTGACTTTGGTGCTATTACCACTGTGTACATTGCTCTCTTGGTTCTGCTTCTTTACTCTGCATCATTTCGAACAAGTCTTTCCATGCTTCCTCTGTGGTCTTCGTTCCTCAGAGTTCTGTAATTTCCATCACACTTACTTATGTATCACAGTTTTCCCCCAACTTTTCCAATTGCTGGGCAGAGTTTGAACTTTACTCAGTAGGTAATTGGGAACTGTTTCCATTCCAGTGCATGTCAACAATAATAATTATCCCTTCTCACAAATATGGTACACACAGCTCACAAAGCAGAATGGCGCTCCTGGATAGCAGAGGCTGTTTCTATTGGTCTTTGTATCCCGAGGGTTGGCCAAGGTATTTGTCACACAGGAGGCCCTTAATAGATGCTCATTGAGTTGACTAGAGCTTGGAGCATGGAGAAGGTAGTAATGTGAAATAAGAATGTAAAGGTAGGGGGTTGTACCAAATTGGGATGAGTATTGAATCCCAGGCCAAGGAATTTGAGCTTTTTTTTCTTTATTAAACAGATTTGTTGTTGTATATGTATACATATATGTACATATATGTGCATGTATTTGTATAGACATACATATATAGACATAGACATAGATACAAATACACAGACATAGATACATATACACATAAACATAGACACACACACTTATGTCTGATTCTCCACATCTATCATCTCATTTAATTCTTATAAACAAACCTATTAATTAGGGTAGGCAGAGATGATTATCCCACAAACTACAGGAAAGGAAACTGGAAAGTTAAATAACCTGCTCAAGGTCACAGAGCTTGGGAGTAGTAGAACTAAGCCTAGAATCTAGGTTTCCTCCTTTTAAAAAAATAGTAATACTGTTTGTTTTGTTTTAAAAACATTTTAACATCCTAAGCATACAAACAAAAAAAACACAACAAAATGTTCCAAATATTAGGTACAGGATGTATTTTAATTTCCATTGCTACATTGTCTTTTCATTTTTTTTTTGAAAAAGAGGTAGTTTCCATTTAAAAACAACAAAAAAAAATCACTTTTTATGCCAATTGAAACCCTACCCCCTTTCCACATCTAAGAATGTCAGCAGTCTGCTAACATACTTTATATAAAATGACAAACTTTATGTTATATGGACAATTATTGTACACAGGGCTACTCTAACAGTGCATGCTTTGGACCATGGTATTCTATGAAAGATCCAAATTAATTCTCCCTTTCTAAGATATCATAATTCCAAATATTTATGAAAAGAATTTGTCTACTTTTACTATAGATAAATGGAAATCATATGTATATGCATATATATGTACACATATGTGCATGTGTATACTCACACATATTTGTATGTGTATTTGGGCTTCTGGAGATATGTAGATGCCCCCACTCTCCAGATATATGGAGGGGGAGCGTAAGTTTCCAATCTAGAATTTCTAACCAATAATCATAATTATCACACACAAAAAAGCCTGAAAATTTTGTAAATTTTTTTATAACAACAGCAATATTCACACAGATAGGAAAATGCTAAATTTCCTTTTCATTTTTAAAACATTTGGAAATAAGTACAACTTTATACAACAGTTTCAGAGTGCTCATAACATCTACATCCATGTCACATAAACCAGGCAAAATATCTAGAGTACCTGTTTCTAGTTTTAAAAATTGAATGCTACAAATGCAGTTGATACTATATCAATAAAGGTGCTTCATTAAGGGTTTCCTCTACTCTCTGTTATCTAAAAAGACAAATTATATACAGTTTTATTCATCATCCTCTTCATCTTCATCCTCCTCTTCCTCTTCTCCCTCTTCCTTCCCCTTCGTTTGTTTTTGGGAAACTTTAGCTGTTCCCTTTGAACCATCAAACTTTCCTGTAGACTCACAATCAGCAGCATCCTTTTCATATTTTGCCTTCAGCTTTGCTGCCTTATTGTTGTATGACTGCTTTTTATTATCACTCAGATTATTCCACATCTCACCAAGTAAATTTTTTTGATCCATCCCCACTGGATATCCCAGGATTTGTAGATTTGTTTCTGAATAGAATAGGGAGAAGCCAAATGGGAACCATTTGGGAGCATTAGGATTCTTTTTCTTCTCACCTTTAGTTGGTCCATAATCCCTCATCTACCGATTATGCCATAATTTATCAGCCTTTGCCATTTTGTCTAACTTGGATTTTTCCTTCTCAGATATTTGCTTCCATCTTTCTGAACATTTCTTTGAAAATTCTGCAAAGTTGACAAGAACTGCAGGATTTTTTCCTTATGCTCTTCACAGCTTCTTCATACAAAGAAGGCACAGGTAGACATTTTGCCTTTCTTTGGGTCACCTTTAGCCAACTCTAGTGTGTAACTATATTGTTTGCTAGACTTCTCAGGTTTCCTCCTAATTCTTAATCCAGTCATCTTTCCCCTATGCCTCATGGCATGGACCTGGACAAAAGGAGTTTTCTTGGGATGACTGTCTGATCTCCACTTACTTGTATATGGAAGTGAAGCTAAAATCACTGACAAACAAATCAGCGTCTTTGGTTAAAAGTTCTCTGGCAAGAAAATCCCTAGATGCTAGGGAGGCAAATGATCAATTTATCCCCATGATAATTGACCATGTCTCCTGTGACTTTGCTAGGTCCCTGAGCCCTGACCAGGACTGTTTACACTCTAAACCTCAATTTCTGTTCAATAAAACAAGGTAGTTGGACTAGACAATTGCTAAGGCTCCCTTTAGCTCTGATGTTTGAGGTTCAAAAAAATTTTTGTTACTTTGAGAAAAAGCATTGCTAGCATTTCAATCAATCGATATTTATCAAGCACCTACCATGTGCCACTTACTATGTTAAGCACTGGGGATACAAAAAGAGGCAAAAGATAGTACCTGCCTTCAAGGAGCTCACAATCTAATGGGGAAGATAACAAAACATGTATAAACAAGCTATAGACAAGATAAAAAGGAAATATTTAGCAGAGAGAAAGAACTAGAATTAAGAGGGAGCTTTCTATAGAAGATGGGATTTTAGCAGGGACTCAGAGGAAGCCAGGGGCACCAATAAGCAGAGATGAGGAGGGAGCATGTTCCATACAGGGAAGACTGCCAGAGAAAATGTCCAGAGTGAAGGGGTGGAGAGTCTTATTGGTGGAACAGCTCAGCGGTTGGATCAGAGTAAGTGCTGGGGAGGAAGGTGTAAGAAGACTGGAAAGGTAGGAAGTGCTACGTTATGAAGGGCTTTGAATGCTAAAGAGAGGATTTTGTATTTGCTCCTGGAGGTGATAGGGAGCCACTGGAGTTTATAGGAGAGTGACATGAATTTCCCATTCCTCTCCTCTCATCAAACCTTCCCTTGTAATAAAATAGAGTTAAACAAAACAGACTGATACACAGATCAGTGATGACACCATAAGCCTCATTGTACACACCTCTCTATGGAAAAAAGATGGTTCATCATCAGTTCCCTGGAGTTGATTGTTCTTTGTATCAGTAAGAGTTCTGATGTCCTTTGGCATCGTTTTTCTTTACCTGATTTCTCACTGTGTGTCTTGGCTGTGTCATTTTTTTGGTTTGTTTACTTCACTGCATATCAGTTATCTATGTTCTATGGCCCCTTCTAGCTCCAGGATTCAGTGCTTCCCAGTCCTCTTTCTTTCTCCTCAGACATACTCTTTTCCTGCGACACTTGGTCCATCAGAAATGGAGAACTGGCCTCAAAGGCAGGATGACATGGGTTCAAGTCCAGCCTCTGACACATGTTGACTGGGTGACCCTGGACAAGTCACTTAACTTTCGAGTGCTCTAGGCAACTCTCTTAAGACTGCACTGTTGGGTAGGGGGAGTTTCCTCCCCAGGAGTGCCCTGTAGCAGTCTCTAGGCCCACTTGGTCTGTCAAACATTTGGTCTGTGAAGGATAGCAGACCGGATTCCTGACAGCTTTCTCCTTGCATTCATCAATGTCTCAGGCCATACACATGCTCAGAAGAAGAGGCTTCAAGGGCCAAATTGTTGTTTTTGAAGTGGAAACCATTTCCAGCAATGGGATCGCTGCAAACTCCTCTTAGCTTCCCACTGTGGGAATGGGGATGTCTGGAACATGCGAGTGCAGGCCAAAGGGAGTCAGGTTCACTGGAATTCCTTCAACTGTGCTCCCATTAGACAGCCCGGCCGCTGCCTCCCAGACTCTGCACCTGGTTAACATTAAAAAAAAAAAAATCTGTGAGCTGACTTGCCCCAGAATTAACATTGCAGTTTGACCTCGGTGTAAACTGAACGCCTCATCACCAAGTTGCCTGCCGGGCAGCTGAGCATTTAATGATTGAACCAGCCTCCCTCCCTGGCTACAGCCCTAGAGAACAGCTCAGTTTGCTGGGGCAGGAAGGAAACTCCAGTGCGTCTGTCCAGGAACACCTGAGCTCAGGGAGATGAGGCATGGTCACGCTGGGGTCTTGCTTCCAGCTGATGAACAAGACAAGCTGTCAGATCTCGTCTGCTCAGAGGAGATACTGCAGAAAGGGAAGCTAAAAACAAGAAAAATTAGCTGCTTCTTTTTCTTGGGATTTTTAACTGTAACATTCCCTAAGACTGAGGAAAATTGTAAAAGGATCTCAGTCTCATGACTATTGATACTGGGCCTAAAATCAGTGCTGGCCTTCCCTATCACCACTAATAAACCCATTCTCTCCCATTAGCAACATGGCAGAAATAGAAATGTATCTGAAGTTAGAGGACTTGGGTTCAGATCTTAGCTCTGTCACAACTTTAGTACCCATGTAACCTTAGGCAAGCCTCCTCCCTTCTCTGGGCTAAGTTAGTTTCCTTTTCTGAAAAATGGGGAGGTCAAACTAGCCGATTTCTGAGGTCCCAGCAGCCCTGAGAGCCAGTGGTTAAAATTTACCAGCACACTAGTAATAGAACTCAGGTTCCAGTCTCTTGCTTTGGTTTCCAGTGCTTTTCCCACCACAGCAGGCTTTTTTACCATCCTCAACTAGAGCAAGAGCTCTTCTTCCCTCTTTCCCCATCCTAACCCTGGCCCATTCAGAGCTAGTCAATCATCAGTCACTGTCAGGAGAAATCCCCACAAAAACAAGTATAGAGAATTGGCACACTTAAGAACCCCAGCAGTCAAAATCCCTAAATCTATCCAGCTTCAAGGGGTGTCTGGAAAAAGTACAGGACTCAGAGCCAAGAAACCTGGGTTCGAGTCCTGGCTTTGATGTCTGGACAAATCACTTCAAGCCTGACTTTTCTTCAGCCAAAAAAAGAGGAATAGCAACATTTGCACTGCAGACTTTCACAAACCTTAAAATGAGAGAAACAAGAATTATTACTGTTTCCTGATACTCCCAAGTCCTCAAAGCAATGTCTCCTTCCAGAAACTCCCATAATCCTATGCTCTTAGTTGTCTTATAGCTGTTAATGTAATTTACTCCCTAATGTTGTGTCCCAATCTTCTCTCCTCCTAGAATGTCAGTTCCTTAAAGGCAGAGGGAGGTACAGTCAACTTTATCTACCCTTCCTAGACACCTGCCCCTTCAACCACTCTGCATGGATGTGGATTCAAGTCCCAGCCTTGCCACTTGATGTGTGACCCTGAACAAGTCATTTTAGTTCTCTGGGTCTCAGTTTCCTCTTCTATAAAATTAGGAAACTAGATGGACATGTTACCACATACCTATAATCCCTGCTACCGGGAGACTGAGGCTGGTGTTAACTCTTGAGCTCAAGAGTTCTGAGATTAAACCAATTGGGTGTCCAAACTAAGTTCAACATTAATACATATGTGTGTCTGGGTGAAAGTCTGGGGTGTGAGGTGGATCAGCCCAGGACCAAAACAGTTGACCTGATTCCTCTTCCTGATCAGAATGGGACTGGACCCCCGAGTAACCCTTGCACTTACGGCTTGGGCAAGATAGGGAGACCTCATCTTTAATAACAAAATTAGGAGAGGGCTGAGGTAGCTGGTCTCTAAAGTCTATAACAGCTCTAGCATTCTGTGATATGTGGTATCTATCCCAGTAGCAATCCTTTGGCCAAAGGGACCATAAGCCTTACCTAACCTCATCAAGAGAGTTAACAGGAAATGTTGAGAACCTTGAGAAGGTTGCTGCATACCCCTTGTTGAGAAGGGATATGCAGAACATATAGAGGACAATGTCTGGCCTTGGCAAGATCAAAATCCACAGATACGATTATAAAACTTCCTGGAGAAATTCCACTTAAGATAACAATAGAATGTATAAAATATTTGTGAGTCTACCAGACAAGAGACGTACTGGAACTACAATTAATCCTCAACTTTCTTGGGGGTAATGTTCCTAGAAAACGGTGAAAAAGTAAAAAATGTAAATGTTGTTACAGTGAACCTATGGGAAATAGAGGGTTAGGTTCCTGTGACCACCAAAAACTAATCTTTTGCTAGAGTTTACTGCCAATACATTTTTCTACATATAATTCTTTTTTCTCATTTTATATTTTCCCCCAACTACATATTAAAACAATTTTTTTAACATTTTAAAAGTTTTAAGTTCCAAATTCTATCCCTCCCTCCATTCCCTCCTCCTTGCTTGAGACAGTAAGCAATCAGATATAGTTTATACATGTCTTCATACAATTCTCTGTAACAAAATATTAATTTTGAAATACACACTTTTCCTAACACAGTAACCTTGAAATAACCTATAAAATGCAGGGGAGAGGAGAGGCTATGCTGAATGGAATGGGGAGGAGCAGGGGTGGAGATATCAGAGTAACTCCCAAGTATAAAAAAAAAAAAAGGACAACCTGCAGTCTCTAATATTCCTTTTGGTTCTGTGATTGCATTGTTCCCTGATAAAGATCATATGCTTGGGGTGAGTCCCCGGCCCCAGCCCAGCATATCCAGCTACCAGTCTTGCCAGGGGTGACCACCATCTCATTTACCCACAAACTTAGCCACTTTTCCATTTTTCCAATTCCCTCATCACACACTTTGACTAGGTTACTTTAGCAGTTTCTGGAGAGGATTCACTATTACTTTTACAAATACTTTCCTCATTTTTGTGAATACAAACTTGCATGCATTCCTGCCTCTCATTTTTTTCTCTACTGCACATAGCCACAAATGTGTGTGGTTACCAACGTGAAAATGAAAACAAGGTTACTAATAAAATCACACAAATGCTTGAAGTCATGAAAGTTAAATGGTGAGCATTGAGGATTGACTGTATATGAATACTGCTGCAAAACACTCTTTATACAAATATAGGCCTAAATAAATGGAGAAATATTCATTGCTCATGGGTAGGCCAAGCCAACGTAATAAAAATGACGATACCATCTATAATAAATAAATTAATAATAATATAGTAATAAAAAGAGACAGCCCTGTCCTCAAGGAGCTTACAATCTAATGTGGGGAGACAACACACAAAAAGGAGACAGGAAGGTAGGAGGCACAAGGGGTTATCTTGTTCCTTGGAGCTGAAACCAGGAAAAGCAATAGATGGGAAGTGGAGTGAGCTGAGTCCAGTTTCTGCTCCCTATAAAGGGAAGCACTGTTTGATAGTCCACCCTCCAGCCCTCCAATCAGAGGAGAGAAGAAGGGTGAGGGTGAGGGTGTCAATCAAGGCTTGAGTTAGCAGCACAGAGGTGAGACGAGAGGTGATGAGCTTATCTTGGGAAGAGCATCATCTTCTGTGCAGGTGAAACTGCAGAGCAGCAAATGCAAAGTGGAGTGAGCATCCACTATGGGACCTAGCCTTGTCCCTCATTGTATTCTATTAATTATATCCTCGAGGCACATAGTAGGCACTTAATAAACATTTATTGGATTAGATTGGGAAACTATGAAAGGAGTATGAATCAATAATTGCTAGGAGAGCTCAGATATAGGAGGGGTCATTTCCTGCTAGGCTAACCCGAGGCCAAGGAAAACTTTATGTAGGAGGGATGTGACCTGAGCTAAAGGTTGAATAGTATTGGAATAAGCTGGAGGAAGGGTGCTTTATCCCTCAAAAGCTAATACAATCTGGAGTTGAGAGGCAGTTTGGCACAGTGGATAAAACACTGAACTTGGAGTCAGAAACACCTAATTTCAATCTCAAATTTATTAGCTATGTGACCCTGGGTAGGCCACTTAATTCCTCTCAGCCTCAGTTTCCTAGTCTGTTCAATGGAGATAATAATAGCATCTCCCTCCCAGGGTTGTTGTAAAGATGAAATGAGATACTATATGTGAAACATTTTGCAAACTTTAAAGCACTAGATAAATGTTATGTTTCTGCATGCAACCTTCCCCCATCCTTTCAAGTGCTAGTACCCTCCCTCTCTAACTACCTTGCATATTCTCTCTATATTCTTACATATGTACTTCTTGCCCACCTACCCTCCCATAGGATAGAAGCTCCTTATGAGTATGGATTGTTTCATTTTTGAACTTGTATGCCCAGCATGTGGTATAGTACCTGGCATATAGATGCTTAATAAATGTTTATTGATTGCTAAATTAGCAATTGACATTAATAATGGTAATAATTAATAATGAAAAATAGTAAAAAAAAATTTTAGGGCAGCTACATGATGCAGTGGATAGAGTACCAGCCTTGGAGTCAGAAAGACTCCTCTTCATGAATTCAAATGGGGCCTCAGATACTTCCTAGCTGTGTGACCCTGGGCAAGTCACTTAACTCTTTTTGCCTCAGTTTCTTCATCTGCAAAATGAGCTGGAGAAGAAAATGGCAAACCACTCCAGTATCTTTGTCAAGAAAATCCCAAATGGGGTGATGAGAGTCAGACCCAACTGAAATGACTCAATAGCAAATAATAATAACAGTATAATATCCAGAAGGAGAGTTCCCACTATCCTATGCCTTGGTCAGAACAGATTCAGAATATTGTGTTTAGTTCTAAGTGCCACAATTTAGGCAGAATATTGACAAAGTGGAGAATACCCAGAGGATAGTTACCAGGATGCTGAAAATATCAGATACTATTTCACTGAAGGATCAGTTGAAGAAATTGCAGCTGTTTAGCCTGGAGAAGAACAAAATTGGGGGTGGGGGGTTGGAGGGGTAGGATTTGATGGTTGTATTGGAATATCTGAATGGCCGTTGTGTGGAAGAAGGATTAGACTTCTTCTGCTTGGCCTCCAAGGACAGATCTAGGACCAATGGAGGAAAGTTGCTGTAAGGCAGACTCTAGACTGATGTAAAAAACAACTTATAGTGTCCCAAAGATGAACAAGTCTATTGGACTCCTCTTCCTCTGGAGATCCTCAAGCAAAGACTGGATGACTTTTGTCAGAGAGGTTGCAGGGCAGATTGCTGTCCAAGTAGGGATAGGGAGAAGTATAGGCATTCAAGAACTAGATAAGGTCCTTTCTAACTACAGATTCTATTTCTTTCTGACTAAGGCAAAGACATGAGAAAGTCCATGGGGGCAAGAAACTATAAAGTGGGTTGAGAAGATACTGTATCTGGCAATATGTATGGAACATCAGTTCCTTTATGGGTGTAATGAGGGACAAGGCTAAGTGGTGTAATAGATGATGTGTCAGACCTGGAGTGAAGAAAAACCTTGAGAGTTCAAATCCTACCTCAGACAGTTACTAGCTATGTGACCCTGAGCAAGTCACTTAATCTCTCTCAGCCTCAGTGTCCTCATCTGTAAAATGGGTATAATTATATCCTCTTCTTCACAGAGTTGTTGTGAGGATTGAATAAGTAAAACTTTCTGCAAACTTTAAAGTGCTATATAAATATTAGCTAATAGTATTGTTGTTATTATTATTATTATTATCAAAAGGGCTAGGGCCAGATGGTAGCAGGCCTTGAATTCCAGGTAAAGGAGTTTGGACTTTTCCCTTCATCTCCCAGAGGGATTCCTATTATCATTTACATTTGAGTTTACTAAGTCTCTGCTGTTGCCCAAGAGACCTCGGCATGGAAAGGCCAGACAGGAAATGGATACATTTATGGAGGGGCCAATAAAATCATGCCTGAATGAGGAGCCGAGGCTTATTTAAATCACACACACACACACACACACATACACACACACAGAGCAAATGGCAAACTAATTGAAAGTTCTCAAATTAATGCTAGTTGATTATAAAAACTTATACAATAATAACTTCCCATGGGACTGATCAGGATCAAAGGTGTAGAATCAAGGTCTTCTAATAAGAAGAAGAATTGACATTTAAAAAAAAATGTTTTTATTGATGTCTTTTTTTAACAACATGCTAGTTTTCTCTAGTGTCCTTCCCTTTGCCCCTCCCAGAAAGTCATCCCATAGAGCAAATAGTATTTTTGAAAGACAAAAAAAGAAAAAGATGAGGAAGAAATCAGTACAATAAATCAATACATTGAAAAAGTCAGAAAACATATCTAACGTACAACGTCTATAAACCTCTTCCCTCTAGGCAGGAGTGGGATGGGCGAGTCCTCTCATACTTTTCATTCCAGTCATGCTTAATCTTTACAACTTTGCTACATTTACTTTTAATTCATGTGCGTGACTGTTCTTTCAATTTTTATTGTTGTACCTATCGTTTTCTTGACATTTGTACAGTATTTTAAGGCCAACAGGAGGCTTTATATAAATTATTGTGTCTGATCCTCACAACAATCCTATGAGCAAGGTAGTAGAGGTATCATTACCTCCATTGGACATGTCTGTGCAGTTGTGTCCTCCAAGCTACTCTGCATTGTCCAGAAAGTATCTGGCTAAGCAATAACCTTGGAATAGCAGGAAAGTTACAGAATAATAGAATGTCAGAGCTGGAAGGAACTTCAGAATGTAGACCATTGGTTTAAAGGGGGCATTTTGTTCTTTAGAGTTGAAACCCAGCATAGAAACAGATGCAAAATGCAGTGAGTTTCTACTATGGTACCTAACCTGATCTCTCCTTGTACCCATAAAGGAAGATTATCTGGGGGCTATATTTTACTGAAGAAGAAATTAAGATCCAGAGAAGAGAAGTTATTTTTTCTAAAGTGATCCTTACAAGGTGCAGCACAGACAGGTCTAGAACCCAAGGCCCCAGATTAAACCACATATTAACCACATATTATTTCTGGAAGATTCCTCAGGACTCTGAGTTCACAAGGAGGGGAAGAAAGGGAGGAAAAGAATGGAAAGGGAAGGGGAGAGAAGGGAAAGGGAGGGGAGAGGTGCAAAGGAAAGGACAAGAGAGGAAGAAAGCCCATCCAAAAATATTTAAGGAAACTCAAAGATAGAGAATTACAGATTTGAAAATAAAATTACATTTGCTCTTAATGATAAAAATGTTTTTTTCTTTTGAAAAAGGAAATCAAAAGAAAATTCAAGAAAGTATTCACCCATATATTATTATATAAAGTTTGCTGTGCCCCACTATTAAGTAGATAGTAATAGCAGCTCACATTTATCTAGAGCTTATGTATTGCTATTACATTTGACAGACAGAGAAATGGAAAATCTGAAGTGATCTGACCACCATCAGTATCACATCCTGTCTGGGAGTGGGGAGGTAGAGAGAGAGAGAGAGAGAGAGAGAGAGAGAGAGAAGGAACAAAGGAATGAAGAAACAAAGGGATGAAGGATGGGAAAGAAAGGAGGGAGAGAGGAAGGATGGATGGATGGAAGGAAGGAAGGAAGGAAGGGGAAAATAAATGTGGACAAATCAACAGATGTTTCTTGACTCTAAGGCTAGTATTTTCACTAATCTGTGCTGCCTCTTAGAGTCAGTGTTGCTAATCAGTCAGTTTAAAAAGGCAGATGGCAAAAATGATGGAGATGTAGATCTGAAGCATGAGAGTTTCTTTTCTTCTGATAACACTTGAGACTCTAAGTTCCTGAACCCCAAGACCTAGTGTTTATATTTATCACCTCTCAAATGCTGCTTCGTATTGGACATCGAGGGAGATGAAGACAGGAAGAGAAGAATGTCTGTTTGTCTTTTTGTCCTATTTCTTCAACCAGACTTGGAGATTCTTGAGGACAGGGACCTCATGATACTTCTCTGTAGACCCTGTATCTAGGACAAGTCCTTGCCCAGACCACAAAGTAGGTGTTCAGTGTTTGCTGACCATGATAATGTTCATAGAATTATAGAACTAGAGGTAGAAAGGACCTTCAGACCATCCAGACCATGGCACGCTATGACTTAAGGGCCAGATCTGGCCAACTGCTGGCCCACTAGCTAAGAATGGTTTTTACAATTTTAAATAAAACAAAACTTTTAAAATGGAAAATTTTTCTTATCTTGCTAGCTTCACAAAAAGTGGTGGGAGTGGGGAGGTACCTGTAGTTTGCTGACCCCTGATTCTAATTCTACACTTTCTCAGCTGAGGAAACTGAGGCCCAGACACTTGGGCAGGGCCACATAGGTAGTAACAACAACAACAACAAACAACAAAAATTGAACTGAGGTCCTCTGAATCCAAATCCAGTGCTCACTGCCTCTTTCACCTTCTCCCTGAAAACTGATAGCTATGTGTGTCTGCTCTACCAACCCCAAGATTTTCTCTTAAACTATTTATAGCATGTCCAAAACCACATTCTGACCTCTCAAGGACCATGTTTCTCTTGACAAGTGCCATGAGGCGTATCTCTGCGTTAGCACTGGGATCCTAGCCAATTTTGGACTCAGTTATTTAATTGTTTTCCTAAGTTTCCTAGGCAAGTTCAGTAGCATATATTGTAATTCTTCACTGGCTTTCCTACATATTCTGATCACAGTTCTATTAAAAAAGCTTGTGAGTTCTTTTCCAGAGGTGAGTACATTTTTATGGAAAGTAGACTTTTGTGCATGTATGTATGTATGTGCACACATGCATTTGAGTGACAGTGGAATGGGGATATTTAATCTAGAGGAGAAGAGAGTTAGGAAGACCTGAAAAGTGTCTTCAAGCCCTTGAACCACTGTCTTGTAGAAGAACAATTAGACTTATTCTGCTGGGTCCCCAAAGACCAAACTAGGAGCAGTAGGTTGAAATTGTAGAGACAAATTCCAATTCAACAGAATGGAAAATCAGAGCTATCCCAAATAGAATAGGTTGTGTTTGGGACTCCCATGAGTCCCTTATGTCTGGAACTCTTCAATTCTTCAAGTCTGGATGACTTTTTGATGGGGAGGTAGAAGAAGGGCATATCTGTACAGGTGTGAGCTGAACTAGATACTCTCTCAAATACCTTTCAACACAGATTCTGAAATTTTTTGACTGTTCTTCCCAAAAGACTCAGAGGGATGGAGCAAGGAGGCATCTTTCCCCCCAAAAAAGAATAGTCCAACAGTTCCAAATTCCCCACACAAAGCTTCAGGCCTCATTGGAAGCAGGGAGAGCAGTGTTCCTATGACTGAAAGACAGTTGTGTTGATTTGTGGGGAACTAGCATACTTTCATTTGTCACCAATATGAATTATGACTGTCTTCCACAAAAGGACAGAACATCTGCGTCCCATCTCACTGGCAATGGTTTCACCATGAGATCCTTGGCTTCTGACCAAAACTGACTGGTTAGATTTCAGGGCTTAAAACAGACTCACAGAATATGAAAGCTAGAAGAGGTCTTTCCACTAGTCTGACTCCCTCATTTTACAAAAAAAAAAAAGGAAATTAAAGCGGAAGAAGGGGAAGGGTTTTACCCAAAAACATATAGCTAGATGGTTTACAGCTGGGAGTAGAACTCAAGTCTCCTGACTTCTGAGACCATTACCACAATGGGCATCGATCGTTACTGAGTTCTTTTCACCTCCTCTCTACCTATTCTCAAGTCTTTTATGAGTCGAATCCTCCTACTGTCTACATTTTCTCTTATCCAAGTGCAAAGAGAAAGAAGATCACATAAGCAATTTTAACACTTTTTTTAGGCTTTTGTCTAAAAAACATAATGTTGTTTCAACATCCATTAATTGTGAGATTGCAGGCAGATCATTTCTTCTCTCTAAGTCTCTGTTTCCTTGGCAGTAAAATGGAGATAATGACATTCTCACTACCTAAAATGAATGGAGTTCATGGGATCGTAGATTTGAAGCTGGAAGAGGTCTTCAAGGACATCTAGTCCAACCTCCTCATTTTACAGGTGAGGGAATTGAGGCCAAGATTAAGTTACTTGCCTAAGGTCACATGTGGTTGTAGAATTTGAAACCAACTTTTCTGACTCCAAATCCATTGTTCTTTCCACTGTACCTAGAGGTGTGCAGGTTAATGTTTAACAACCAGTTCTATGAGAGGAGCAATTTTAATACACTTTCACATTTAATCTGCATTATTAATATTTTCCTATAATTTTCTTAAGTCTAGATAATCAACAAAACAATATCTCAAGCCCTGATCTGTAACATTTGCTGATTTTCCAGGTGCAATGTTCACAATGAAATTTTACCAATCAGCTCTCTCTGGAGCTGGTATGAGCTGGCTCCAGCACATACCCTTCTGTACCATACTGACTCTATTGTTGTGAGGTAGGTAGTATATGTGTTATAGAAATGTTAGCTAATAGAATTTTAAGAAAGGCTTGTTTATTTCCTATTGCATTTGATATTGCTAGAAAGAGATCTCTATTGCTAGAAAGGTATTATGACGGAGTAGAAAGAGGACTAGTCAGAAGAATAGGGGGTCCAAGCCCAGCCCCGCTACTTGTTGGCCATAAGAGTCCTTGGCTTCCTTCAGGGCTAAACTCAGATGCTATTTGGGGGCCGGGATTTCCTTTTTGTCCTTGTGGTCCTAGTACCCAGCACAGTGCCTTGCAAAAAGGAGGTCCTTAATAATTATTTGTTGAATCAGATTACATTGGGTATGGCTTTCAGTAAAACACTTAACACTTAACCTCCTAACCACATCTGAAAGAGGCCTGTAAGTATTAATATCTGTCTTACCTATCACACAGGTTAGCTGTGGGTAATACAATAAGAAGATGCATGCTAAGCTCTTTGTAACCATAAAAGGCTGCACAATTTTCAGTTATTATATCTTAGGAAGGGAACCATAGGGATGCAAACACAGGGCAATGCCAAAGAGTTGACACCAGGAGAGAACATTCTTATTCAAGCATAAATACTTTCTGTAATAGCAATGGGAATGCTGGGGACAACCAGGCAGGAAATTGCTTTGTCTATAAATGTTCTCACGATATGCGTATGCTCTGGAGTCTAGGTCTCTTTTAAAGGCACTTGTGGGCTCTACTGGGAAAGCAGATTATTTTGCAAAACAGTTATCCCAGTGAGGGTGATTTCCAGGATCCAGAAAGTGAAACAGGAATACACATGGTACAATTGCAAGCACATACACAAACACATATATATATATATACACACATGTACTCACGTGTATGCAAGTATGCACAGCTAGGGATATCATGAATCTTGGTCTCTGGTTTCTTTCTCATGTTTTTGATCACTTCATTCTCTAAACCTGGAAGCAGGCTTTGGGTCAGCTTTCCCTTTTGGACCTACACAACTTGATGTCACATGTGGAGAGAGCAACCATTTCAAACTACGTGAGGATCACAGATTCCTGGACTTAGAGAATGTCAGAACAAGAAAAGACCTTAGAAAACAGGATGTCAGAGCTGGAAGGGAACATAAAACATCAGAGTTGGAACAAAACACAGAACAGAGCAGGGTGGGGCGCCATTCTGGTCCAATCCCATTTTTTAACCTTGGATTCGATTCAATTCAACAAGCAATTTTGAAACACCTACTATGTGCTAGGTGCTACAGGCAATCAGTAACCAATCAGCAAGCATTTATGAAGTGTCAACTATACCACAGGCACTGTGATAGGCTCTGGAGATGGAAAGAAAGAAAAAGAAACAGTCCCTGCTGTCAAGGAACAAGTCAAAAGTATTTATTAAGCACCTACTCTGTGCCAGGAGCTGTGCTGAGAGCTGTGAATTCAAAGAAATGCAGAAGACAGTCTCTGCTCTCAAGGAGCTTCAAGTCTAGTGGAGGAAATGACATGCAAACAATTATGTACAAACAAAATATACACAGAGTAAATTGGAAATAAGCAACAAAGGGGAGGCATTATCATTGAAAGGAATTAAGAAAGCCTTCTTAAAGAGGGTGGGACTTGAAGGAAACCAAGGTAGCCAAAGAAAATGCTCAGAATCAAGAAATGGAGAGTGCTGTCCCAGGAATAGCCAGGAGACCAATGTCACTGGATGACAGAGCATTGACAGGGGTGGGAAGGGGAGAGGTGGCTGGGGAAGGACAAAGAGGGGCTGGGGAGGGAGTAAGGTTTAAGAAGACTGGAAAGGTAGGAGGGGGCCAGGTTGAAAGGGGCTTTGAATGCCAAGCAGAGGATTTTCCATTTGATCCTGAAGTTTACTGAATAATAAACACGATGATGTGGGGTGACATGGTCAAGTCTGTACTTCAGGGAGATCAGTTTGACAGCTGAATGGAGAGAGTGGACTGGAGTGGAGAGAGACTTGAGGCAGGGAGACCAACCAGCCAGTATTGCAATAGTCGGGCCAGATGTGATAAGTACCTTGAACCAGAATGGTGACAGTATCAGAGAAGAGAACAGGGAATGAAATGTTGCAAAGGCAAAATTAAGACGTGCTAGAAAAGTAACATCAACAAGCCTTGCCAACAGATTGGATATTGGGTTTGGGGGGTGAGGGTGTGAGGAGTGAATGATGATACCTAAGTTATGAGCCTAGGTTACTAGGAAGATGTTGGTGCCCTCGGTAATATGAAAGATAGGATGCGGGGAGGGCTCATAGGAAAAGGTAATGAACTCCATTTTAGGTCATAGAATGAAATGAAGGTCAGAGAAGGAAAGGAGTTTATCCACTTTCACAGCGCAACATATATAGGCTTCCGTATCTCAACATCAACAATATGCCCAACATAGTATAGGGGAAAACCGATGGTGTTAAGAGTCGGGCGATCTGAATTCAATTAGCTGTTTGACCAAAGGCAAGTCGATTCACCTCTGAGCTTCAGTTCCCTCATTTGTAAAACGGGGCTAATGCTTACCTAGTTATTCTGAAGAACTGTTGCAAGAAAAATGCTTTGTAAGCTTGAGGGGTCAACAGACAAGGGAGCTAGAATATTTTCATTGTGGAACAGACTTAAGTGTCAGGCACAGGAATTTTAACTTTCTCCGAATAAGGATACGTCAGTAACAGGAAGTCACTGGAGAGATTCCAGATAGGAGAGTCTGATATCAGAAAGCAGTGATTAGGTAAATACACAAAATGGACTAGATAGGGGAAAGCCTGGAAACTAAGAGGCAGGTTAGGAAGCAATTTCAAAAATCCAGGCACGAAGTGCAAAGCATATTAGTAAGCAGCTAGCCTGTCTTGAAGACACCCCTTTTCCTGAATCCCAGAAACTTAGCCTGGCTACCCTGCCTGATTTTTTTTCGTTTTTTTTCTTTTCACACCTAGCACTGAGGTTTAAACTCATTACCAGCAGATGGCTAGACGTCCTCAGGGACCCACCCACAGATGTAATTGATTTGTCGTGTCCTCTGTGAACTGAATGACTTGTTTCTTACAGAGCTTTTAGAAATGTATTTTTATTATTGAGGAATGATGTGCTGGGGGATGGTGCCTGTTCCCCAATGTATACAAAGCAGTATATGCTGTATACACCCTGGATAGGTATCCCAATCACATTTTTAATTAAATGTTTAAAATGATACAAAGACCTTTTAAAAAAAAAAAGTGAAGGGGCCCAAATTAGATTTCTAATTGTTTTAACATTAAGATGTGGTACAGCCTGCACCAGGCATGTTGGTTACCTAGGAAACATTGGCCATGTATTAGCGGCACAAAATCTAAAATAAAAGATTTGCAAAAGTGAAGCCACAGGACTTAACTGATGCTGTAACTTATCATTATGAAAATGGGAGGCTCTGGAGAACAGGGAGATTTCTCTTGTCCCTTTTCCTGTCTTGTATTCTTTTTGCTAGCTTGCCAAATCTGATCATTTTACAAGTGGCCAATAGCATGTCACTTAAAAGGAATTAAAAGAGGACAGAGGGGATAAGCAGAGTCCTGGAGAGACCCCGTGAGCTTTGATATGTTTGCACCTAAATCTGCAGCCTCAGAGTCACCCTCTCCCTCACCTCCTACAGCCAGTCAGCCACCAAATCTTTTCCATTCTGCCTCCCCATCTCTCACTTCCATGCCCTCCTCTCCACTCATAAGGGGATCAGCCAAATTCAGGCCTTCAGAGCTTCTCACCTGGACTGCTGCCATAGCTTCCTAATTGGTCTTCCAGCCACCAGTTTCTGTCCTCTCCTGTCCGTTCTCTGCATAGCTGCCAAATGGACACTCCTAAAGCATAGATCTGACCATGTCACTCCCCAGCTCAAAGAAAGAAATGACAGTGGCTCCCTACTGTCTTGAGGATAGAATAAAAAAAATCTCCCATTTGTCATTAAAAGTCCTTCATAACCTGGCCCCAGCCTACCTTTGGAAGCTTAGTGTGCCTTATTCCCCTCCACTGCTGTCCACATCAGCCAAACTGGCCTATTTACTACTCACTATAGATTATATCTTTGCATTCCCAGAATTCCCTCCCTCTTCAGCTCTACCTCTTAGAATACCTCTCTTCCTTTAAACCCAGTTCCAGGGTCACCTATATGAGGTCCTTTATGATTTCCCTGCTTGTTAAGGCCTTCCTTCTCCACCTGCTCTAAATATCACTCTGTCTATAACTCTGTATTTACTTGGGTCTTTTTAGTTTAAAAAAAAAACAAAAACTGGCTCTTCCTAATCTGAAATGAGATGGCAGCCCAGGAGCTACTCACAGCCCAATCTCACTACTGATTAGTATGAACACTTCGACCCATTCTATTTCCAACCTGGGCTGGTTTGTCCCTCTGTGGGCAAGCTGGTACTCACTGCAGCTCAAAATTCCTGAACTGATGTGATCTACCAACTCAGCCTCCCCAGGACCCAAGATAACCCACATGCACCACCATACCCAACTTCTGTATTTGTTGTTGATCAGTTATTTCAGTTGGGTCTGACTCTTTGTAACCCCTTTTGGGGTTTTCTTGGCAAAGATACTGGAGTGGTTTGCCATTTCCTTCTCCAGTCCATTTTATAGATGAGGAAACTGAGGAAAATAGGGTTGAGTGACTTGCCCAGGGTCACACAGCTAGTAAGTGTCTAAGGCTAGATTTGAACTCAGAAAGATGAATCT
This sequence comes from Vombatus ursinus, assembly GCF_900497805.2. Taxonomy (NCBI): domain Eukaryota; kingdom Metazoa; phylum Chordata; class Mammalia; order Diprotodontia; family Vombatidae; genus Vombatus; species Vombatus ursinus. The sequence continues at coordinate 14,959,058 of NW_020940358.1, forward strand.
TCCTTACTCCAGGCCCAGTGCTCTATCTACTGAGCCACCCATTTACTTCATATAAATGTTGTACTTACTTATCTAAAGACCTGCCCCTACAGTCAAATGGAAGATCCTTGAGGAAAGGAATTGTTTGGCAGGTTTTTTTCTTGGTATCCTTAGCAGAGGGCATGGCACATAGTAGGCATTTAATAAATGCTTGCTGAATGAATAAATGAATACAGATGCCCAATTCTCCAAAATAAGAAACCTTTATTGGGGGATTTAGGATACAACAGAGAGGCATTGTGGTAAAACGTAAAGCTTGCTGGACTTGGAGTCAGACTTGGATACTTGCTCTGCCATTTATTAACTGTGTTAAAAATCACTTTCCCTCTCTGGGCCTCAGTTTCGTCAGGGGTGAAATGAGGAGGTTGATTTAGGTGATCTCCCGGTTCTGACATTCTGTCATTATATTGGCATTCAATAAGCAATATGTTATGTATTTTCTCTAACTTTGTATCTCCTCCAGAGCCCTATAATAATAATGATAACTCACATTTGGCTAGCATTTTAAGGTCTGCAAAGTACTTTCCTCAGTGAGCATTTAGTAAATATCTATTGAATTAATTGACAGATAGGAATTGAGGCCTCAAGTCTAGTCCTGGTGATACCACTCAGTAGGTATGTAACTTTGGGCAAGTTCTTTAGTTGGTCTAGGGCTCAGTTTTCTCACATGTCAGGTGAGAACAGTAATAGCTCCTTATATTTATCCAGCTTTTACAACCTGAAAAATAGCTTCCCATATATCATTTACCACCCTGTGAGCTAGGTGGGGCAAAATTATTATCCCATCTTGATGATGAAGAAACTGAGCCTCAGAAAGGGGAAGTGACTGATCAATAGCCACACTGCACTGGAACATGTTTCTTCTGACCCCTTCTCCACTGAGTTTCCTTGCCAACCAACAACCCCTTAAGATATTCAGGTTTTACCATCTTCAAAGCACTTTATCAGACATTTCATTCAATCTCCACAAAACCCTCTTTAATATTAAATGATATCAGATATTATAAGGCACCTGGGATGATAAATAATAAATGTCAATAATTAATATCAATATTATCTGTCCTGCCAACTTCACAGAGTTGTTGGGAGAATGGAATGATGTAATGTATGTGACAGCACTTTGAAAAGCATGAAATGGTTGGACTTGGTCAGGAAGACATAGATTCAAATCCCCTTTGAGGTACTTTCCAGCTGTGTGACTCTGAGCAAGTGACTTCCCCTCTCTGGTCCTCTATTTTCTCATCTATAAAACAAGGGGATTGAATTCAATGGGCTCTAAGTTTCCTCTCATCTTGAAGTCTATGATCCTATGAAAAGAGGACAGTACCACCACATAACCAATTTCACCCCATCAAGGTATTTTATTTTATTTAGATGAGGCAATCAGGGTTAAGTGACTTGCCCAGGGTCACACAGCTAGTAAGCATCAAGCGTCTGAGGTCAGATTTGAACTCAGGTCCTCCTGACTCCAAGGCCAGAGCTCTATCCACTGCACCACCTAGTTGCCCCCCATCATGGTATTTTCATCTCCCAAGCTTCCTAGTATTTAGAGTTGGAACCTCCCATCAAGTCCAACCCCCTCGTTTTGTAGATTAAGAAGTTGAGGTCCAGAGAAAGCTAACGACTTGCCCCGGGTCACACAACAAGGAAGTACCAGAGCTGGAGATTAAACCCATACTTTCTGACTTCAAATCTAATGATCTCTCATCTAAGGCAAGGACATGGAGATAATAAGATGGGGAAATGGAATGAAAATCTTCAAATGCTGTGTCACTATAAGATAGTGTTGTTTATTTGAATTAAGACTGAGAAGCCACTAGAGAAGAAAGGCCAAGCCAGGCAGGGGAGGAGCCCTAAAGATGCGGTGAGGCCATAGAGGAGGCAGAAACTAATAAAGACAGAGTCTCAACCACTGACCTTGGCTTTCCTCATTATGTACCATAACTACTCCCCCCTCCTCTTCAACACTTCTAGAAAAGGGCACATTTCTTCTAAGTCTGAACAAATTTCAAAGAACCCCAAAAGCAACACAAGATGCAACGTATACACTAGGATTTAGGTCGTACTCCTTTAAAAGTCAAGGCTGTTTTCTAACAGAGGTCTAGCCCGATCTCCCCATCAACAGCAGCAGCTTCAGCAGCTAGTGGATCTCAGCAGCTCTTGCCTGCTTTAAACATGGACACGTCACCAAATGGGCAAGAGGGAAATGACTCTATAAACACGGAGTGTCAATGCTATGCTGCAGTCCCAGGAATGCATTCCAGACAGGGCACTTGGGGAGGAGGCAGGGATACATGGCAACTAACCATTTCCCAAATCCCAGATCTTCTTTGAAATGTGAAAGAGGTGAAATAATGGATTGGTAGAAGAGGCTCCAGCTCAGATCCTGCCAACAGAATTCTGACTGTCCTCTTTCCAGTTGTCTGGATGGAGTGACAAATGTGCATGCATGTGTATGTGTGTGTGTTTGTGTGTGTGTGTATACACATATACACTTACATACATACATACATACATACATACAAATATACATGTGTATTATGTACATAGTTGTCAAAATATTTTCTAAAATTCATGTACCTTTTCTGGTCTGTGTAAGAAGCCCGGTTTAGTGAGATTTGGAGTCAGAGCACTTAGGCTCAAATCCTTCCTCTGCCATTTGCTTTCATGTATTCTTGGAAAGTGACTGTCTCACAGCAGAACACAATGGTGGAGTACAGGCAGCAGCTTGGTTGAACTCTCCCAATATTCCCTTCCAAACAACTTTAAATAATGCCTTAAATCAAATTCTGGAGTGGCAGAGACAACAAATGGTAGGGGTAAGACAGTAGAGACAGTAAGGGGTTTGGACAACTGGTCAGAAAGAGATTGTAGGGAACCCTTTGGTGTCCCTGGGTGCAGGACCCTCTTGCATTGTCCATACTCAGTGCCAGGCCAAAGACGAGCACTAGCACTTGCAGCAACAGGATAGGAGAGGATCTGGTCACAGTTCCAGGCCAAGAAGAGCACTAACACTTGCAGCTACAGGGGAGCAAAGTCCCTGCCTGAGTAAAGACCTGACCACAGGCCAGGAGAGCAGTAACCACACCTCTCCTTGGATCATACCACTTTGGAAGTACCAAAAACTTGCAAACCTTCTGGACTAGCTCTAACAACAGCAGCACAAAAAACATGAAACTTGGGATAGAGTCCCCTCCACCCCAAGAGCATATTCCAACTTTAACATTAAGTTAAAAGTTAAGAAATAGGCTGGGAAAATGAGCAAACAACAACAAAAAAGAACCTGACCATAAAAATCTACTTTGGTGGAACAAAACACAAACTCAGAAGACATTGATGTAAAATCAGGTGCAAGCAAAGCCTCACAGGAAAAAAAAAGTATGAATTAGAATCCCTGGAAGAGTTCAAAAAGAATTTTAAAGATCAAATAAGAGAGAGGGGGGTGGGAAGGAGGGGGAGAGAGAGATGGGGGGAAGAGAAGGGGGGGAGAGAGAGAGAGAGAGAGAGAGAGAGAGAGGGGGAGAGAGAGAGAAGAGAGAATTGGGGAAAGAAATGAGAATGATGCAAGAAAATGATAAAAAGAGAATTAACAGCTTGGTAAAAGAGCCTCAAAAAATACTGAATAGCACCTTAAAAAAACAGAATTGGCCAAATGGTAAAAGAAACACAAAAATTCACTGAAGAGAAGAACTACTTAAAGAGAAGAACTGGTCAAATAAAAAAAAAGAGGTACAAAAACACACTAAAGGAACTAATTCCTTAAAAATTACAGTTGGTCAAATGGAAGCTAATCATTCTGAGATCTAAGACACAATAAAATAAAGTCAAAGGAATGAAAAGAATAAAATAAAATTTGAAATACCACATGAGAAGAACAACTGACCTAGAAAATAGGTTGAGGAGAGATAATTTAAGAATTACTAGACTACCTGAAAGCCATGATCAGAAAAGGAGACTAAACATCATATTTTAAGAAATTATGAAGGAAATTTACCCTTATATCCTAGAACAAGAGGGTAAAATAGAAATTGAAAGAATCTACCAATCACTTCCTGAAAGAGATCCCAAATAAAAACTCCCAGGAATTTTATAGGCAAATTCCAAAGCTCCCAGGTCAAGGAGAAAATACTGCAAACAGTCAGAAAGAAACAATTCAAATATCATGGAGCCACAGTCAGGATCACACAAGATTTAGCAGCTTCTACATTAAAGGAGCTGAGGGCTTAGAATATGATATTCCAGAAGGCAAAGGAGCTAGGAATGCAACCAAAAATAACATACCCAAGAAAGCTGAGTATAATCCTTCGGAGAAAAATGGAAATTTAATGAAATAGAGGACTCTCAAGCATTCCTGATGAAAAAGCAGCACCAGATAGAAAATCTGACATCCAAACACAAGATTCAAGGACAGTATAAAAAGGTAAATGTGAAAGAAAAATCATAAGGGATTTAATGTGTTTAAATATTTACATTCCTATATGGGAGGATGATACTTACTAACTCCTAAGAACTTTATCATTACTAGGGCAGTTAGAAGCAGCATAAATAGACAGAGGGCATGAGTGAGTTGACTATGATGAGATGATGTCCAAAAAAAGAATGAGAAAGAGGGGTGCACTGGGAGAAGGGAGAGGAAAAACGGGGGAAATTATCTCACATAAAAGAGGCATGTAAGGGATAGCTTTTACAATGGAGGGAAAAATGGGAAGGGTGGCAAGCAATGCTTAAACCTCACTCCCATTGGAATTCATTCAAAGAGGTAATGACATACACTCTCAGTTGGGTATAGAAATCTATCTTACTCAACAGGGAAATAGAAAGGGAAAGGGATAAAAGGGATGATAAAAGGGAGAGTGGATTAAGGAAGGCAGTGGTCAGAAGCAAAATGGACTTTTGAGAAGTAACAGGGGAGGAGAAAGAGATGGAAAGAAGGAGGAGAAGAAGAAGAAGAAACTGGAAAGAAATAGAATGAAAGGAAATACACAGTTAGTAATCATAACTATAAATGTGAATGGAATGTACTTCTCCACTCAGAACTGGATGAATCTAACCATAAAATAAGTAAGAAAGAAGTTAAGGAGATGAATAGAATTTGAGGAAAGTTAAATAGGATACACCTCTGCAGAAAACTGACTGAGAATTAAAAGGAGCATACCTTTTTCTCAGTTGTGCATGGCACCTTCACAAAAACTGACCATGTATTAGAGCATAAAAACCTCACAAACAAATGTAGAAAAGCAGAAATATTAAATGCATCCTTTCCAAACCATAATGCATAAAATTATATTCAATAAAAGATCATAGAAGCATAGATTAAAAACTAATTAGAAAATAAAATAATCTAATTTTAAAGAATGATTGGGTCAAAGAATAAATCATATAAATAATCAATAATTTCATCAAAGATAATAAGGAGACAATATATCAAAATTCATGGGATGCAGCCAAAGCAGTATTTAGGGGAAAATTTAAATCTCTAAACACCTACATTAATAAAGTAGAGAAAGGGAAGATCAATAAATTGGGCATGTAATTAAAAAAAACTAGAAAAGGAGCAAATTTAAGCTCCCCAATGAAACATCAAGATAGAAATTCTGAAAATCAAAGGATTAATAAAATTAAAAGTAAGAAAGTCATTGAACCAATAAATAAAAGTAGTAAATGGTTTTGTGACAAACAAAACAATAAAACAGATAAAACCATTGGTTAATTTAATTTAAAAAAGAAAGAAAATCAAATTACTAGTATCAAAAATGAAAAGAGTGAATGTACTACTAATGAAAATGAAATTAAAACAATTATTAAGAGCTATTTTCCTTAATTATATGCCAATAAATACAACAATCTAAGTATAATGGATAGTTATAAAAATATAAATTGACCAGATTAACAAAAGAGGAAATAGAATACTTAAATAACCGTAGCCTAGAAAAAGAAATTGAACAAGTCATCAATGAGATCCCTAAGAAAAAAATCCCCAGGACGAGATGGATTCACAAGTGAATTCTTCCATACATTTAAAGAGTAATTCATTCCAATACTATATAAACTACTTCAAAAAAGAGGCAAAGAAAAAGTCCTACCAAATTTCTTCTATAACACAAATAAATTGCTGATACCTAAAACATGGAGAGCAAAAACATAGAAAGAAAACTACAGACCAACTTCCCTAATGAACATTGATGTAAAAAAAATTAAATAAAATACTAACAAGGAGATTATAACAACATATCACAAAGATCATATACTATGACCATATGGAATTTATTCCAGGAGTGCAGGGTTGATTCAATACTAGGAAAATTAGCAGCATAATTGACGACATCAATAACAAGAACAAGAGAAATCATATACTTATCTCAATAAATGCAGAAAAAACTTTTGACAAATACAACACTTGTTCCTTTTAAAAACACTAGAAAGCATAGGAATAAATGGAGCTTTCCTTAAAAAATGATAAGTAGTATCTATCTAAAATCATCAGCAAGCATTAGCTATAATGGGGATAAATTAAAAGCCTTTCCAATAAGATCAGGGGTGAAGTAAGGATGTCCACTATCAGCATTATTATTTAATGCTTTGCTAGAAATGCCAGCTATAGCAATAAAACAAGAAAAGAAATTAAAGGAGTTAGAACAGGCAATGAGAAAACGAAACTACCATTCCTGGCAAATTATGATGGTATACTCAGATAATGCTAGAGAAAAAACTAACAATTAACATCTATTAACAACTTTAGCAAAGTTTTTAATGTAAAATAAAGCCACATAAATCATCAGTATTTCTATATATTGGTAACCAAGTCTAGCAGAAAGAGATAGAAAGAGAAATTCCATTTAAAATAACTACAGACAACATAAAACACTTGAGAGTCTACTTGCCAAGACAAACCGAGGAATGATATGAACACAATTACAAAACATTTTTCACACAAAGACAAATATAAACAACTGCAGAAATATTAATTGCTTTATGTAGGCTGAGCCAATATAATAAAAATGCCAACTCCACCTAAATTAATTTACTTATTCAGTGCCATACCAATCAAACTACCAAAAATTATTTTATAGAGCTAGAAAAAATAATAACCAAATTCATCTGGAAAAACAAAAGATCAAGAATATCAAGGTAATCAATGAAGAAAAATCAAAGAAGAATCAATGAAGGTAACCTAGCAGTACCAGATTTCAAACTGATTACTAAGTGGTAATCATCAAAACAACCTGGTACAGGCTAAGAAATACAGTGGTGGATCAGTGGAATAGATTAGGTACACAATACACGGAGTAAAGGACCATAGTATTCTAGTGTTTGATAAACCCAAAGTTCCAAGCTTTTCCCAAGTTCCAAGTCATTTCCCAGTTGATAAATGTTTAAAGGATATGAACAGGCAGTTTGCAGAAGAAGAAATCAAAGCTGCCATTAGTCACATTAAAAAATGGTCTAAATTACAATTGATTAGAGAAATGCAACTTAAAATAACTCTGAAGTACCACTTCAAACCCACCAGTTCAGCTCATATGACAAAAAAGGAAAATGACAAATGTTGAACTGATCCAAACATTCTGAAGAATTATTTAGAACTATGCCTAAAGGGCTATAAAACTGTGCATATCCTTTGATCTAGCAATACTACTACCAGGTCTGTATCCCAAAGAGATCAGAGAAAAGGAAAAAGGACTTATTTGTACAAAATTATTTATAACAGCTCTTTTTTTGGTGGCAAAGATTTGGAAATTGAAGGGATGTTCATCAATTGAGGAACAGTTGAACAAGCTGTCGTATATGATTGTGATAAAATGCTATTGTAATACAAAAAAATGACAAGCAGGATGGTTTCAGAAAAAACAGGGAAGACTTACATGAACTGATGCAAAGTGAAGTGAGCAGAATCAGGAGATCATTTTATACAGGAACAACAATATTATATAATGATCAACTGTGAATGACTTAGCTGATCCTAGATGATTCTGATGAATGTATAATGAAAAATGTTATCCACCTCCAGAGAAAGAACTAGTAGAGTCTGAGTGCAGATTGAAGCATCTTTTTTTCCACTTTTTCTATTTTTCTTGCTTTTTTATTTCTTTGCAAAATGGCTAAGATGAGAATGTGTTGCATGATTTAATTGATATTTAATTGATATCATGTTTCTTGTCTTCTCACTGCGTGGGGAGAGGCAGGGGGGAGGGAGAGAATTCAGAACAAAAAATTTTTTAAACAATGTTAAAAATAAATAAATGAATAATAAATCTGAGGCAGGGGAAGAATATGACTGTCTCTGTGGGGCTAAATTTCCTCATTTGTAAAACTAAGAGGTTGTTGAAGGAAGATGGTCTTTGTGGTCTCATTCTTAAATTTTATAATTCTAAGCACAGGATGGCTTCTGCTAAGTTTCTACCTAGCTGAATGAAATGTAGAGGGAGAAATGAGGTTTTTAATGAGGTAAAGAGGGTCTATTAACCCAACTCTTACCCATAAAATTCTAATTGGTCATCTCCCCAAACTGTCCAGATGGCTCTGTGGATTTTTGAGAATGAATTTCAATGGACCCTGGCCTTCTCTTTGCAGCATGAAGAGTGATCTTCTTTTCCCTGGATCAGCAGGTTGATGCCTTCCAACTTCTAGAATAGGTTTGGGGGGAAGAGAAAGTGGTCAGATGTGTTTATTAGCCAATTTCCTCACTACTGACATACTGTGGAAAAGAGGTAAAGTTTTAACTAGTTAAAAGTTCAATAGATGTCCACAGTGAGCTATGGTTCTTTAAGGAAAAAAAGAGAGAGAGAGAGAGCTAAGGGTAGTAAGTCTAATATCCCTCTCAGTTGTTTAAAAAACTCACATTCAACAGTGACAGGTTGGGTCCCCAGAGGGCAGCTGTTCCTTCTAGGTTATAGGGTACCTTGTGGATCTGTACTCCTAACACCATAATTTATAAACCTCCACTAGTGTGCTGCTCCTTTTTGGTTTATTTTACTGCTCAGAAGACACAATTAGTTCAAAGCAAAAGCATTTAATGAAATAACATTTTAAGAAAGGTAGCTATAGAATTTCTTCCCATAAGTCAGGGGCACACTCTACCACAAATACACCTAACATCAGTAGGAAGAGTAGACACACATCAGCACCACATATTAGTGATGATACGTAAAAGAAATGTGTGTGGCCAGTCCATACACCTGTAGGGAACACCTATTTCTCATACATACACGGAAACATAGTCCATGTCTCCAATGCTGCCAGGCTGCCCATGTCTTCTGCTCATGTCACTGTGCTGTTCTCACTAAGCTGGTGTCACCACATTACATCTTTGCTGCGACCTAGGGCTTTCTCTTGCTCTCTGTGTTGCATTCTTCTCACTGCTGCCACCTATTGAGCCCCAGTTGTAGTCTTCAGCTAAGGCGCTAACTCTTTGCCATGAAGGGTGAGTTGGCTCTTCCATCTCTATTTGTTGTAATTTATAGATCAGAAGCTAAGCTTTAATTCTTTATTGAGAAAGTTAGGCCTCCACACACTTAGTCATTGGACTAGGGTAAAACTTTAGCTGTGAGAGAGGTCTGTCAGAAACTAAGCTGTTTTGTAACACAGAGGTCAACCAGTTATTTCGTGTGCCTTTTGAACTAATTTCTTCTAGCATGATCCAAGACCCTGTCTCAAGGCTCTGTCTGACTCAGGGTTAGAAAGTCCTCTTCAACTTTAGGTAGTTCTGATTATCAATTTGTATTCCCTTTCCAATCTTTTATCAGGGATCTTTATTCCAAAACTCTTTAAATGATTGGTTATATGGATCCAAGGGACCATAACTTCCTTTTACCCTTGAAACTCCTCAGGACAGTTTGAGCTAAAATGAGAACTTAGGCATCCTGATTCCTACTTCCTGGATTTCTCCATTATAACTTTGGCCCGATCAGGTTTTTAAATCACTTCAGCCCTTGGCACAGTGCCTTACATTCAGCATATTATCAATATATGATTGTGTATGCACTGCTCAAAAATCTGTGCTTCCCAATGTCTACCCACCACTGAAGACCCTCACAATAAAACTCCAAACTGGAAATGGTATGTTACATTGAAAAAAAAAAAAAGCACTGTATTTGCTGTCAGAAGACTTGGGTTCAAATCCTGGCTCTGTTACCTACTAGTCATGTTACTCTGGACAGTCACTTCCTTTCAGTAGTCAGCAGGACTAAATGATCTCTGTGTTCTATGATTCTTGTATCACATTACTCTTCTCCAACCAAATTAGACAACTGATGAACCCTAGAACACATACTATGTTTTCTGCCACTTTCTGTGCTCTTACTCACGCTGTTCTCTAAGTTTGCAATGGTGTCTCTTTTCCAATCTCTGCCTGTTTCTGAAAGGCACAGTTCACAGAATCATATGTTCTTAGAGGTTCTCTAGTCTAATGTGATCACATGTAGGAATCCCCTCTACAGAATCTTTGATAAGTAGGGGATTTGAAGACCTCTAACACATGACCTGATAAGGTGGTCCATTCTACTTCAAGGCAACTTTATTTGTGAAAAAGTTTTTCCTTACATCAAGCTTCAATCTCCTTCTCTGTATAGCAGTCCTTGCAGTGTTAGCCCACCCCACTTACATTCTCTGTTTTGGTCTCCAGGTTCAAGATACTCTGGAATTTCCCTTGCCTAAAACAATAGTTCATGAGCCCCTATCAATCAGAGAATAAACATTTATTAAGTACCTGCTATGTGTCAGGCACAGGGCTAAGCAGTGGGGACACAAAAAGAGGTAAAAAACAGCCCTTGCCCTCAGGGAGCTCACAATCTAATGGGAGGGACAACTAGTAAACAAATGTGTGCAAACAAGCTATATGCAGAATAAATAGGAAATAATTAAAAGAGGGAAGGCATTAGAATTTAGAGGGAGTTGGGAAAGGCTTTCCTGTAGATAAGATTTTAGTTGGGACTTGAGGAAGCTGAGATGGGGAGATGAGGAAGGGTAATATTCCAGGCATAAGGGGGGACAGCCAGAGAAGATACCCTGAGCAGACAGATGTAATGCATTATTAATGGAACAGTCAAGAGGTCAGTGTTAAAGGATCAATAAGTATGTGTTTGGGAGTAAGGTGTGGGGTTAAGCAGACTGGAAAAGTAGGAGAGGAGTAGATTATGAAGGGCTTTGAATGCCAAACAAAGAATTTTGTATTTGAACCTGTTGGTGATAGAAAGTCATTGGAGTTTACTGAGTGGAGGGATGACATATGGTCAGACTTTCCCTTTGGGAAAATTATTTTGGTAGCAGAATGGAGGATGGATTGGAGTGAGAGCCAACCAACAGGCTATTTCAATAGTCTCATTAAATGTAATGTAATGAGGGCCACAATGTAATGAGGGCCTGCATCAGAGTGGTGGCCATGTCAGAGGAGAGAAGAGGGTATATTTGAGAGATTTTGCAAAGGTGAAATCGACAAGCTTTGGCCATAGACTGGATATGTGGGGTGAGAGATAGTAAGCCTAAGGAACTAGGGGAATGTCATTGCCTTCTACAGTAATAGAGAAGTTAAGAATAGGGGAAGGCTTAGGGGGAAAGATAACAAGGTCAATTTTGGACATGTTTGTCTCAGTCATAATTAGCTCAAAGCAAAGGCATTACTGAGATGGCATCTCAAGATAAATAGTGAAAAAACATCCCCCTCCCTCTATAAACACATTCTCTCAGAGTATACACACATGAGGGAGAAGGTAGGCACATTGAATATACCAATTGAGGGAGGCACACATGTAAGGAACATGGGTGAACACCAACTTATTCTTTCAGCACTACAGGGCATCAATATCCTTTCCTTTCTCACTGTATCTTCATGTTGGTCCCCAGTGTCTCTGCTGGGCAGATTACTCAGCTGGTCTCAGTAGTCTGTTCCTCTATACAGTTCAATCCTGACAGTCAGGTCTAGCTCTCTTCTGGACTACTGGAAATAACACTCCTAAAAGCTGTCTCCTGCCTCAACTCCCTACTAAAATGGTTATCCTACTGAGGGAGTAGCTCCACCAAAAAATGCCTTGGGGTGGGAGGAGTGATCAGAAGAAATAAGGCTTCCCCAGGCCACCCTCCAGTGTGGGTGGCTCCCTCTCAAGGGCTGGATTCTTCCATACCTCTTCTCACCCAATGGGGGTCAAGATCGGTAGGAATTTTCTGCTGCCTTCACTCCTACCTTAGAGAGCACATCTTGCTTTTAAAAAGGACTTTAAGGGCATAGCTGATCCTTGACCATCCAATGACTAGCTGCTTTCTAATTCTACCACAGAACTTTTCCCACAACTAATAAAGGGTAACAAGCCCTTCTTCACATTTCCTTTTGACCACCAACATTTTATTGCCTCAATTGCCTGCTCCTTATCTTCTATGATTACATCAACCTGATTAGAGAAGATAGGGTCAATTAATGGTGGGTGTCCTAAACAATTTGTGGGTGTCCTGATCAACCTCTTACCTTCTAATTCCTTCCAGTGTTCCTAGTTCTATTCTCTGGAGCTAAGCAGAAGAAATTTAATCCCTTTCCACCGGACAACTACTTTAAGATAGTATCATGATCTTTCACCCACAGATTAAAAGTTTAGAAGAAAAAGAGACTTTAGAGAGGAATAATAGCTTACATTTACATAGCTTTAAGGATTACAAACCACTTTACTGTACATTATCCTTTGATGTGATCCTTCGATGTGATCCTAATAACCTTATAAGGTTTTTAGTAGTGTTATTATCCCATTTGCAGATGAGGAAACTGAGGCTCCCAGAGGGTAACTGACTTGCCCATAGTCAGAGGTAAGATTTAAGCCCAGGTCTCTCTTGTCTTCAAATGAGTTCTTTCCACAAAACCACAATGCCATTTAGAGGTCGTTTAGTTTATCAGCTCATCCTACTGAGGGGGAAACAGGTCCAGGAAGTTTGAGTGACCTGCCCAAAGACACAAGTATTAAGTCACAAAGATGCAATTCAAGTACAGGTCTTTTCACTCTTGCATCCAGTCCTCTTTTACACTTCAGCAGACTACTTCTCTTATTCTTACTTAACACATTTTAATTTTTTGCTATTTGTGTGCCTGTCATCTCCTCTTCTAAAAGGCAAGCTTCTAGAATAGGGACTGTATCTTATTTATCTTCCTATCTCTCCTATTAGTATGCTCCGTACACAGTAGGTATTTTAATGTGTGTTGAAGGTCTGAATGAATGAATAGCGGGAATAAGGAGCGATGTGATTTCGGATGTGAAAGGTTTCTTAGGAACAGCCTCGGAGAAGCAGACGAGGGAGTGAGACAGTTCTCCCGGGGCAGCATCTGGACGCAGCAGGCCGGGCGGGCGCTGGGACTCTCGAGTGGCGCCAACGGAGCGTCCCCAAGCCGGACTGCAGAGGGTGCGCAGGGTCCCTCAACATCCAAGCTGAACCTGTCCCCCGGGCGGCCCGCCCCCCCCCCCCCGCGGGCCGGGGGCCCGGACGGACCGCCCCCCCCGCCCCCCCCCCCCCCCCCCCCCCCCCCCCGCAGAGCATCCGAGGATGCAGCGCCTGACTCGCGCGCTCGCTCGCCCAGACGCCGGCCCCGCCGCTCTGGATACAGCGGCCCCCAGCCCAGCTCCCCCTGCCATCTGTCTCAGCCCAGCTGGAGACGGCAACAAGGAGGTCTCTGTGCCTTTAACGCGTCTGGCGGCAGGCGGAGGAGACGCTGTTTGCGCCTGGGTGATAGCCCCGGGTCAGGCCGAGGTGAACCCCCTTCCTCCACGGCCCTAATTGCCCTGGTAATGAATTGTCTGAGGCTCCAGACAACAACGCCCGCCAGCTCCGCCCTCCCGCCACCACGTGGATTTAAAACCCACATGGAGCTCAGAACTCCTTCCCCCTCTGCTGCCATTGGCTTCCCCCACGGCCACTGATAACCAATCAAACTTGCTTCTTTCAGAATCTTAACTTAGGATTGGTCATTATGACTTGTCACTTAACGTTGTAGTAGCGGGGGAGGGGGTGATGCCTATGACGTAACAAGTGTCTGGCACGCCTCCCCTTCCAGTCGGGGTTGGAGGCGGGGGTTAGTCTAGACACATTTAAAGGGGCCGGTTTGATTTATTACTGAAGCTTAGCAGTGATGAAGCAGCAGCTTCAAGGACATGTTTTAAAATTCATTTCCATAGACTTTTAACTAGATGTGGCTGAATGCCATTATGCAGCAGTCGCTACTGCTGAGGGAGGAAAGAAATATCAGATATGGCATATTCAAGTCTCAGACACTCGGATGCAAGATAAAGAATCCATACTGTCCTGGTCTTGAAGAGATAGTATTGGGCCATTTCGGCGAGCGTAGGAAATAAGGGAATTTGCTGATAGCCAGAGACTCATAAGACGCCCTGCAATTCCACCTTCGTACAATGAGCTGTAGTCACTGAAACAGACTAGCTGTGTGGCCATAGGCACGTCACTTCCAACTCTGAACCCCGGTTTCCTCATTTCTAAATTGGGGTCAGTTAACACCTGCACAGGAAACAGCTTGACTTAGTAGATAGCTAGCCAGCCTTCCAAACCGGAAGACTTGCGTTCAAACCTGCCTTTGGCAAGTAAGTCACTGAAAACCTCTAAACCCGGGCTATTCAGCTACAAGACAAATAGTACGTGTGGACCAGCATGAGTACTGGGTGTTACTTGACTATGAGTACTCTTGCATCCATGAAATTATTGGTATGATTTCTTCCTCTGTACCCTCCCTACTCATCCCTCATATATAGATATAGATGTGTGTGCATGTGTATATATACACACATATATATATAGGTATACACATACACACACACATATATACACACACATATAATTCAGGGTCTCCTTTTGAGGAAAGCATTTTGGAAACCTTAAAAAAAATGTGAGCTATTTTTGAAATTATTAGTCCTCCACCATCCCATTCCAATTAATAAAGACTCAATATGCATGTAGCATAGTGAATAGATTATAAGAAGTACTAGGGAGTGAGAGACCTCTGATAAACTCCTTTATTCCAGTTTTTTGAATGGTAGTTTCGTCCAATGCTACAAGTAGCTTACTGTGTGACATTATGAAAGTCACTTCCCTAATCAGGGTCTCATTCTCCAGTGTGTGAAATGATGGGGTCCAACTGAATGATCTCTAAGTGCCCTTGCAGTTCTAACATTCTCCATTCTATGTTCTAAAGTCTTGTCTCATTCTAACATTCTGTGATTCTTACTCCAAGCAGGATTCATTTCATTCTTTTGTACTTATATCCCCAGTGCTTAGCATAATGCCTGGCACTTGTGGTCCAGTCATGTCTGACTCTTTGTGACCCCATGGGCTTTTCTTGGCAAGAATGCTGGAGTGGTTATTTCCTTCTCCAGTGTGCCCCCATTTTACAGATGAGGAACTGAGGGAAATGGGGTTAAGTGACTTCCCAAAGTCACATAGCTAACAAGTGTCTGAGGACAAATTTGAATTCGGATCTTCCTGATCTATCCACCATACCACCTAGCTGCCCCTTGGGACTTAGTGGGTGCTTATTCTAATCAATTAGATAAAAAGACAAACAAGATGAAATTATATTAAGCTATATACTCTTAGAGAAATAAATTCTGAAATCTACATGAAATAATTAATATTTATAGCCAAAACCTAGAAGATTAGAAGGACTATTGATACTGTCTGAACCAAAAGCCTCTGATTCTGTGGATGAGGAAACTAAGGTCCCCAAAGAGGAAGTAATACTTGATACAGGGCACACAGTGAGTTATTGGCAGTTGGCTCTAAATTAGAATTTATATCTCCTGACTCCTTGTTCAGGGCTCTTTGGGTCACAACTAATTTTTGTTGTTGTCAGTTATTTAACTAGAATCACTTCTCAAACATCAGTATTTTCCCACAAGGGAGTAGATAAAAATATGCAAACTTGTAAGAGCTTGCTTCTGAAAATACAACTTTTTTTTCCTTCCACCAGGCTTAGCAGTACTTTTTTGGGGGGGTGGAGAAAATAATGGGAGGTTATGGCGACTGCCATTAAAAAAAAAAAACAGTAGGCCTTCCCCTAGTATTTCAGACTACCACCATTCATCAAAGAATTCCATCCATATAGATGTCAGCCAGCCTTTCCCACAAGGCTCAGCACCCACTAGAAGAAATGATGATGCAGCCACTCAGCTGTAGCCAAAAGCCCCGTTGGCTTCCATCGCATTCAAAACTGGCTGTCAAAACCATGCTTGGCAACATGGATCCAAATCAGTTGTGCAGTTGGTAGCACAGTTTCCCTGTCAGTATGAACAGGGCCTTTTCTCTTTAAAATCACTTTGCTATAGATGATACCCACTGACAACACATACACAATTAGTGTTGAAGCTTAGTTTTCACCGTCAGGTTCTGAGAACCACTTGCTAACCAAGTTGTTGAGCTGGGACAGAAATGAGCTTCACGATTACGTCTGGCTGAAATCCTTTTGGGAAATATTCTCAAGTTCCATATCAAGGCCTCCATGAAAAAAAAACAAAACTATAGAATTTATCTTTGATCTGTGAATTATTCATTCACTCTTCAGAACAGTACTTCTTAGGATTGGAAATAATAAGGGGCTATTCCTAATTTAAAGGTAGAGGAAGGAACATTTGAACTCTAATTCTGCAGGGTCAGTATTGGTAGAAATGTTTAAATGTCTAGAAATAAATAGGATTTTAACTAATTCTTCTTGTTTTACTAATAACCCAGATCCTTTCTGAATGAAACAGGCTATATACAACTGTAAGATTACTTTATATTAAATACCTATCCTTTTTGAAGTTTCCCCATCTGGAAAATGATGACATCAAATCAAATGGCCTCTAAGGTTCCTTCCATCTCTAACAATCTATTATTCTATGTTCCAAGGTACCTTCCCTTGTGGCATTCTATGTTTTGTGTTCTAAGGTACCTTTCAGCTCTGGTATCCCATGTTCATGGTCTCTTCTAACTTTAAAATTCTGTGATTCTATACATTTGTTTTCCCCCAATACTTTTATTAACAAGTAAATGAGCAATTGTGAAGCTGAAAGTCTTCAGACGCCTGCACTTTCTATCAGTGATTAAAGACAATGAAGCTTTCATGTAAGCTTTAGGGTGCTGCAAAAACTAGAATGATTTTTCCCTACTAAGTCCATTAGTTGTTTTGGCATCATGTAGACTAGGCCACAGTCCCCATCTCAGTTTAGTCTATTCCCCAAATAGCTCACTGTGAATCAAAAGGAATTGGAGTTCCACTGATAAAGTACTAGCATTCCTAGCTTGCTCTATTGGAGCTGGGTATATGGGAGTTAGAACTCCCTAGCCAAGCAAGCTGTTTCCATATTAGGCAGAAGAGTCTCAGCTTTGGTTGCAGCTCTGTGTTCATGGAAGCATCTCCAAGAAACAAAGCCCTAATCTAGACCTTTAACTCTTAGCAAAAAGAAAAGACAGCGATACCTTCTTAGGAGACAGGAGGAAGCAAAAGAAGGGAAAGAGGAAAAGAAAGGAAGGGAGAGAGGAGAGAAGAAAGGAAAGGAAGAAATTGTTCTTGTTTGGAACACAACTCAAAAAACTAAAAGAGTTTTGTCTGTTTATGGATTGTTGGCATTTCAAAAAAATGGCAATACTTCAAAGATCAATTATTTCCTTAGTATAGTTCCTCCACCAATGTGAAGCCAACTCCTCCATGTTCAAGCCAATTCCTCATATTCAACCTGGCATAGTGGAAAGAGCTCCAGATTAAACTTCAGAAGACTTGGGTTTGAATCCCTGTTTTGACACTAAGTAGCTTCGTGATCTGGTTAACTCACTTTATGCCTGAGCCTCAGTTTCTTCATCTGTAAAATGTACTGCTCACCTCACAAGTTGCAAGAAAACACACAAGGGGCAATTGTAGAAATGTAAACACTGTAGAAATGTAAGCATTGTAGAAATACAAGTAACAGACCTTGGGCAATCCTCTGGTACTGAATTTCTTCAAGTTTAGCTTTTGTTGGTCTTCAGTAAAAATGACAAATAATCAAATGTGCCAATAAATGTTTAACAACCAGCTCTCTAAAAAACAAACAAGTATATACACAAGGCACATTTTTCAGTTTAATTTGCATTATAAACGTTTTCTCCCATTACTTTCTCCCATTACTGTTTCTTACAATCAGTAAATTAATAAACCAAGCCTTGATTTGCAGTGATTGCCAACTTCTGAGGTGCAAATCTCATATAATTTAACTATCAATTCTATAGGAACACGCTCCAGCACACCCCTGCAATATAAATCCATTTCTGAGTCAGTATTCCAAACCTTTCCCACTTGTCAGAAATTGTGCTCTTCTAGTGCTGCCTATGTCACCTCTATGCCAAAATGAGACTTCAAAGTAGGAATTTGGTGTAAGTGTATTGAGGTGTGTGTGTGTGTGTGTGTGTGTGTTGAACAGGATTAGGAATAACAATGCCCTAAGTGTAATAGGGTTATATGGAAAGGGGGAAGGGAATAATCATTTATATAGTGCCAACTTTGTGCCAGGCACTGTGCAAAGTGCTTTTTACAAATTTTATCTCATTTGATCCTTACAATAACCCAGGAAGTAGGTGCTATTAATATCCCCATTTTACAGTTGAGGAAACTGAAGCAAAGGCTCAGTGACTTGCCCTGCGTGTCTGAGACTGGATTTGAACTCAGGTGTTGACTCCAGGCCCAGCACTCTATCTACTGGGCCACCAGCTGCCTCCAACCTCACTTGTTTGTCATCCCTCAATTTGCTATTTGTCTTATTTTCATAATTAATCTTATCTCAAGCTCTTGAATAATATAAGAGCATGTTTATATACTTACTGTTAATTAATAAAAATTTTACATATTTCTAAATTAATCAACTAAGCTCAGAGCTTCTACTCCAGTTCATCAAGTTAATATTAATTTAATAAACTGGAAAAAACTTCTTTCCCAAGATTAGTTACTCAAACCCTGTATTTATTAAAATCTAATCTTTTCAGATTAGATATCAAAGTTGTTGCATATTTATCTTAACAATAAAATCAATAATAAAATTGATACAGATAATTCTTTACAATATTTTAGCTAGGAGAAAGATCACAGCAGTTATCACCTCAAGTCCTCACTGAACTGCAGGAGACTTGTTAACATCTGAGAACACACAGTTCTACACCATTTAGTTCACTTAAGATAACAAATAAGGTCTCATTGTCTCTCCTTTCTGTCTTCTCCAACCTATCTCCAGCCATGACTAAAAAATAATCACATCTTGTCTCAAGCCCTCACTCTTAATAGTCTCCCTCCAGAGTTACTCTTAATAAAATTTTCTTTATAATGTTTCTTCATAAAATAATAGTTGACAGTTCTAACAAGAAAGAAGTGTATCCTCACCTTCTTTCTGTTTTCCCCACAGTTTATCTCAGATCAAAGTTAAACTATCTCTCTCTCACACACACTCTCCCAGACTCCACAGGGAGAAGTATCTCATAGAATGACGGTTACAATTGTCATCTTCTTGGCCTCTCTCATCTTAAAGAAACAGCCATAGTTTCTATACATAAAACACATACAATTTGAATGTTCCTGGTATGCTGTCTTTGAATTAATCTACTTCAAGCTTCATATCTTTTGGGGTTCACTCATTTCATATCATGAGCCAAATTTAACCAGCTACCAAATTTAAATCCTTTTTAAAACAATGACTTTTTTTGGGGGGGAGTCTTTTTCTTCACTAAAATTAAGAGTGGTGTTATAATAAATTCAGAGTAATAAACTTTTACTTGATTAAAAAAATGAGCACAAAATGCACTGTCCCCCAATCTTTGCAGCATAAATTCCCACTTTTCTTCTTCTAAATGTCCATTTCCTATCTCCTTACTATTCCTCTCCCAAATAATCAACTCTCTGCCTCTCAACACACCAATCTACAGCGTTGATGTCTGTAGGGAGCTAACAAAACAATCAACTTCTGGAATCCATATTAGTTTCTGACCTTGCCTTGTCTCACAATTTTTTTAATTCCCTCTCTCTCTTCCTCTCTCTCTCTCTCTCTCTCTCTCTCTCTCTCTCTCTCTCTCTCTCTCTCTTCCTCTCTCTCTTTCTTTCTCTCCTCACAAGACTAAAGCTTTGGAATAAAACTTAAGTAGAAGGATCGAGGGGAGATCCAGGCCACAGTCTCCAAAACATATTTACATGCCAATACACTTCTGCAGGGTTTCTGCACCTCATAAAATTGCTTAAACCCATAAATAAAAATAATGCCTTCTAAAATGTGACTTCCTTGGGTTTCATTCCTTTTGTTCCTATAAAGAATAAGTGAAGGACAAAGTCCTCCTTTTACCTCACACTGACCTGGGGTCAGTCAGCCGGTGCCATAAACCATCAGCTAAAATTTATTTGAGTCTCACTGTCTGTTATATTTGAGGGAATGGCTAAAAAGCACCAGTTGACGGAGACAGGAGGTGCTTTTTCTATTTCAAATTGTTGCTTGGAATGCTGTGTGGGTGGGTGGGTGGGGGGCGGTATTCTGAGCTTTTCTCCGTGTTTCCCCTTCATGAAGTCCTACCTAGGACTCGAGACATATGCCCGCAGGGTAAGTGAGGAGCACTGCTTGTCCACTTCCCTTGCGCCCTCTAAGCTAGATCAGGATTTCGCAGATTCCCCCCGCCACACACTTACAGACACACAGAAACAGACACACACACACACACACACACACACACACACACACACACACACCACCTCAGCTTGCATCCTAGGGTTGTAGCCCATTGCGGAGGAAGTTTCCAAATATGATAAGCCTGAGGGGAATGAGCCAGGAATAAAAAAGCCTGCCATTGACAAAACCAACTCTCCTTTCCCCATTCTCCACCATCTTCGCCACCCCCTTCAAAAAGACAGGGACAGGGACGCTTGGGAGTTCCATAACTCAGAATGACATTCATTAAGCAACTACTACATAAGTTAATGAAGTCACCGCCACCGCCACCGCCACTGGATGTATTTTCCTCCTTCCGAGTCTGTGTGCACGTCTGTATCTCTCTGTGTCTCAAGTCTGCGGGTGGCGTGTGGTGGTAGCTTTGGTGCATTCGGGAATGCACTCTGTCCCTTTAAGAGTCAGTTTCACTCCCCCCATTCATCCCCCCCCCCCGCTTTCTCGCGCTGGGAGGGAGAAGGGAGGGGGTGCGGGGGAACCTCGGTAGGGATTGGTGCAGCCGCCAAGGCTAGAGGGGGGCTCCTCTCCTCCTTCCTAGACCTCCCCCCATCCCCCCACCCCCGTCAGTGCGGTGGAAAAGGGCAGTTCCGTCTAGCGCTGACGTCAGGCCGTCTGCCTGCCTCAGTCCCGTATCTCCATATGAAACCCAATCTCCTTGGACTTGAAGGAGGAGGCGGAGGAGGCGGAGTGGCTGGGGAAGCCGCCGCCGGGAGTCCGTCGCTCCGTCCGGCCAGCGCAGAAACAGAGTAGTAGCTAGGCGCTTTCCGCCGGCGCTGGGGCAAGAGAAACTTACCGAGAGGCTGGAGAGAAGGGGAGCCGGGGGGAGGGAAGAAAGAGCAGCGAGGTCCTCCCCCCTGTTTGACTGTGTCTTCCCCCCACCGTTTTTTGGGTTTGGTTTTGTTTTATAACTTAATTTTTCCAGAATTGTATTTTTTTTTTAAAGAGAGAAAAGCGCATTGCCTTCTCTACCCTCCCCGGGCTGGAGCAGCGGCAGCCGCAGGATCCTCCTTTATGTGGTGCCTCCCGGAGACCCCCTCGCTCTTCTCCAAGTCCCCCGTTTTCCTCTCCCTCCTTTTTAAATGTATAACTTAATGGGTCTCAACAGCACCGCGGCCGCCGGGCAGCCCAATGTGTCCTGCACATGCAACTGCAAAAGGTCTTTGTTCCAGAGCATGGAGATCAGTGAGTATCCTATCTCCCTTCGCTTCTCGCTCGGGTTCCCCTCGGTCCTGGCCCCCCAGCAGAGTCCCTGGCCCCTTTCCTGGGGGACCCCTTGTCTTGTAGCCTTTCTTCTGCTGCGCTCTCTCCGGCGTTCTCTCTTCTCCCCTTACTGCTTTTCTCTCGTCTCTCTTTCCTCACCTCTCCAATTTCCTCTCACCTCTTTTTCTTTGCTGTCTTTTCTCTCCTTCTCTTTTCTGCTCATCTCACTTTCTGCTCGCCTCATTCACTTCTCACCCTCACTCTCTTATCCTAACCTATCTTCTTACCTCTTCACACCTCCCGTTTCTTCTTACCTCACCTCTACTCTTCTCACCTTTCTTCTCCCTTAAGCTCTCAAACCGCAGTCCTCTTTCCTGTCACTCCAGAATCCTCTTTTCCACCGGAGGTGCGGGGTCTATCTGTCTGCCTGTCTGTCTGTCCGTCCTGTATGTCTGTGTCTGGGATGTTTTCTGAGCCTGAAAGTGCTTTCTGTTCCGGCTTCCCCGCCTGGCAGCTCCGGGTAGGGTCTCATGAGTCTGTGACTTTTGGAGAGGCGGAGGAAGAATGGCCACGGGGCAGGTGGTGTTGGGGTCCCCGCGGTCTAGTTGCTCTCCCTGGTGCTTCCTGTTTCCAGATCCTCTTCGGAACTGGGTGCCCTGGACAGGGCTCATCCTCTGCTACCTGAGTCACTCCCCATTCCTCCCAGTTCTTCAGCCCCGCGGGCAGTGTCTCCCGGGTCGGACCAAGCCGCTTCTCGTCCCCAGCGCTCCTTAAATTGTCACCTCTAGCCGGGCCCGGGAATGGGTACGGTGAGGGACTGGGATGTCCAGGCTTTGAAGGCTCTGGCCCCCGGAGGCCGCCGTGAGGAGGTAGGGAGGCTCGGCGGGAAGGCGCGCGCCGCCGCCGCCGCCGCAGGTCTCCAGCTGGCGCGATTCCCGGCTTTGTCCCCGCGGTCCCTGAGCGAACTCAGCGGGGTGTGAGGAGAGGAGGGAGTGGGGCGGCGATGGCCAGGCCCTAGAGCCAGTTAAAGCCCCTGCTCCTAGAGTGAGCAGTCGCCACGACCCCCTTCCCTAGCCCAAGAGCTCCCCTTTACAGGTATCGGACCCTGAGCCTAGGAGACTTTATGGATCAGCCTGGAGGAAGGTTTGTTTCATTGGGGAAAGTGCCCCTCTTCGCCAGTCCCCTGGGACTGTCTGGTTCGCTGCGGCTCCCTCCTGTCAACACCCTCCGCCCCCTTACTCCTGCCGCCTGGGTGAGGGGATGCCTTCTTCTGCAGCTGTGAGTGCCTGGGGAAGCGCTGTGTGTGTAGGGGGTGGGGGGGGGAATCAATGAAGTTTCCATTTTACTTCCCTAAGGGGCAATAATGATGGAGCAATTAAACGGCCTCCTTATCAACTTAGCTGGTAAAAATGTCCTTCCAGACAGACGTTTGAGAGAGAGAGAGAGAGAGACTGTGTGTGAGTGTGTGTGTGTGTGTGTGTGTGAAAGAGAGAGAGTGTGTGTGTGTGTGTGTGTGTGTGTGTGTTCCCTGCCGGTGCGCTTCTATAAATAGCCCAGGTCTGGGCAGATTGGCAATGTCTAGCCAGGACAATGGCTACATGAGCACAAGTTTAGGGCACCTTTTGTTGATGCTGGTAGTGCCCTTTTGGGGAAGGACAGGAGCCAAAGCTATTCTGTCTGCTTCATCTTGCGATTGAAATGTCAGAAAAGAACTCAAGACAATTGGAAAATACTCATCATACTGGGACTAAGAAGCCCTCCCCCTTCATGGGAACCCCTAGACATTCTAGCTGGTAATTTCTTTCCCCCTCCTCAGGTACTTATATTTTTATGAGTGCTTTATTTGTACAAAATTCCTGCGTAAAACACTGAAATACTTATGTGTATGTGAACACACAGGCACACACACATTTTTTTCTTTTCCTGAAGGTTAGTCAGGGATGATTACTTCACACAATCATTTTCATATTTGATTGTCCTAACAGTGGTAACTATCATTTTTATAGCACTTTAAGGTCATAGATTTAGAGCTGGGAGGGACCTTAGAGATCTTGAAATCCAACACCCTCATTTTGCAGATGAAGAAACTGAGGCACAGAGTGTTTAAAATGACTTGCTAAAAATCACACAAGATAGTAAATAGTAAAGCTAAGATTTGAACCCAGGTTTTCTGACAACACATATACCTCTTTTTCTACTAAGCTACTCTTTGCCTCAGAACAAAGCTGTGAGGTAGATAGGATTCATATTATCCCCATTTTAAAAGGCAGTTGGGAGAGATTGTGAATTGCTGAACCATATACTCCAAGCAGAACTCCTAACTTCAGGTCTGGTTCTTTCTTGTAATTGCTGCATCAGAATATCTTTCCAATCCCTTCATTTGCCTATCAGTGTACACTAATACAATTGTTGGTTTTGGTGATATGTTTTGGGTAAAGCTGGGGGAAGGAAGGTGGAAGTTTATCTAGACTGTGTGTCCCCACTTACTTAGGACAGGGACCTGTTTTGGTATACAGATCCAAGTGGTGCTTGCAGGGTCATGGGAGTACCACATTCATTAGCCAGGGCAACATGGTGTTGCTACATATTAGACAGAATACTTGGCCAAGATTGCAACCTCACCGTACAGTACTATGCAAAAGGTAAAAATAACAAGGGGCCCTGCCTTCCCAGACAGAAGAGAAAGCAGAGCTGCTGTCAAGAGAGGTTGGTTTGCTTTGGTTACGAGAGTCCAGACTTCCCACTCCATTCCCTCCAAATAATTAAAGTCCTTACTAAGGGCTCTGGGCAGAGTCCTTCCCTCCCTTGGCCTTTAATATTTTTTCAATGTCAGGGCAGTTGAAGTGGCAAAATTGCCCACTTAGTTCTCCAAAGGGCCTTTGTAAACTCCTGAGACATAATTAAATGCCTGTGAATATTATTAAAATATGTCCACATGTGTTTGGAAACAAAATCTTACCAATTTTAAAGGGCTAGCTACATTTTATTTCATTTTGCTGTAAAGCATTATGCTGGAGGGCCACCAAATTGCTGTTAGCTTTAAATGATACGTCAACTCTGTGATTCTGTGCTCCAGAGCTTTATCTTCTTCCTTTTCCTCTAATTCCCTTCAGGGTCTTGCATCTTACTTTTTTTTTTTTTAATTCATCATTTTTATTTCTGTCCCTTCCTCTCAACTAATCAGCCATAATGATGTTTTGGCTGACACGGAGACAGTCTTGTTAATTTAGTTGTCTGCCCTAACTGTCTGCTCTTCCAAATAAACTTCATTTCTCACTTCTGATGAAGTGAGGCTCTGGGGAGGCTGACCTACAAGGTTCATGGCTCACACTTTTGCCTGCCTTTTAGGTGTTCTAATTAGTTCCTACATTCAATATATTTTTTAAACACAGCCCTTAATTATTTGAGGAGAGAAAGCTGGAAAGACAAGGATAGATCTTGAAAATGTTTATCTGTTACCAATACTAATCAGATTTCCCTAAAAGGTTGTGTTGACATGAGTTAAGTCCAAATGCCCTGTGTTCAGGTCTGCCTTTATGCTGGGAGGAAAATTTGGAGGGTCCTAATGAAAATCTGTTTTCTGTAAGAACTTATCTCAGATGTGTTTTCAAATAATAGTTTACAGTTGATTTTAAGAACAAGGCCTTGAAAGGAGTCAGACTTGTAATTTTTATTTTTAGTTAACATTTACAAGTAAGGTAGTTGACAGTACGAACAAGCCATTTTATCTAGACTGTGTGGCTAGGTTCTTCCCCTCTCTGTGTATAAATTTCCTCATCTATAAAATAAAGGGATTGGGCTAGCTCTTCAATCAATCAACAATTTATTAAGCATCTACCAAATATCCAGCTTTGTGCTAAACCCTAGGTATACAAATGGAAAATGGTTCCTGCCCTCAAGGAGCTTAAATTCTACCCCTTAATACCCTATCTTTTAAAATTTCCTGCAGCCTTGTCTTTCTATGGTCATTCTATGTTTTCAGGTGCCTTCTCTCCTGGTGCGTTTATAGTCTACTTACAAGATGCTGCCCCCTTGGAATTAACACCATTAGAAGTTGCTGACTCATACACAATAGGGTCAGACCTTACTCCTAATTTGGGGATGAGCTCCTGGGTGCATACTGTCCTACTGGTACTATTGGCATGCTTCAGTTAGGATCCTAGAGTTACAGAATGTTAGAACCAGAAAGGATCTTGGAGATAATCAAATGAGGAAACTGAGTCTCAGACAAGTAAAGTGACTTCTCCAAAAAACAGAGAACCAAATCCACAAGTTCTCTTCCCTAAGGTTCATCCTGTAGTTCTTTGTACTGTGTTACCCTTCCATGACTTTGGAAAAATCCGGCTGGCCCTTTATGGGAAATACTAAAAAGCATATCATCCTAGATTTGAATATGTCCTTTGCAATATATGTAGATTTAGTCTGGCTACTGTTCAGACAAAAACTAAACTGGAGTGACCTGTTCATATAACTCCAGGGGGCCTGGGTAGGCCATTAGACTTCTTTGACTTTCACTAGCCAATAGGGGATGGTTGAGAGTCAGAAAATGCAGAATTTCATTTAAATAGTTTGCTACCCTGAAAACAGATTGCGATGGAACACATCTCTGTTTTGGGAAATGGGGGGTGGTCACTGGGATTAAAAGCTGCCAAGTGCTAACAGACTTCAGATCAAAGGACAGATGTTTAAACTGCCTACTTTTGAGGAAAGAACAGTTCTCCTGGCAAGTTTTTTGTTTTGTTTTGGATTTTTTGGGGGCTTTCTGATTGACTTCTTCTCACTGCCTTCTAGAAAAAGAACCCATTGGCTTCTTATTGAAGTTTCTGATCAGACAAATCCCAAGAAAAATCTTAGGGCTATGGATCCCAGGTACTATTTTGACACATACATCCATTTATTCAACAAGTATTTCTTGAGCACCTACTATGAGATTTGGTCACGTGGTTGGCACAGAACTCCTGTGAACGGAGCTCTTATTTGAATGTGGACTAGCTTTACAGCAGGGCAGCCGGGAGGCAGCTAGAGTGGAGTGGAGTGGAGGAATCTCTAAATTTGTAATCAGAAGGGGAATTTGAATCTTGGCTCTGTCACCTACTCAGCTGTGTGACCTTACACAGGTCACTTCACTTTGCATTTGAATTGCTATATAAATATCAGGTATATAAATCTGGTTCTTCAAAAAATCCTCTGCTGGCCAGAATCCTGCCGTTTTGGATTCTTTTTCCAAATTAGCACTGAATGATTTTATTGTCAGTGATTCAACTGGATCATAGTTCCATAGAATCATAAATTTGGAACTGGAAGGGACCTTAGAGGTCATCCGGTCTGAAACCTTCACCTTGGAAATGAAGAGATTGAGTCCTAGGAAGAGGTTGAATGACTTGTCTGGGGCTACACAGTAAATTAAGTAACAAAATCAGGATTCAAACTCAGGGCTTCTCACTACAAATTCAGTGGCAGAGCTGGGATTTGAACCCAGTCCCCTATCACCAATTTCAATACTTTTCCCACTGTACCCTACTTTTAACATTCTAATCTAGGGGTTGGCAAACTGTGGTCTGTGGAACAAATCCTGCCAGCCAATTGTAATTTGCTGACCCCCACAAATCAAACATTTCCTTTCTTGACAGTATAAAGGGTGTACAGTTTCTATTTTGCCATTAAAAATGTCTGGTTAGTTTCCTTTTATAAAACCTTCAGATTAAGTTACATCCTCCTACCCCAAGGGATGCATTACCAAGTATTTTTTTTGGGGGGGGGTCTCTTGATTGGATAGAGGAGAAAGAGAGAGACCTATTAAATGATTTGGGTTTATATCTTTTTTTAAAAAAAAGCTAGTAATTCAGGATTTGGGATTTAATTTGTTCAGTAATGGTGTTCATTAAAAGAGTACGGAGTATAATATCCAGTATTCACCACTGCAGAGTTGACCACAAGGGCTTTCTGCTACTTCAAATTCGCACACATAAAAATCAGCTCAGGCTTGAAAGGTTTGCCATATGCCTAGGTTGAGGAAACCCTGGCATTGATAAGAAAGGATCTGTGATTTTAAGTATTAAAGTAAAAAGAAAATCATGCCAATGAATTTCTCCCCCAACACACATGCTAATATAGTCTAAGGGGGAGTTAGGGTTGGCCCAGATATTTCAAGGCCATCTTGATTTCAAATGGCTTTCAGTTCTGGGCAAATAAGGCAACTGGTTTCTGTGAAGGAATTAGGCTTAAGGATCCAAAAGCAAATGCTGAATTATTCCAGGCTCAAGTCTGGCTTTCTCAGTGACTCAAGGGATGAATCTTC
Source organism: Vombatus ursinus (assembly GCF_900497805.2). Classification (NCBI taxonomy): domain Eukaryota; kingdom Metazoa; phylum Chordata; class Mammalia; order Diprotodontia; family Vombatidae; genus Vombatus; species Vombatus ursinus. The sequence continues at coordinate 14,987,279 of NW_020940358.1, forward strand.
CTGTAGCCATACCAGTCTCTCCAGCCACCATTTCCCCCCCACCCCCACTGTCCTGGTTAAGCCAGTTAAAGGGTTCAGGGTAACAGGTCAGGGGTGAGCTCAATGTTTACTGAGTCTCTAAATAACTAATTATTCCTCTCAACAAACACAGTCATGCTACACCCTTCTCACTTTGGTGGCCAGCTTCCCAGTTCTCTGGAAATGGTTAAAACCTCTTTTTGATGAAGGGAAGAGAAGAAAAAAACCTCACAACAAATGGCTCCTGGGTGAGTTGTGTAAATTTATGCAATAGCCTTTCCAAATGAAAAAGAGTCTCGCTAAGTTGTTCCTGGAGTAAGGCTTCTCTAGTGCCAAAGCTGCTTTTTTTCGGGGGGGGGGGAGAAGGAGGGAGAGGGAGAGGGGACTGCTCTCCTCTCCAAGGCTCTGACTGTGGAAACTACCAGAGCCCAGATCCAGGGACAAGTCATCCACCAAAGGAAATACACAGTATTGGTTGGGTTTTTTTTTTTTTCAGTACAGCACCTGAAACATTTAGAGTTATCTATCCTGAATTCTTTTACTGATGGAAAACAAGCTATCCTATGTTCTTTTGCAGCTGAAGGAGGTTTTGGGGTTGTTGTTTTGTTTTGTTTTGCTTTTGTAAAGGTTACTGGTTTGCAACTCCCAGAGAACTACTCCGCTACTTGGGTGGTTTTTGTATAGAGAAGTTTTTCATTTCTGCCCATTTTCAAGTACAGTAGTGTTTAATCCTCAAAAAAAAAAAAAGTGGGGGGGGAGCTTACAGATGGCTCTGAGTCTAGGGTCATGCCAAAGAAAGAGAAGACATTCTTACAAATGAATTTCTCAGTTCCAGTCCCTTGCCAGCCTTTGGCTTTCCCTGTGCTGCACTCATGAGAAGAATGAGTCTGAATTGACAAGCCGCTTTTAGAGTTGTTGTCAAGTCAGTCAGTGTGCTCACAGGTGTGAATGATGATGACACCTTCCACCTGCTGGCAATTAGGATTGTGGGGGGTTTTCCCCAGTAGTTGAGATGGGCTACAGTGACTGATCTATTCTCTCACCTGGTTTCTCTTGTGACAAGCCACATATGTGAGTCTAGTGCCATACACATATCAGTCACTGCAGCTGCAGGTGATGAGTTATCAGAAGTACAAGATTTGGCCAGAGAAGGAGGCAAAGCTGCCTTTTTCCTATGGCGGACTGAGATCTTGGCTTTCTTAGTACCATGCTGTAACTATTCAGTTAACTGGCACAAACCAAAATATCCACACTCGAGAATGTGCTTGGCAAATGTTTTACTAAGTCCTTCAAGAGGATGTCAATGTTGTTGTTTCTAAGACTTTTCACTTAATTTGACTGTAATATTGTTGGGAACAAAGGTAGAATCACACAGGGATGAAGGACAGCCCCTGATCCTCAATTCATTCCAAAGGGTCAGGGACCGTATAAGTTGAGGGTCCTCCTATAGATGACTGGAGATAATGATAAGGAAAATGAGCAGGCATCCCATCTGACAATTATCTATGGCTTAAAAAGGAAGACCGCTTTCAAACCTCAAAGCCCAGGATTATAGGGAGCTGGCAGTATAGTGACCGATGTTTTGTTTTGTTTTGTTTTGTTTTTGACTGACGCGTGGCATAGGAGTCAGAAAGACCTAAGTTTAAATACTGTCTCTGGTACTTTTACTAGATGTGTGTCTCTGTGCCAAGTTATTTATCCTTGTTGTACCTCAGTTTCTTGATCAGTAAAAGAGAGCTAATGTATATTATTGGTAGCATCTCAAGTGTTGTAAGGTTATAGTGTAACATGGACATAAAGTGTTTTATAAGCAGTAATTCCCTATGTAGATGTCAACTATTATTATTAGCCTGCTTAGGCTCACTCTCTCCTATATACATTGTTACTGTGTATCTTGCTTTACTATATCTGAATCTGGAGGCATGGACTAAAACATTCCCTTGACATGCCAATGCCTGAAATGATTTTCAGTGCAAACCACTTGACGGCTTATAGCTAACTCTTCCCTTCAGTGAGGAGTTAAGGTGACATTAATAAGCAGATTTTTTGACACCTCGTTTCTTGTCAGCCTGTAGCATGGAGGTGTTTGTTACCAACCAGAATATGTCATTTAGGAAAAGTTACCATGGGTTATTGTGAACCCGATAGAATTAACTTGCCAACATGAGGTGATGCTGAAAGTTAACCCCCTGTGCATTTGAATGAAAGTTTTGGGGGTGTCCCTAGGCTCAGGTGGCTGAGCACATCCAGCTTTCCAGTCTCTCTGAAGGTATTCCTAGATGCTTCCTCATTTTCTCACCTTTAATCTTTTCTTTGCAAGGATCATTAGAAAGTAATTTAAGTTCTCCCCTAAAACCACCTGCTGGTTAGATCAAAGATTGCAGATTTATAGCTTTCAGGGAACAAATACAAAGATGATCTAGCCCAGGGTTGGGGAATCTATAATAAAGGCTTCTTTATTATAGATGGGGAAATTGAGGCCCAGAAAGGCATAGTATGTAGTGAAGCCGTTATTGGAACCTAAGTCCTCTGACTCCAAATCCAGCATTTGGTTAATTCCAATGCATGATTTGGAGGGAGGGAAGAGGAGAAAAAGTCCAACCGTTACTTGTCCTAGACATTAAAAAAAAATCATTTGAAGGATTTTCCACTCACTTGGCACTTGCCTTTTTCTGTGTATGGGTCTTGTTTTCACAATCAGTTTAAAATTTTCTTTGAGAAATTAGGGATTGATTTTGTAGGACTAGATAGTAAATTCCTTGGGGAGTTATAAGTTTGGGGCCTTACATACAGAAGGTACTCCATAAATACTTGACTGTTGACAGCCATGATTGAATTCGACTTTCACCTTGTTTGTAGATTTTGGTGTGTAAGGCATTTTAGAGATCCACTAGTGCAGGGGTGGGGAGCCTGCGGCCTCGAGGCCACATGCGGCCCTCTAGGTTATCAAGTGTGGCCCTTTGACTGAATCCAAACTTTAAAATGTTTGAAGGGTCACACTTGAGAATCTAGAGGGCCAGATGTGGCCTCGAGGCCGAAGGCTCCCCACCCCTGCACTAGTCCAAACTCTCTCCTTTTAGAGATAGGTAACTTGGACCCAGGGAAATGAAATTGCTTTGACCAAGATCACTCAGGTAACAAATAGGAGAATCAATATTGGAACTCTGTTCCTCTGACTCTGTCCCTTGTACTCTTCCCACAGAACCACACTGATTGTTCTGGTACAGCTTGGATCTGAATCTGTAGGTTCCTATATTTCTGACTGTGTAGAGGGAGATGTGAAAATAAAACTAATAACATTTTTCCTAAATTGCAACCCAACAATAAGTTGTTAGGCCCTGGTGCTTTGAGTGAGGTGTGGCGGATGGGGTGGAGATGAGTGTCTGTGTAGGGGACTGGAGTTTACTTGGTCCCGGTCCCAATTAAACATTCCTTATGAAATTAAGCACATTTCCTCCTTTCCCCAATGGTTATTGCACTTTTCCAAAATGGGTAAGTTTAGGTATTTGGGAAAAGTTAGCATTTATTTATGGCAGTCTGGGTAACAGAAATCAATAGAAAGTGGTCTTTCAGCAGGAAAGCTCTGTTCCTTTTGACACTACTAAGGGCTTCAGGTCTCTACATGTGCAACCACCCACCAATCCATTACAGCTAATTTCTTGGCACTGGACTTGCAAACGGTATTTATAGTGACAAGAAAACCTACCTCCCTGCAGGAAGCAACAGGATGTAGATTATATGACTCTAGGCTTTGACTTCACTGAATGAAAATTTTCCCGTGTGTACAGTTGTTCCTTTTAGAAATGACTTGGATGCATTCCTATTAATCTTCTCTTCTCTATCTAGGGCATAGCATATAGACTTGAAAAGGACACTTCAGCCTGTAATACCCTGAGGCTTTCAAGGAGTTAAAGTGTGGCACACGTATTTGAATGAATTTTAGCTTGTTTTCACAGTTACCAGACTAAAACCGACACATTTGAAGGGCCTGCAGACTTAAGAATGTATCAGTCTGTTCCTGTTCAGTGTCTCACTCCTTTCAAAGAATTGCAGATTTTTGTTTTTTTAGGAGGGGGCAGGGAGTGGTAAAGGCTGGGGGTGGGAGGAGGATAAATTGGTTTAGAATCTCACAAGCCTTTCAGATGAACTGCTGTAGATTTCAGACGTATTGGGTAATTCAAAGAGGAAGACTTTCTTTCCAGATATATTTCAGCAGCAACCATTTATCATTATTATATATCAGTGAGCTTGGGGAGCTACTTTTTGCTAAGAAAAAAGGCTTTAATTATTGGTAACAAGCACAATTCCCAGACAACTTTATGATCTGTTGTTTTGGTTTTTTTTTTTGCATTTTCTCTAGCAGAGTTTTTGTGGTATTTTTTGTTTCTTTTTTTTTAATCCCCTCAAGCCAGCATTGCGCTAATTCCCTTCTCCTTAAAGAACCTTTACCCTTATCTAGATGAAACCCAGAAAAGTCTTTCCTTTGCCCCACTACACTGGATATACTTTGGACAAATTGTCAGATGCCACAAAGTCAAGAATGGCCACCTTGGACATAGTAATCAGGCAGGGTAAACATTTTTTCCAAGCAGGTTCCATTTCTACCACCCTCAATTTCCTTTAGGTCTTAGACAAATTGTATTATGAAATGTCTCCGACTCACATCCTTCCTGATTTCTCTTGTAGCCCCTTCTGGCTGGGATTGAAATTAGTCTCTCTACTTCTATTAGCACATTCCTACAATAGCAAAAGGAGATTTTGTTAGTGATATTAATGACAATTTCCTAAGATTGGGGGTGAAAATTTTCCTTCCCTCCCTTGATGACTTCCATAATTTTCCTAAGATGCCACTTACCAGCATCACTCAGACAACCATTTTTAGATACTGTTTTTATCTATGACATTTTTTTTACCATGCCCTGAATTTATCAGGGAAAAGATAAAAGGTTATCTTATAAACTGAATAACATAAGACCTGTTCAGTTTTTTGTCCCCTGATAATAGGGCTACCCAAGCCACTGAGGAATTTTGCTTCATCTCTGAAGAGTAGAAATAACAATATTGTATGTATATAAATGGAATTTATTTTTCATTAAAAAAAAAGCACCATGACCCTACAAGGGTTTTTTTGTTGTAGTATTTTTTGTTGTTGAAGCTAAATTTAATCATCAAGGACATTATTAGAAAGTTTGCATCTTTTTTGATTGATGATATTTCTTTGCTCATTGGCACAGAATTTTCAAGTAGATGTGTATACATGGCAAGAAGAGATCTTTTACTAGCATAATCCCAACCCTCCCAAATGCATCTTCAAAACTTAAAGCCAATATAACCAGTGTCTATGCAAAGCCACAAAACCACTACGAAAAGTGATAACTTCAGTCAAAGGTCTGGGTGTAGCCTGGGCCCTCCCTGAGCATGCACTGACTGAAGCTTTACCAGTTCATCATAGTTCATGGAGGGACCTTTCTCCCTCTCCTTGCTTGGGAGCTCCCTTGAGACAAGACTCTGTCTGTATCAATATGTGGTGATGTGGCAGTTCAGACAGGTGTGCCAGCTTTGGAGTCAGCCTTAAACCCATGAACCTTCTCCCGCCTTGGCATCCAACAAGCTTCTTGAATTGACTCTTCAAGGGGGAGTCTTTGCAGGTGAGGACAATTATGGTAGTGTTTTTGTTTGGACTTTTTTTTCTTTATATCTCATTTTGTCAAACCAATCTGCCCTTTAGGCAGAAGAATTTTTCAGCCCAAATGATCTAGAAAATGGCTTGCCCATGTTGATTAAATTCCCAGGTGTGTTGCATAATCCTCCCTCCCCATCACCCGGCCTGTGGAAACACAGCCCAAATCTTCGAGGTGAACTCTGGCTTTACACCCCACCTCCACCCCCAAGTGCTTTTGGTGCAATAAGGTTTCAGCTGACAGGGATCAGGTACAATAGAAACCGTTCCTGACATCAACTCTTTGAGGGCCATATGCTCTCAGAGGGCCCCACCTGAGTCAGGTGGCACGCATTCAAAATGGATTTGCCTAGGCTAGGAGGGGTAAGAGCTAGACTTATTGGCCTAATTTGGAGGACACGGTTTTTCTTTAGATTCTCTACCTTCAGAGCCCACACCACTTTTGAGTTTGCATAAATTTTTATAGAATATAAAGCATTTGATCTCAAATATATCTACTAGAAGGAAGTTAAAAGGCTGTGTGAAACTTTTTGTTTGATATGCATCATAATCCCCTGAACAGAGGGAAATCTTTCTTTGTTACTGTTCTGCTACAGAACCAGTTATTTCTTTCTTGGTTTCAAGTTGTTGGGTCGGGGGCGGGGAGGGGGGGGTGATGGAGGAAATGTGCTGGGTGATTCAATAAGAATTTGTTACTACTTAGACATCGCCTAACACTGGGTGAATATTTATTCACCATTTTCATAGAACACACAAGTACACACCTCATTAACAAAGTCTATCCTGTGCAATTGAGGCCTTGGAAAATAAAGCCTCAAAAACTATATTTTCCAAAGATGGAGAAAATGAAATGATCCATCACTGGAAGGAATCTTGTGCCTCATTTTTTTTTTTTTTTTTGCTCTCATTTTCTTCTTGCCAGCCGATCTGTTGTAGCAGGTTCGTTACTCTATCGCCTAAAACAATTTAGTCAGTAATAATTCTGTAAACCGATGAATCAACTTTGCGCAAACACCCTGAGTAATTTCTTTGTTCTTTTCTTTTTCACTTTGTAATTGGTGTCTGTAGAAGCCCGGAAGGTTTGGTCTTATGGAAAGCATGATTCATTTATTGGTGTCTGTGCTGCCTAGTTATCATTCAGGAGTTCCAGAGTGCCTCGGCAAGCCAAGGGTGATTCATACATGGCTAAGCATACGAGCAAATGGGGTCACGGCCATCTGCAGAAACTTTTCTAATCTATTTATGGTATGGGAGAAAAAAGTGGGTGTATTAAGGATGATGGAATAGGTGTCAATTACATTGGTGCATAGAAACGATTAAGTAACACTAACCATCACTTAAAAACCGCTTTCTGTCCACTGCTGGCAATCTTTCCAATAGATCATAGCTAAATGTGCTCGTATCTGTTTAGTGTATCAGCCCTGTGTGTTTATGGATGGCGGTTTCTTCAGCGGACAGACCGGGGAACTTGACATCCCCACAAGACCTAGAGGTGAGCATAAAGTTGCCTTTGCCAGTCAGACCTGCAGACTGAGAAAAGCAAGAGCCTCCCTTTGTTATTGTTGCTTTGCTTTAACATATCAAATATATCTCTGGAGAATACTTGAGGAAAACAGTTGGAGTAAGGTTTGCAAGACTTTCAGGCCCAGGCATTTGTCTCCAAGAAAAACTCCTCATTTTCCACCCATTTCACTAACAATGGCAATTATTAGCTATTTGCATAGTACTGCAAAGCAGTATAAACTCACATAGTGGTGCCAATTTAATTTAATTGTAGTAGTCAGTTTCTGCTCTGGATGAAATGGCTGCTGACTTCCTAGGCTTTGGAGGGATAAAAGTCGATTTCCAGAGATGGTAATGATGTATGAGGATGAGGATGAACAAGATGATGAAGATTGATGATAATGATAACTCACATTTCTCTGACACTTTAAAGTTTACAAAGCACTTTCCTAAAAACAATTCTGTAGGGTAGAAATTGCAACTGTCATTATACTCATTTCTCAGAAATGGACACTGATAAGAGGTGGGATGATCACATAAGATCACATAAGCTAGGTGGCACAATGGATAGAGTGCTGGGTCTGGAGTCAGGAAGACTCATCTTCCTGAGTTCTACTCTGGCCTCAGATACTTACTAGCTTTATGGCCCTGGGCAAATCACTTAGCTCTGTTTGCCTCAGTTTCCTCATCTGTAAAATGAGCTGGAGAAGGAAATGGCAAACCACTCCAACATCTTTGCCAAGAAAACCCCAAATGGGGTCATGAAGAGTTGGACATGACTGAAAAACAGCATAATAAGTACTCATAAAGATAGAATTCTTTTTTTGTTTTGTTTTTAGTGAGGCAATTGGGGTTAAGTGACTTGCCCAGAGTCACACAACTAGTGAGTGTTTTGTGTCTGAGGCCGGATTTAAACTCAGGTCCTCCTGATTTCAGGGCCAGTGTTCTATCCAATGCTCTGCCTAGCTGCTCTTAAAGACAGAATTTTTGAATGTAGATCTCCTGACTCCAAGTCCAGTGTTCTTTATGGTACCTGCAACATTCAGTCACCTTTCAGATGACCACCTAACATAGCACTTAGTGCCATGCGGGGCACATTGTAGGTGCTTAATAAATGTTTATTGACTGACTGACATAGGCTGTTTCTCTTTCATTACAATGTAAGTTCTTTAAGGGTAGGGACTGTTTAATTTCTGATTGTATACCAGTGTGTGTCATAGAGTGGGTCATATAGTAGGTGCTTAATAATTGTTTGTTAAAATAAATTGAACCAAATTAAGGAATGCCATATATCTAATGATATTTTTGCTACAGTCACCTTCCCTGTAGTTTCACTTAATCTAATATTAAAATCATTCTATTCTCTAAGTACAGTGTGAGTGGGTAGTAGCAGAGAAGCTTATTAGGGAGGGATAATTTGCAGTAATCCAATCATTTAAGAAGAATTCAACTAGGATTGAGTGGTTTCTTACTCATTTCCCTATGTCAGGCAAGAAAATTCCATAGAGAGTAAGTAGCAGAGTCAGAATTTGAACCCAGGTCCTCCAACTCCAAATCTAATATTCCGTCTACAGTATTATATGACCCTTTGGTGCTTTGGGAGTTCCGTATTTTAACTAGACAGACAGCTTCCATCCATGCAGGTTCATTTGGTTGGATTCCACAGAAGGAAGGTATACCTAACTGCAGCTTGTCATCCCATGCCTTCTTTCCCCTACCCCTAGTGTAGACAGTGTGGATGGATCAGCATTAGGCAAACACACTATCAGAGTGCTTTCCCTGGAGGGGGTAGGCAAGAGTTACCCCTTCAAGGACAAAAGACAGCAACTCCTCCCCTAGAAGTGTGCCACTATGAATGATAGAAACTTAGAATACAGAATATAGACCTGGAAGGGACCTTGGTTTAGTTCAAGGGTTCTTAACCTGAAGTCTGTGAACTTAAAAAAAAAATTAGTTTGATATCTGTGTTTCAATATAATTGACCTTCTTTGTAATCATATGTGTTTTATTTTATGCATTTTGAAACACTATTCTGAAAAGACATCTGTAGGCTTCACCAGCCTGCCAAAAAGGGTCCCTGACACAAAATAAGAGTTCATTAGAATCCCTGATCTAGTCCAATTGCTTTGTTTTACAGATGGGGAAACAGAATGAAGTCTAGAGAGATGAAGTGATTTGCCCAAGGTCACACCACTAATAAGTAGCAGAGGACATGGGATTTGAACCCATATTTTCTATCTCCAGATATCGGTGGTCTTTTCATTGTCCTACACTGTTCATCTTTGGAGGTGGGAGGAGGGCCCCTGTCGACAGGCTGGTAGCCTGCTCCCCCCAGCCCTCTGTCTGCTAACTCATCATCAATCCCACTTTATGTCAGATTTAGCAAAACCAAACCAGGTTTGGTTCAGAACCTGACAAGTTCTAATTCAATCTAGGAACTGTTAGTGTGAAAAGCATTACTTAGAATGTTTGCTAAAGCAAGACCCTCTGAAATAATAGTATAATAGAGCTGGCTCTCTTTCAGAGATTTGGAAAGCTCCTTGATAGAGTCCGTATTTTTTCTTATAGCATAGCTTTATTTTGCATAGTTCTTTTATTCTATAATTTTCAGCCTTGTATAATGGAAAAGGAACTCCATCTGGAATGAGAGGACCTGAACTAAATTCTCCCTTCCTCTTATTACCACCTATGGGATCTTGGGCAAGTCCTTTACCCCTCTAGGTCTCAGTTTGCTCATCTGTAAAATGGGAAAATTGGACTAGATTATTTGTAAGATGCCTTGTGAGTCTGTCATGTGATCCTTTCTTAATTATTTTCTATTTTATTTTTTTTTGCCGGGTAATGGGGTTAAGTGACTTGCCCAGGGTCACACAACTAGTAAGTATCAAGTGTCTAAGGTCACATTTGAACTCAGGTCCTCCTGACTCGAAGGCCAATGTTCTATCCACTGCACCACCTAGCTGCCCCCATGTGATCCTTTCTTGAAATGACACCCAGGGCCAGGCAAGAAAGCCTGCCAACTCCTTTCCCCTTCAAGTACCTCCAGGAAGTCTTGACTGGTGCCTGACATTTTTGCCATGATGGGCCTCATCCCTTCAGCTTAAAAGGGTAAATATCCCTGGAAAGACTACCTCTTTGGGCTGTCAGTCCATAGTTCTAGTGAGTTTGAAATTCTTTTCTGAAATCAGGATCTGGTGGGGGGGGAGAGGACATTAGGGTACTGGGTTTGGCAGGAAAAGGAGACAGTTGGAGGAAGCTAAGTATCAAAATCAAGTCCAATTCTGTCTCTTCCCACTTTTGCCTCAGGCTGGCCCTGCTGACCTTCCCAACCCCTTACTTTTTTGCCAAGTTTGGGTGCACCAACTCTAGACCCCAGAGTCCAAGTAACAGAATCCAGTCATTTGGTTAACTTTCTGGTTTCTGCTAATTCATCTGATGCCTTTGACCTTTATAGAGGCAGTGTGACCTGTTGAAAAGAGTCCTGAAATCAGAGTTGGAAGACCCAAATTCAAATTGCAGCTCTCTATTGCACTCACTAGCCGTGCAGCCTTGAACAAGTCACCCTCAGAGCCACCTCATTTTCCTCATCTGATGAAATGGTGATGACAGTGCTTGTCATATCTACCTCCTAGTGTCCCTAGAATTAAACATCATGTAAAGCCTCAAAGCACTTGGTAAACATAATTAATTCAGCTTAAAGCTAAAAGAAATTTCTGAATGAGGGCCACCATGTTTCAAAAGTCTGGGGAGGAAAAAAAAAACACATACAGTAGTTACAATCCTCCTAGCAGGATTTCAGATGCAGTGATGGCCAAGTCACAGGGAAGGAGGGATTTTACAACATCACGGTGTTCTAGTGTCAGTTATTAGGAAAGAGAAAAATAGGGGGGCAGTCAAGCACTGTGCATGAAGTAATTCTATTAAGGGGGCCAGGGGAGCAGAACTGTAAGGGTTAGAGGAAGGTTGAGCTAGATAATCTATAAGGAAAACTGAACATAAAGTTAATGTTAGAACTAGGAGGAACTTTAGAACATAGAACATAGAGTGTCAGACCTGGAAGGAACCTTAGAACATAAACATTGAATGTCAGAGCTGAGAAGGACCTTAGAAATCTTTTAGGCTTTTCTTTTCATCATCCATGTGTGAGAAAATGGAAGCCCAGAGAGCGGAAATCAGTAGATTAAGGTTGCTCAGCTAATTAATGCTGCCGTAAATAAAACCCTGGACTCTTGATTCTTCATTCATGGTTGTTTCTCCGTGAAGGATTTTTGGCTGTCCTGAGAGACAGCTAGGTGGATCAGTTGGATGCGGAGTTAGGAAGAGTTGAGTTTGAATTCTCTTCCGAGATATTGACTAGCTGTGTGACTCTGGGCAAGTCCCTTAACCTCTCATAGTCTCAGTTTCCTCATTTGTAAAATGTGGATGACAAAAGAACCCAGGGATAATAGCACTCATCTCTCAGAGTTGTGAGGATCAAATGAGATGATTATTGTAAAGGGCTAAGCACATAGTAGGTGCTTAATAAATACTTAATTCCATCCCTTTGTTCCCCTTCTTCAGAGGGAATTTTGAGCCACAAGTCAAGAAATGAAGCAGACAAGTTGATAGCACTTACATTCCTTCCTGGGCTCTACTTCTGCCAGTTTTACAGGTCAAAGGTTTACACCAAGGCCGGTCTTTGTTGCTTATTGAGGCAATTAGTCCGATAAGTCACACCACCTAGATTTCCTTTGTGTCACAGGTGAAAGCTGTCTGGGGACAAACTGAAAGGGATCACTGCCTCTGTTCCTTACCTCACTTTGCAGGTGTTGACAGGGGCTGTGTTTTCATTGTATTACCACCACAGATTTATTAGAAGTAAATATTTGTTAAATGCCTACTATGTGCCAGTCACTGGGCTAAGGCAAAAGTCAGTTCCTGCCCTGAAGGAGCTCACAATCTAGTAGCCTCTGCCCCCAAAACACGATTGGTTGAGTTCATTCACATACAATCAGAGAACCATTTGTCCCCTTGTAAAAGATTCTTTCCCCTATCTCTCTCCTCCTTTTCACTAGTGAGGATAATCTGAGAAAGGTGAAGTGATTTTTTTCAGATCATGGAGCTACTCCACAGCAGAGCAGGGATTTGAACCTGTGTCCTCTAACTCCATATCCAACCCTATGCTACCTCTGGTGTGGTCCAGGAGGCAGCTGTAAACTGACTTTATGACACAGCCTCACATTATGGCCCAGCCCCTTGGGTGTTCTCTATGCCAGAGACATCCAGCAGCTCATAGCACAGCAGTTGTGCCACAGCCCGAAGCATGAGACTTCTGCCAGGGACTTACAAGCCACAGGGGAGCAGAGATAGAGTCACAGGGAAAGCCACCCAGGTAACCAGACTCCCCAGAGCTTCATGGCTATGTGGCTGACTTGCTCTCCCTCCCGTGAGGACATTAGCTCTCACAGTATGAGAACCAACTTGGGAAAGACAAATCCAGAAGCCTGTATTTTCTCAGCTTTTGTCCGCTACCTACAGGCAGCCTCAGAGAGGGTACCCTTGCTGGGGTTAGGGACATTGTCAGAAGCTCTTGGCTTCTTCTCTGCTAGAAAGTCAATGCACCAAGAAAAGAAATAACAATAAAATAAAAAGAATACTTAATTTGTCAGACCCTGATTCTTAGTCATTTAGTCAGCAGGCATTTATTAAGCACCTACTATATGCTAGGCATTGTTGGTAGGTAAGTGCTTAGCCAAGTGCAAGTCTCTTGAAATGAATATACTTTCTGCCCAGTAACAGTAAACTGCAATCAAAGCACTACCCTTTTGTGAGGCAGGCATATTCATTTCACCTAGGCTGGCCATCAACTTGTCCATTTTCCTTTTTATTTCATCTTGTAGTGAGCAGGGAACTTATTTTTCAAAGTGATGTGTTTGCTGAAATAACTTTGGCATTGGGGGATCTGAGTTACAGACAAACATTCTCAATTGGCTGTATTCATTAAGAGTGTACCCACATACTGATGCTGGTCTGCCAAACCCAGTGGGACAAAGCCTTTTTCAGAATGATGAGGAGCAAAGCTTCCTGGGTTCTAGGAAGGTCTTACTGCCCTCTTCCCTCTGTTTGAGGCTCCCTCACCCAATCCCTCCCAGGAGTTCTCCAGGATGTCCAACGTTAAAATAGCCAGTTATTTCTCACCCTGTGCTGTCTTCTGATCAGACCCTAATTCAGGTGGGGTCCTCTCTTTTTGTCAACCCATCTGAACTTGCCACTACACTTGAGTTTTTATGTCTCAGAATCTTAAATTGGACAGGCTCTTGGTAAAACAATGATATTGAGGAAGTTTTTCTCAGTGCCTTTCCCTCTACCCTCATTTCCTTTTCAGTATCTTCTACCGGGGTGGTGAACCTGTTGCTTGGAGGCTACATATGGCCTTCTAGGTCCTTGGGTGCAGCCTTTTGACTGAGAGCATTTGTTCTGTGAAGTTTGGATTCAGTCAAAGGGCCGAACTTGAGGACCGAGGGGACCACATGTGACCTCTAGACTGCAGGTTCCCCACCCCTGGTGTAGTTGATACCTATTCGAAAAGCCAGACTTGCTCTTAAACTAGTGGTCATATTTGTGCCAAAGTTACTTAACTTTTCCTAAAGTCAAACACAGCTCCAAGCCTATATGCCCTGCCTTCAACTCAGGGCTCAGAAGTGGCTATGAATCAGGCTATGAAGCTGCTGAACCTACCACAGTGCCAACACATGCCCATATTACTTAGTCCCCCTTCTGACGCTGCAGCCACACATTCCAGATTAGCCAGATCCCAATCTTCTGAGATATTTCAGAGCTCACCTAGGAACCTACTCATGCTCCACCCTATTGGGGTTCGCTGTACATTTCACCCTGGTGTGCATTCTTTTTTTTCACAGACGATGAAGATGCGGGTGATCCCAGACAGGTATGAATAATGTCTGAAGGAGTTAGTCATTCAGGCACAGTTAGCTCAATGTTGCACATTCCTTGTGATCAGGATCCCACGCGAAAATATTCCCTTAATTTTAAAATATTCAAAATCCATTAAAGATCTGCCACTAAGAGACTCTAGCTTTTGACTCCTGGTAAACTGTATAGTTGTCCCTAACACATACATGCACACTCATGAATACACACCCTGACACATTGAGAGGCACACTGGTCTTAAAAAAAAAAGTACAAATGGCTTTGGTTCTAATATTGTCTCTTTTTCTAGGACCTCCCCTTTCTGGGCTTCAGCTTCCTTCCTTCCTTCCTTCCTTCCTTCCTTCCTTCCTTCCTTCTTTCTCTCATTCAATCAACAAACATTGCTAAGGCCTTTGTGCAGACCACTGACTACTAGGTTCTAGGAGAGATACGGAATTGAGATGAGACACCATCTTTGCCCTCATATAACTCATGGTCTAATGTGAGGATAACGTACAAGCATAGATAACTATAATTTGATTCAGTAGACATTTATTAAATATCTACAGTGTGTGGTGGTAAATGTTGAACAACTAGCTCTTACAAAATGTACCCACAAGACACTTTTCAGTTTAATCTGTATTATTAACATTTTCTCCATCACTTTCTTAAGTTTAGTGTCCCAGGGGTGGGGAACCTGAGGCCTCGAGGTCATTTGTGACTCTCTAGGTCCTCAAGCGCAGCCCTTTGACTGAATCTAAACTTCACAGAACAAAGATTCAGTCAAAGGGCCTCACTTGAGGATGTAGAGGGCCATCAGTGGTCTCGAGGCCGCAGGTTACCCACCCCTTGTTTAGACTATCAATAATATAATAAATCAAGGCCAGATTTGCAGATGCTGATTTCTGAGGTGTAAATGCTCACACTGGAAATTTAACAATCAGCTCTCATGAACTCCAGGACATCCACCTTATGTAGTAGGCAGTAGAGATATGAAATGAAATGATCCCCTGTCCTCAAGGAGCTCACATTCTACTGAATATAACACATACTGTTACATAAGTGCTTCAGAGGGTTGTGAAACCAAAGTTCTTTACCCAGAAAATGAAGACGTTGGGCCAGATCAGAGGTTCTTTACCTTTTTTCTGTTATGGAACCCTTTTGCCCTCTTGGCCCCCTTCTCAGAATACTGTTAGTAAATGCATAAAATAAAATACATAGAATTACAAAGGAAACCAATTATATTAAAATACAGGTATCAAAATATTTTTTTTTTAACTCACAGGTTTGCCCAGGTTCAGAATCCCTTAACTAGAGTCCCTTGTGGCTTTGATAAATTGTCATTCTTGGATTCCTTTGTAACACATTCCTATCTATATGGGAACATGGGCCCACATTATCACCAAATCTTGATAAACTATTCTTGTGGTCACTACCCCCCATTTAATCTTTGATTTCTTTTAACTTGTTTATTTCTTTTTCTACTCGGATCCTAAATAGGCAGGGCTGCAGTATCTTTTTTCTGTGTGTGTGCTTTAATAAATAATTACAGATCCTGTCCCTCATGCCGAGTTCAAGGAAGTATTTAGCAGTTTGTGCTTCTCAGATCGCCCAGGCTTTTTAGGTCAGGGTGAGCACTGTGCTAATGAGGTCGAGGTCTTGAGCTTGTGCCTCATCTGGGACACAGAAAAGAGAAAAAGGAAGCCCTTTTCCACAGATTTGTACCCTGGGCTAATTGTCTGATGCTTCCATTCTGCTTTTCACGGCTAGGACTAGCCAAGAGTGTGGATGGCTTGGTGCAATCTTGCCCCACTCCCTGAAGAAAACACTGCTCCTATTGTTGGGGGGATCAGTAGGATCTTCACCTAAATTGAGCTAATTTTTTTAAAACTTCAAGATTTAAATATTCAACCCTCACATCAAACAGTTGGTTTGATAACAGTAGTTACTCAGATTTCTATAAGCACTTTAAGGTTTACCAAATGATTCCCTCTCAAGAGCCCTGTCCAGTCAAATCAACAAGCATTTATTAAGCACCATTGTAATCTAGACTCTGTGCTAAGCACTAGGAATCCTGTGAGGTAGATATTGCAAGTATTATAATCCCTATTTTACTTTTGAAGAAACTGAGGCTTATGAGGGTTAATTAAGGTTTGTTCAAAGTCACATCACTAGCAAATGTCAGAGTGGAAATTAAATCCCTGACTCCAAGTCCAGTGTTCTGTATTGAATGTGACTCTGGACAAATCACTTGGACCTTTTTGAGTCTTCATGTCACATATCTCCTCCCCTCACCTAACCTTCTTCCCAATATTCTTTCCCCCCCAATATTCTTAAAGAGAAAGCACTTCATAAGCCTGAAGGTACCATAGAAATGGGTGCTCTTTTTCCTCTGATTGAGATGGATCTTTAGTAAGCAATAGCAACTTTCTAGCTCTATAAAGACAAGGACAATTAGGAAATTCAACAGACACAGCCGTCTGTGCCTGGGAAACTCCAGATTTGGGGTTTCTGCCATTCTCCAGGCTGCCTCTGTGCTCCCTTATCCTACCCAGGGACTCATAGTGGCCAGTGCTCCCTATTATTTGGCGATTGCTAGGAAAAGTAGAAGAGGAGTCATTGGGCATACATTCGGCATGGCCAATCAGGCATGCTGGCTGGCGGGGCTTTGGATAGAGCCACGTTTATTTCTGCTATTTTTAAACCAGTTCTTGTTGGAGACAGGGGGGGAAAAGAAAAGAAAAAGCTTTTTTTTCTCTCTGAAGACTCTGTAATTATGGCTGAGAATGAAAGCTCTTTAACGATGTTAAATTTCTGGCAAGTGGAAGAGAAATGAGCACTGAGAAAATGAGGGGAATGTGGGACAATGGGAAGAAGAGGTCACATTGAGATCAAGGCATGTACAAAAGCACTGGGGTGCTCTCAGGACCCCAGGCCCATTGGACTATGCGGGCATTTTGGTCACAAGTGAATTGGGATCTGCTGGAGAGGGAAGAAACCTAACTGTCAGCCTCCTACTAACCTTTTTGCTGATGAGGCAAGTAAGAGCAAAACTGCTTTCTATTAAGTCTTAATGTCATTCTCTGTCTCTGTCTTCTCACTTCTCTGTCTCTGACTCACATTCTCTTTCACAGTCACTCCCATACTTCTGTGTTTTTCTCTGATTCTGCATGGGCACTGGTCTCTGACTTTATTGGTCTCCTGTGTCTCTTATTCTCTCTGTCTCTGACTCTCTGTCTCTCTCTTTTGAATTCTTGCATTTTGTCTTGCTTTCGGATTCTGTCTCTTTCCTTCTCCATCTCTCTTCCTCTCTCTCTCTTGCTGTCTTTCCCCCTCCCACCCCCTATCTTTTCCCCCCTTTTCTTGTCTTTGTCTATCTCTGCATCTCCCTCTTATTTCTTTCTACTTTTCTCCCTCCCTCTCTCTTCCTCTCCAAATTTCTCTCTCTCTCTCTCTCTCTCTCTCTCTCTCTCTGTGTCTTTTTCCCTTTCTTTCTCTGTCTGTCTCTGTGTCTCTGTGTTTTTCTGTCTCTATCTCTGTCCTCATTCTCTATCTCTCTCTGTGTCTCTGTCTCTTTCCTTTTTTGTCTCAGTCTGTTTCTGTCTCTCTGTGTCTGTCTTTCTGTCTCTATCTCTGTGTTTCTGTCCCTGGTCTCTCTCTCTCACTCTCTCTCTCTCTCTCTCTCTCTCTCTCTCTCTCTCTCTCTCTCTCTCTCTCCCCTCCCTTTTTGCCTCTGTCTCTATCTCTCTATTTGTCTTTCTATATCTCTCTCTCCTCAGCCTTTCTCTACCTAGCCTATCTCTACCTACTTACTTCTTCATTCCAACCCTCCACCCCCCATATATGTGTTTCTTCTCTGACTAGCTGTCTAGGAATTTTTATGGCTAGCACAGACTCCCTTCAAGACCAATGAGAATGCTAAAGATTCTAAATGTGGGAGTAGTGAGGTACACCTTAGAGGATACCAATGATGGCCCACAGGCAGAAACACCGTGGAAGCATGGGTTTGCTGCTCACAGGACCAGAGGAGGCAGATTTCAGTTCATCATACATAGGGAAAGATCTATTAACTATCGGAGGTAACCAACAATGGTAAAAGGGTTGCCCCACCCTGAGGTAGTGAAGCCTTTGTCACTGGAAATGTTCACTTTTCATGTCATAACTTCACCTAATCAATTTTGTTTCTTAAAATTTTATTGCTAGCCTTCATTCCAAATATACCTGTCTTTCCTCCCCTACCAATTGAGCCATGCTTCATAACAAAGAATGCAAATGGAAAAGAAAAAACCCCCAGCAATTTAGCAAAATCAGCTGACACATCAATGTGTCTGATACCTGAAGTTCCTCCATCTCAGCAAAAGAAAGGAGGGAGGTATATTTTCTCAATTCTGCTCTAGGGCCAAACTTGGTTATTATTATTATTCAGAGTTCTCTTTCCTTTTTCTCTTCAAGTTCTTTCCATTTGCATTTTTCCCCGATTCTGCTTGCTTCACTTTGCATCAGTTCACATGTGTCATCTCACACTTCTCTATAGTCAACATTTCTTATACCTCAGTAAAACATGGCATATACCACAGTTTGTTTAGCCATTCTCCATTTAATAGACATCTGCTTTGTTTCCACTTCTTTTCCACTAGTCAGTTTTATCTTAGTTTATTCCATTCCATTCATTCAAGTGAAACGTTAATCTAGCATACCTTCCCTCACACTCCAGTCTAGTAACTGGGAGTTCACTAATAGTTACATGCCTGCCCATTCTATGATTTTTGGACAACTCTAATTGTTAGAAAGTCCTTCACTGTATGCAGCTGAAATCTTCCACCTCCAGGATGGTGCTGAAGCAGAGCTGATGGTTAAATTTTCAGTGTAAACATTTGCCCCTCAGAAATACGCAAACACTACAAATCAGGGCTTGTAAGTGCTTTGTTGAATATTTAGACTTAAGAAAGTGATGGAGAAAATAGTAATGATGCCAATAAAATTTTAAAGTATGCTTTAGGTACATTTTTTATTTCTTCTAGAGAACCAGTTGTTAAACAATTACCATCATGCTCCTGCTTCTATTGATTGATCCTACTTTTGTACCCTGGAAGTCACACAGAATAAGTAATCATTCCTCCTCTGACGATATCTCTTCCTTGCTCCTAAAATCTTCCGTATCTCCCATAGCTAACAAACCCATTAGCCTGGCATTCTTAAATACTTCCTCAATCAGACTCCCACCTCCCTTTCCAGCCTTATTTCCCACTATTCCCCTTCATAAGCTCTATATTCCAGCCAAATTGGGCTTACTGGCTATTCCCTGACCTCCACTTTCCATCCTGTGTTTCTGTACATTTGGATAAACTGTCCCTCATTCTTGGAACACACTCACCTCATCTCTGTCTTGTAAAATTCTTGAGTATCTTCAAGGCCCAGCTTAATTACTGTCTCTTTTGGGGAACCTTTTCTGATCCTCCTATTAATTAGTGCTTCTTTTTCGGTTTTCCTTATAATATACTTAATTGTATACATGCCATATACACCCAGTAGAATATTAAGTCCTTGAGGGCAGTGACCTTTGTTTAATATATATCCCCAACACAGACCACAATGCCTTGCACATAGCAATATCTTAATAAACACTTGTTGAATTCAATCTTCCACAGATAGCTGAAGAATCTGATATTACCCTCAAAGTTTTTTTTTTTACTTAAAAAAATAACCCTAATTTTAGCAGCCAATTTAGCATCCAAGGCTAGATTTTTTTTTCAAGTGTTCAAGCAGAGCACATGTTTAGGAATTCTTTTACTCGGTGACTGATTTGGTTCTCAGACATTGATCATGTTAAGATGGGGCTACAGTATAGATTCCCAGCCCCTGAAGGTCATGGACCCTTTTTTTCTCTGTCCTTTGATACTCCCCCAGTCACAGCCTGGTACAGAATCAACATAAACCATCCCACAGTGTTTGAAAGAAAGAGTAAGTGAATTAATATAAGAAGGAAGGAAGAAATTTCCAGACAAATGCTATTTCAGCAAAATTTAAAAGGGAACTGATCTGTAAAAATGATGATAATTCATATCACATTGCTATAGCTCTTTAAGGTTTACAAGGCATTTTTCTCCCTACAACCCTGTGATAGGTAGATAGTATATTATTCTTTTTATAGATGAGGAAAATAAGATTCATTGAAGGTTAAGTGACTTACTCAAGGTCATATTAGCAAGGACCAACGGAGTGCACCATATTGTTCCCTAATCTGACTGATAGGTACACCATCTTATTCTCTGGGGTTCACTTTGATTTTCCCTGATCCAACTAGTAATGATATTAAGCTTATTCCCTGTTCCTAGTAGGAATGCGATTTGCTTCATTTATGGCTCCAGTCCTGAATTGTGTCCTCAATCTTTAGCCCCTTTTTTTAAGCTTGCCCTGCAGAATGTGTAGTTTCTACTTACTTGCTATAAATAAGTTTCAGCTTCCAATATGCCTACATTTGATGCATATTCCAGGATGATATTATTGGAACTTTCTCAAATGATGGAATGAGCCCCCTAAATACTTTCCTTTGAGAGGAAAACACCCAACACTTGAGGCCACCACCAACAGTCCAAACAGGACCTCTGCACAGACAGTAAAAGTTCAGTTGTAAAGAAATTATATCGTAGACCACAGAGCACTACAGAAGTGGTAGCTTTTTATTTAAAGAAGAATGTTTGAGACTTTTCATGACCCCATTTGGGGTTTTCTTAGTGAAGATACTGGAGTAGTTTGTCATTTCCTTCTCTAGCTCATTCTACAGATGAAGAAACTGAGGCAAACAGGCTTCAAAAACTTGCCACAGTTAGTATCTGAGATCAAATTTGAACTCAGGTCTTCCTGATTACAGTGTCAGCACTCTATCCGCTGAGCAACCTAGTTGCCCAAATTGAAAAGGAATAAGGGAAGGTAAGATTAGAGATAGTACAGATAAAGTTAGATTCTACTCCCTAAAGACTGCCCAATGATGTGTGTGATATGTGTGTGTGTGTGTGTGTGTGTATGTGTGTGAAGTTGCTACTTGCCTGGGTATTGTATCTCTTTGTGTAAAATCTGCCTTTGTTCTTGCTACAATTTAATATTAAGGGAGCATCAGCAGTGGGTGGGATTCTAATGAAATTCAATTAGACGAAATCACCTCTATAATGACTTTTAGGTAACATGGTCACTCCTGGCTTATAGAGCTCTCATAGGATTATGGGTGTAGAGTGGGAAAGGATTTCAAAGGCCCCTCCTTGATTCCAGATCCGACATTTTCCCCACTGTACCATGCAACTCTGATGTACTTATTGGTCAGTTCCCTTTTTCCCCCAACTCCCAAATTTGCCAACTCCCAGATAAGACATACATTTTAATTATAACTGTCAGATTAATCCAAAGGAGAGCCCCTAATGAGGTAGGAAGTGAGGAAGGTACCAGGCCAAGGGATATATTTAGGAGCAGGCAACCCTTCTTGCAGCAACCTCCAAATCATGCCACAAAGGCAGCTCCACCTGTGTGCAGGGTTTGCGGGCAGCATGCCATGCTCTGTTTGTAGCCAATCTCTTCATCATTGGAGTGCCAGGCATATTTCCCCACGAGCTCCTGAAGCTCAGCTTGTCTGTTGTAACATGAGGGATGCTGACTCCATGTTGGAGCTCTGTGAATTGGGGGTGTTTGTGAAACTGAGGTCATTTTCAGGGCTCCCCCATTCGCTCCCTCCCCACATGGGCCGAGTTTTCACCTCGAGTGACTTCAAAATGTTATGGGATTCTCTGGATGAAAGGCCTGCCCCAGCTCTATTCAAGACACATTCATTAATGGTATGAATTTTTAAATGATATTTAATCACAGAAACACAGGTGATCAGGAGACAGATTTGACTCTTTTCTTCAACTCATTTCTCTCATAAGAAGAAAACAG
This sequence comes from Vombatus ursinus, assembly GCF_900497805.2. Classification (NCBI taxonomy): domain Eukaryota; kingdom Metazoa; phylum Chordata; class Mammalia; order Diprotodontia; family Vombatidae; genus Vombatus; species Vombatus ursinus. Next base: position 15,009,312 of record NW_020940358.1, read on the forward strand.
CACAATTCATTGCTTCATTAAACCTGCCTCCTTTTCAAAGCAGCTTGGCACGGTGGAAAGCCTGCTAGGCTAGAAGTCATGAGACCTGGGGTCTGTTCCTAGCCCAGTCCCTAACTCGATGTTTGACTTTGGGAAGTTCCTTTATTCTCACTAAGCCTCAATTTCCTCTTCTGTATAATGGGAAGGTTGAACTACACCATTTCTCACATCCCTTCTAGATCAGACACTTGAGCATTCTAATGATTTCCCTACTTCAAGATTTGTTTGGCATCATTGCTGGAATTGTTTCTGCAAAACAGAGCACCTTAAAAGTAATACTGGAGAAGTGATCCTTGGTAGCAATGTGCTGGGACAACAACTTGAGTTTCTATATAGCTTTGAGGTTTACCAAGTGCTTTTCTTAACATTAACCCTGCAACGATTAGTGTGCCTATTTCACAGATGAAGAAACTGATGCTCACAGAGATGAAGTAACTTACATAGAGTCATGTAGTTAGTAAGTGACAAAGCCACGGCTTCTTCCAAGCCCAAGGTTCTGCGCACTGTACCACACTTCTGCCTCTGTCCTCTCATCTTTATCTAGGAAGGAAAAAGTCCCTGTCTCTGTCTTCTTTATGATATCCTAAAAGCAATTTTCAAAACTGTACTTGGGAGCATGTTGAATGCATTGATAAAGCCTCCAAAAGATCCACCCTCTTGTATGTTCTCACATACTTCTTACTCACCTGCCCTGAGAGGGTAATTCTGCCCTTAATGAACCACACCCTTGGAGAGAAATAGGATACATATTTGATCTCACCGTTTCGTGCTATGCCTAACTGGGAAGCCCTTTGGACAGCTGCCTGCACAGATTATGCACAAAGCAGTGTGATCTCCTCAATCTGGTTCTTAGCCTTCTATCAGGTCTTTAACATCAGAAGACCTGGGTTCAAATTTTGACTCTCACTCTCATTAACAATGTGACCCTGGGAAAATAACTTAATTTCTCAACCTCCATTTCCTCAATCTCTAACTCACAGTATTATTGTGAGAAAAGTGCTTTGTAAACCATAAAATCAGTTAGTCGGTAATCATTTATTAAGTACCTACTGTGTGCCAAGCACTGTTTTAAGTGCTGGGGCAAAAAACAGTCCTTCCGCTCAAAGAGCTCACAGTCTAATGGAGGAGACAACAAGAAAACAAATATATACAAACAAACTGTAAACAGGATAAATAGGAAATAATCAACAGAAGGAAGGAACTAGAATTAAGAAGGGCTTGGAAAGACTTGTAGAAGGTAGGATTTTAGCTGGGATTTGAAGGAAGCCAGCGAAGCCAGGAGGCAAGGAACAGGAGGAAAGGCATTCCAAGCATGGGGGACAGCCAATGGAAATGCCCATAATTGAGAGATGGAATGTTGTTGGAACAGCAAGGAGACAGGGGTTGGTGGAGGTGTGGGTGAGGGTGGTAATAAGGTGTAAGAAGACTTGGAAAGATGGGGGTGGGATGTGAAGGACTTTAAAAGCCAAATGGGGGATTTTGTATATGATCCTGTGGGTGATAGGGAGCCACTGGAGTTTATTGAGAATGGAAGTGACGTGTAAATGTGAGTTCCTATCATCATCATAATCATCATCATAATCATCATCATCAGTGGGTTTTTTTGGCCATAATAAAACAGTAGAGATTCCAGCACACTATGAGAAAGATCTTTCTATCACTTAGTTATTGAAAAATAGAATGGATTGCCTTGTGAGATAATGAGTTCTCTATCCCTAAAAATGTTCAAGCAGGGGCAGAATAACCATTTGTCAGGCATGCTATAGATAAGATTCCTATATTGTATGAGATGTCAGACTAGAGCCCTTTTATACATCCTTCCATCTCTTGTTGTTAAGTCATTTTTCAGTCATGTCTGACTCTTTGTGACCCCATTTGGGGTTTTCTTGGCAGATACTGAAGTGGTTTGTTATTTCATTTTCCAGCTTATTTTGTGGATGAGGAATTGAGGCAAACGAGGTTAAGTCACTTGCCCAGGGTCACATAGCTAGAAAGTGTTGGAGGATGGATTTGAACTCATGGAGATGAATCTTTCTGGTTTTAAGCCCAGTGCTCTATCCACTGAACCACCTAGGTGCCCCTTCCATCTCTAAGATGCTAAATATTAAGAAACTATCATGCTTTGAAATTGTGGTATAGTCAGAGACTCAAAGAATTGTTGAGTTGGAATGAGCACTCTTTTGGATTGAGGAATACATCCTAAAAAAATCTCAGTGAACACTGTGGTACTTGTTTTTAATGTGGGTAAAAGACCTATCTGTGTTGGAGTGGGGAGAAAGAGTCTTCTGAATACCCAGGAGAGCGAAGTTCAAACCTGGGGAAGAACCTGGGATGTTGTCAACAATGAGTCGTTCTACTAAGAGGGCAGACACATGTGGTTCTTTCATTTTGTAACACTCATACTTTTTTTTTCCTCCTGTGGTTTAGAAAATGCACTTCATCTCCTCCCTGGCTTCCTCCTTGGTCCACTCCCTTCCTCTTCCTAGGGGTATGTTTATAAGGCTTCCAGCTTTTCTGTTGGCAAAACTAGATGAAACTAGGGGCTCATGAAAATTCTCTCCTTTCTTTCATTGGTTCCTTGCTTCAGGGAGGACTTTGTAGTTCACCTTTCTTTCTTGAGGTAGAGTAAATGCTGATATCATTAAAATGGTTTCTTTTTTGGAGTTCAGACTTGCAGGCAAAAGGCACCTCCTTGTTCAGATTTCCCCATGTATTTAAATAGGTTTTGTCTGATGTTAGAGAATGGGGGTGGAGGGTGCAGGAAGAGACTGTATTTGAGAGCAGAAAAAAAAGAAGAGACTTGACTTCTGGGAGATTTAAAAACTTCGTCCTGACAGACAGAAATCCCCCTATCAGAAGCTATCCCTTGGGGCCTTTGTGCCCAGGCCCCTATCTGCCATACCAGCTTGTGCCCATGTGTTATGGAAATTGTGGCTCCTGAGATTATTTTATCCTCTGGCTTCTGTTGGGTTGCTATTTCCTTTCTGACCCCTTTCTCTTCTCTCCTCTGGAGATCAGCTTCTGGATGAGAATGCTAAGTTTCCTTAACTCTGCAGAAGGACCTGAGGGTCATCCCCCTATGGCTAGATTGGGTGGAGGAGTTGAGTGGTGACAGTCCAGTACCCACTTCTCAGGCAATGAAATTAAGTAGATAGGGGGTTGGGGAGGTAGGAAGAAGTGGGAGAGGGGAAGAAATATGAGCTATCCTTTCTTTATAGACTCAGACTCACCAATGTGAATGCATGCTCTTTGACCCTTTTTTCCCCCCTCCCATTAAGAGTGTCATGGGTTGAATAGAACCACCCACACCTCCTGCACAGTCTTCCTTGAAATCATTGGTTTATATCTACCAGAAGTTAGGGGTATAATCCATTTCCAGACAACGGAATTTTTCTTTGTAAATGTTATTGACCCATAGGAGGGCTCAAACCCCTTACCTTATCCTTAACTCTACTCTGGGCCTATTAGGTCAGGCTTACTCTCATTGGCACCAACAAAATCCACCAAAACATAGAACCATAGAATGCTAGATGCATTCTTAGACATCATCTTGTCCAATCTTCTTATTTTACAGAGCAGAGAATTGAGATCCAGAGAAGCCCCACTGACTTGCCCAAGGTCACCCAGCTCTATATTAGCAGCAGATCTAATAACGGAATTCAGGTCTTGGGTTCCTTATACAGTGTACTTTTTTTTTCACTGTTCCATGATGATTGTCTTTGAGGGGTAGCCTTTTAATGTACCAGATTTAAGCAGGGGTCAGGGAAAATCTTTGGTGTCTAGTTAGATCTTATTTCAATACCTTCTCCCCTGCTAGGCACCTCTCCCATGTCTTAAGGCCACCCACACTCCCACACATACTAGGGGTACCAAAACTTTCAATGTGCATCCAAATCCTTCAGGCAGAGCATCAGGCTTTATAGAGTTAATCCTCACTTCAGATACAGAGATGGGACTTCCCAACTTTGGCACCAGCCCAGGTCCTACCCCTGGCTGCATGACTGGGTTCTGGCCTGCATCTCTGGTCTGGTTGCAGGCTCTGGCAGCACCTGCCCCAGCCGGGAGGATGAACTTAGCCAGTGACAGACAGCTTTTGTCATCCTCTAGAGATCTGCCCTCCCCCTCTGCCTCTTAGCAATGCTGGTGCAGACAGCAAAGAGGGGAGGGGAGGGAAAGGGGGAGGGAACAAGGACAGAGCAGACTGAGACCAACCCAGCAGCCTTTCTTACTTTGCCAAAATATTGGGCTTGCTGGGCGGCTCCTCCCAGCACGCACCCTGGCCTCTCCCCTTGTTGCCAGCCGACCCTCACAGCTCAGCGACACAATGCATGTCTTCTCACGTTCAGACTGAAGGTCTAGACACTTTTTCTACCTTTTGTTCACCAGGGTCATAGGTTGGGAAGTGTTCCCAGACTGTGGGGTTTTTGCTTGAGTAAGGAAGGACTTTCCAGAAAGGCGGGGGAGAGGGGGGTTGGAGCGGGGGGGGGGGGGGAAGGTGTCTTTTCTTTGGAAAAGGAGAGGGGCACTCCCCACATAGTAACCCCACTATTTAAACATGCTTGGATTTAGCACTGCCGACTGAGGAAGCTCTCAAACAGTGCTGTGCCTTTGAAACACACTCAAGTTGACTCCCACTCCGGTTCTTACATGCACAGATGCTCAGCTGACACCATCTAAATAAAACCCTGGCAGCCCATGCCAATAAGTCTAGAGCCGACTGCCAAGAAGAGGCCAAGACCAAGCTACCAGACCAAACCCAGCCAGGTCTGAGCAGAGGCCTGGTGTGTATAAAGCTACCACTGACACACTTCTCCCTCCTAGGCTTCGCCTTCACACAAGAGACTCACAATATTTAGGAGCAAAGAAAAGGGCCCTAGCTGAGTGGAAATGTTCTTAGCAGATGGAAAAGGAATAAATTCCCTGCTCTCAAACAGAGTTTTAACTACAGATTTTTGTGACAGAGAGCAGTTTGTAGAATGCAATAGGAACAAAAGACACTGGCAGTCAACTGGAATATCTCCTCTCTTATCCTTTCTGCAGGCACTTAGCTCCAAACTCCAGCACCAGACACTTACTTTCAATGGCTTTAAAACACTGTCATTTAGCATGGGCACTGAGTTTTGGTCTTTTAATAGATCTTGAGAGTCATTACTTTCATAAGCTAACTTGAAAGTACGTTTGTTATCGCTTTTTGACAAGAAAACCTCCAAGTCTTTGGAATAAAACAACAAGCCAGCCGAACAAACAAAGAACAACCCAAACCCACCACCACACTTAATTCTGAACTTTTCGAATATGCCAGGCTGAAAAGTGTACCCGGGAGGGCAAGAAGCAGTTGTAAAACTGCAACTGAACATTATAAATAGAAATACCCGTCTCAGGTATTTGCACACATAGCTCAAGCAATCAGAGCTCTAGCCTTTGCCAGAAGGAAGGGAAGGAAGTCTGAGGAATCCTGTCCACTAGTGAAAAGAGCACTAGATCGGAGAGTCAGCAGACCCAGATTCAAGTTTGGGTTCTGTGATTCACTGGGTGACCAAGGGTGAACCATTTCCCCAATTAGGCTCCAGTTTCCTCACTGAAATAATGAGGGAGTTGGAGTAAAGCATCTCCAACATCCCTTTCAGTTCTCACCTTCTCAGTTAGTCAATAAGCATTTATTAAGTGACTGCTGTGTGCCAGGTACTGTGTTAAGGGCAGGGGGTACAAAAAAAGGTAAAAGACTGTCCTTGCCCTCTAGAAGCTCACAGTCTCAAGGGGGAGAAAAGATGTAAACTACTATGTACAGACAAGTCATAAGCAGGATAAACTGTAATTAATCAACAGAGGGGAGGCACTAGAATTAAGAGGGACTGGGAGAGATTTCCTTTAGAAGGTGGGAGGAAGCCAGGAGGCAGAGACAAGGGAGGAGAGTGTTCTAGGCATGGGGAACAGCTAGTCAGAATGTCCTGAGTCTATGGTCTAAGTACCCTTCTAGCGCTAACCTTGAATGCCGTAGGGTCTCTTCCTGTTCTGATCGTCTGTGTTCGAAGGGCCTTTCCAACCCTGACATTCCATGGTGTAAGTAATATCGCTTCCACTTTTAAAATTCAACAACTTTGTGGCCTCAGAGGCTGTTGTCAGTTACTTGCAGAGCTATAGTTGGAAGCAGGCCTGGTGTTTAATAAAGAAGGGGAGTTGTTTTGAACCTGCTGGTCTATGATTGGTGAGTCCTCCAATAGGAGGAGAGTGAAGGATCTGCCTGGAATCAGACTACAAGCCCACTTCCTCCACTTGCTGGTGATACCCAAAATGTTAGATTTGGCAAGTAAATGCCACAGTTCTTCATGGAGATGTGTCCAGAGCGCAAAAGTTTCATACCTGTGTCAAATGGCTAATTTTAAAATTTCCAACCTAGACTGACTACTCTGGCCTCCGTAGCTCAATTTTAACGTTAAATATTTCTCCCCAATTTTTAAAAACATGAAATATCTCCATGTTCCAGCCGCTTTGATGTTGGCATTTTCACACCACATTTCAGCCACTGAAATCTTTAGACACAGGTCATCTCCTCCTCCTTGGGCCCAAAAACCTAAAATTAATGTTGCAGAAAATAAGGCTGAAGTGACTCTTGCTTTCCCCCTCACCCCGGCCTGTGATTGTTACTACAGCAACATCACTTTAGGTCTGGGGCATACATACACCCAGCTGGTTTCCTTTGTGGGAAGGGCTTGGCAAAAAGAGTAGGAGCTCATTGGCAGACTCCCACAGAAATGGTGATACTTTCTATATTGAATCAAGCAGCTGTCTTTTTAAAAACTAAATCTTGGGGCTAAGCCCTGGCCCCCATCAAGCTAGGACATCCCCTTACTATGGCCATCCACAATAACTCCATTATGATCAACCTAGGTACCTTGTAGGATATATAAAGTTTTATCCCTGATTTGGAGGTTCTTCCAAAGACATCCTCTATCAATACAGTATTTCAGGTTTTAGAATCTTAGACTCTCAGGGTTGGAAGGGACCATAGAAAACATCTAATCCAACCCCCTAACCTCTACAGAAAATCCCTCTAAAGTATCCCTAACATGTGGTCCTCCAGTCTCTGCCTGTGGTGACCATGCTCTCATTACCTAGTCAAGCAACCCTCCATTGTGGGACAGCTATGATTATTAGTGAGTTTTTATATTGAGGCAAAAATCTAATGATATATTAGAGTCTGTTGTTGGTCCTAATTCTACACTGTGAGGTCAAGAAGACCAAGGCATATCATTCTTCCAAGTAACAGGTCGTAAGCTATCTGAAGACAATGATCATATATCCCTTAAATTTCATTTCCAACCTTAACACACATACCCCTCACCCCAGTCCTTCCACGTGGAAGAACCAGATATGGTTTAGAGTTTCTGCCAACTTGTCAATGTGATTCTTAAAATGTGACACCTAGAACTGAGCAAAATATTGCAAATGTGATCTGACTAGCACAGATTACAGTGGGACAATCACTTTTCCCATTTTGGGTATTCATGCTTCTATTAATGCAACCCAAAGTTGAAACAAACCATTGTTAGCATTGGGGCTTTCTCTGAAGTCCACTTATCCATGTTCTTATAGTACGGTACTTCACAAATATTCACTGAATAAATGAACAAATGAATATCCATCCTGGCCCATTTCCAGAGTTTTCTGGTGGCTCTGGCCAGATTATCTTTGGAGTATTGTGAACCAGTTCTGGGTATCTCCTTTTATTAAGTACAGAGACAGACTGGAGCATGGCCAGAAGGGGATGACCTCTGGATGGAGTGGGGAACAGGGGAAGACTCAGAAATCATAACATACCAGGGTCAGTTGAAAATGATGTTTACTTTGCAGAAGGGAAGACTCAGGTAGCTGTAGGACATGGTGGCTGAAGCATTTTAAGAGTTGTTCTGTAGAAGTGGACGGAAGGCAGACCTGGGACCAGTTGAGATAAGCCATGAAGAGGCAGATTTCTGTTTAGTGTAAGAAAAAAGTATCTAGCCAGGGAAAATGAAATGGGTTGCCTCAATGGGTAGTGATTCACAATCACTGGTCTTCAAATAAAATCTGAGAGATTATTTAATTGAGAACATGTAAATCAGCGTTTAGTCAGGGTTGATTAGATGACTTATGAGTTATTTTTCATTTCTGGGATTCCTTGATTATGTGGTTCTTTTCTGTGTTCTCCTACCCCACTGCACTGTAGGCTGCTTGAAAAATGTTTGGTATATTGTTCAATTTGTTCCCTCTGCAGGGCTGAGTGGGTGGGATGCAAAGAACCATAAGAGATAGGTCTCTGTTCTCAAGGAGTTTACAGTTTAATGTATGTAAACCTTAAAGATGATCTAAATGCCAGCTATCATCATTGTAGTCTTCATCATCATCATCATCATTATTATCAGTAGAGTTCTCATCTTATTTGATGGATTTTGAATAGAAATGATCCTGGGATAAGCTGCTGTTTCTACTATTGTTCTTTTAGGATTAATATTCATTGGTCATGGATAGATAAAATGACTGCTTTCTGTCATTGCATTAAAAATGTTGGGATGGTAGCTCATCTTCTGTAGGTCCACTAGAAGTATTATTATTAGACATTTGGTCTAGATCTGTGGTTTCATCTTTTTAGAGACCTTCAGTAGCAACTTTTCTGCCACTGATGGTCTTAATGAGTTGCCTATGGCACTGAAAAGTTAAGGGAATTGTCAGGAGTCACATGGCCAGTATATGTCAGAGGCAAGACTTGATTCCTAAGCAAGTGCCTTATCCAAGATCCAAGACCCATGCTGCCCCTCTTATTATTAGACATATACATATGACAAGGAAACGAACATCACAAAGTAATAAATACAGGCCTGTTAGTATTTAGAGGAAGGAAACCTCATTTCTGACTGGAATAGTCAATGGAGGCTCCCTGGAGGACATGGGACTGAAACAGGACCTTGGAGGGACTTGGATGTAGTGGATGGAGAGCTAGCCTCCAAATTAGGAAGGACAGGGTTCAAATCCTTCCTCTGAGACATATTGCTCTGGGAAATTCTCCTCTGTATTCTCCAGTTGCAAAGAAGATGTTGACTTGCATTAGTAGAGAGAATTTTCTTACCCGGGAGTTCCCTATACCAGTGAAATCACAGTCCAGTACCTGTTCCTTAAAGGATGGAAAGAATAGGAGTTGACTTCCTCAAGGGTGAGGACAATAGAATCAAAAAATTATAAGTGGAAGGGAACTTAGAAGACACCTAGTCTAGCCCCCCCCCAATGGTATCTGCAGAGATGGTATCTGGGTGGAGGTGGGATGAGGGGTGATATGGGCATTGGTTAGTAGATTGTGAGTAGCATTGTCTAGATTTCCCTGTTGCTTCTCTGATATTTTGTGACTGTTATTACATTTGGGCCATTTGCTCAATCATCCATTTACTCCAAAGAGCCCATCACTTGTTTTCTGAAAAGGACTCAGGGACCTTGAATTGGGTTTGCCAGAGCAAATAGGTATTGGCTCATTACAACTTGACTGAAAAGTCTGTGGCCTGCTGCTCTTGTAGCCAGAGAATATATCCTAAATTAAAGTCTTTATAAAAGGAGAAACTCATCCAACTCTCCATTTTTTTATTGCCCATTTTAGTAATTTCTTCCAAATAACCTATACATCTGTGTCACTGCAATTAAAACAGAAATTCTGTCTAATGAACGGTTGTAGCCCCTGGGTGATGGGAACATGAACAGTGAAGCTGGGCACAGCGTTATTAAAATAATCATGAAAAAATGAGGAGAGAAACAAAATAAAAAGGTAGGCTGGTGTAATCGGAAGTGTAGACAGTCCTAGGAACTGTAGATCAATGTCCTTTTTTGCCACTAGGAAATGAGCAATTTGAGACATCAGTTGAATTGGTAGTATTTATGATGTATATTTGGATAGCTGATATTAAGGTCATCTCAATAAACATTAACTCTTTCTTTACTGAGTGCTTACTACTTGCTTTGGGTATACAAAAATGGAAAAACAACTCAGTACCTGCCCTCAAGAAGCTGACACTAATAAATATAAAAGCTTACCTAGAGCCATAGTAAAAGCAGAGGTGTAAGAAAGAGGCCTTAGAAATAATGTAGTTCAATTTCCCTCAGTTTATATATGAGGGAACCTGAAGCCCCAGAGATTGGGGGAAGGAGGGGAAGGGAGAGGAGCAAATTGGTGGTAGACCTAAGCATTAGAGCTAGAACCTGGCTTTTCTACTTTCATTGTGATGGTACATTTTCCACAGAAGTATGTCTTGGCTTGATGCCTTGAGTTTCTGTGGTTTAAAATGGGGAGGGGAGAGTGAATCCACAGCCCTTTAATTTGTGTGACCTAAATTTCCTTCATTTGCATCAGATCCTCTGTTAAGTCCTCAAGTTTGAGGAGGCAAGATCCTATCGCTCACATCCACTTTATAAATATTTCAGCTCCTTTAAAACACTTGATCAGGCTATAAAGGGGGAAATCTGTTTCTAGTATTAGTTGTGCTTTGAAGCCACCTTGTGAATGTCCCAGAGAAACACCCTTTGTTATCCAGTCTGGTCTAGACGGTGGCTGATGTATTTCAACTTTCATTTCACTGCAGGAGAAAGATCTTATTATCCAGGTCAAGCCTGGTAAGGAAAAAAAAAGTTAGAGGTGACACTCAATTTCATTTAGCTTTATCCTTCAGGGACTTGTGAGAATATGATGTGAAGCCCCCTTCCTTTTTGGCCTTAGCCCTTTCAAGTGGGCTTTCAAAACAACAGCAACAACAACAAAAATGGCCATCCTGAGACCTCTAAGCCTAGGTCCTGAAACCTTGAGGGTTCTTAGGCAGGTGTTAGGAAAATGTGTGCTGAGCTTTGCTGGACAGAGATCTGCATTTGAAGCCGTTCTTCCCCACCCCACCCCACCTTTTTTTTTTCTTTTTTAAATAGCAACCAGGAACGAAGGCCAATCAGAATGATTACCTATTTTATATTTCTCTCAAACAGCTCTCCCCTATTTCCCCCTCCCCCATACCTCCCTCTTCCTTGTGAATCAAGAACCAGACCTATAACTTATCATTTTCATTTAACTCCATCTGACAAATCGTTTTAGACTGAGAAAGCAATACTGCATCTTTAAATGGGCACTTTGTCAGTGCGTCTCTGGGCGCTGTAAAAGTCCTTTGTTATCTCTGTCTAGACAGGACGCTGGCGGAATATTTGGTATGTAGAAGGGAGAGATTTGACAAGGTTGAATTCATTTACCAGCTTTGTAAAAAAAAAAAAAAGCGGGGGGGGGCATTTTCTCCTGAACTGTCTTCTCCTCTCTCCCTGGACCATCCCCCTAGTTCTTGGAGAGCAAGCTGGTACCGTGTTTTAAGCTGCTTATGTGGGGGAAAGGGGAGACAGGAGCTTATTGCGGCTCGAAGTTCTTTGCTCCTTTTACGACTGTCTAGACATCCTGCAGATGCATGTTTGTGGTGAAATGACTTTTCCCTCTAGTTATAGGAGAGTAAATGGAATGGTTTCAGTCTCACAGCCTCCCTTCACCCCCTCCATTGATCCGACTGTGCCCTCCAAACGTCCCTTCATATATGTATATATATATGTATGTATGTATGTATGTATGTATATAGGTGTGTAGCTTGTTTGTTGTTGTTGTCTTTGTGTTTGTAGCACATTTGCCTGTCTGCTGATTTTATCTTACACACACAAAGTTCTTCATTGGGGGTTTCTCTAACCCTCCTTTTTTGTTGGGGGATGGGGGAAGCAACGGGGGAGCGTGATTCCCTTCCCCACCCCCTCCAATTCATATTGTGATAAGAATAAACTAATACGACACCTTAGGTTGGGTTTAAGAATGAAAATATCATCCTGATTTGAATGGGTCCGGGGATTTTTAGTTATGCGAATTAGATGCATTAATTAACCCCGTTGCCATAGCTACTGGGTGATTGTTAAACAGAGTGAAAAGGGGACAAGCTGTGTTTGTGGATAATCTCCCCAGGCCCTCTCTCCATCCCACACACGCATACCCCCTTTCCAACCCCCTTGGGAGGTGAACTGTGAAGTCAAATAGTTCCCTGCCCCACTCTCAAAGCCCTAAAAATGACCCTCTGCCGCAGTCTCAGCCTTCCAGGGTTTGGTAGACTCTGCTGCAGTGAGACTGGGGAGGGGGAGGGGGGGAGGAGTATTCAGCCCCTAAAACCACTGTGAATTTAGGAAAATGATTTTGCAAATAAGCCGTGGTTGTAACGTTTCTTCAAAGCCAGTGCGAGCAGTGAAGAGCTCTCTTCTAGGGAGGATAGGATCTAAACAGAAAGGGACCTTGCCTGGCCCTCCCCCTGCTCCCCCTGCCTCCGTCTCTACCCTTTACACCACCCCAACCTCCGTTTAAAACTATTGTCACTGCTGTTGACCTTACTGAAAAGTCATAAATTTTCAACCCCAGCACAGTCATCAATCTGCCTTCTGGTTTTTACGTGCTGGGGGTGAGAGACCAGGGGAGGGGTGGAGGAGGGACGCACCCTCGGGTTGGAGGGAAAAAGGGGGAAGCAAGGGGCCCACAGCAGATGTCTCTTGGGGTTTCTAAAATGCTTCCTATATCTTATTGTGCCAAGGAAGATGAGACTAAATATAAATCTACTTTCCTTTTTTTCCCCCTAAGTAATTTGAAATTTCCCCGACTGCAGGAGTATAGAAAAGGAAATGGATATAGCAGAAAGCACCAGGTTTCCTGTGCAGATTCCTCCGCCACGCCACCCCCCCACCCCCACTCCCACCCCCGCCAAATCTACATGCAAGAGTTGACCTGTTAAACTGCTACTTCCAATTGTAATGGAAATATATTTTATTACCAGTGTTTTAAAAGCTATTCGGACAGTATGGGTTACTGGGATTGAAAGCAATTTAAGGATGTTTGGAATTGTTAAGATTGCCTCCAGGTTTACAGACCTGTTTTCATTTTTTATGTCAAGATAATAATACTAGCTTTTCTTTCTCTAACACTTAGAGCTTACAACATGCTTTACTTAAAAGCAGTCTTGGTAGGTATGTGATTAGCCCCATTTTTTTTTTTAGATGAGGAGAGGTTCAGGGAGGTAATGAACAGGTCATATACAGAATTGGCAGAAATGATCTTTGAACAAACTAGGTCTTATGAGAAGTTGTAATTCTCTGAGTTTGTGGTAAGTGTGAGGGGAGGGGCTAGGGTAATTTATGTTGTGATATTTAAGGTTAATTGATTTTAATTGATTTTTTTTCTTTGAAATAACTGTGAGCCATTCATTATAAGGAGAGGTACCAAATAGTATAGGAGATGGAATAATCAGCAACTGCTCATAGTTTTAGTACAGTTTTTGGGATGGGTATAAAAGGATTAATGTGTCTAACAAAATGAGTAGACATCAGCAGAGGATTGATCAAAAACAACAATAAATGTCTTATTCAGAGGACAGAAACTTTGCAAAGTTTCCAAATATGTGGTCCCCAGAAATATGTGTATCTCGTCTGTAGTACTGCATTGCAAGCTTGTGAAGCTGTGATATGTTTTAAGATGAATCCTTGATGGACTATTAAACATTGGATTTTCAAGCTGACAGATATGTCTGCCTGGTAATTGGCTCTGAACTGAAGTAATTAAAAGAAAATAATTACATTAATACGGTCTCCAGACCAGTGTGCACAGAGGTGGTTTCAGTACCTTTTTTGCCTTTTCCTCAGAAAATGGAAATTTTTAGCACATCAAGACATCATCTTCAGCCGAAGTTTTTGCATTACTTGTAATTGATCAGACATTTCCTGTTATTTTTTTATATTTCTCAGTAGCAGCAGGAGCCTTTTTTTTTTCTTTTGGTTCCCTGTAATGTGAACAGTCTTTACTTACATAGGGGGATCTGAGCTTTCCAAATTCTACTTAAGGAGCTTCACAGTACAAACGCTTCTAGTCAGGCAGCTGAGAGATGAGGCTGAAAAGCAGTCTTAGGAAACTTCAGATCTTGGCTGCCTTGGGGTTTTTTTTTCTTTTTTTTTCCCTGAGAAGTTGGAGAAGCTGGAATTTGAAGAAGTTTGCTTTTCAGTGCTGCCTTATTTAGGAGGCAAAAAGCTGATCATTTGTCAGGCAAAGCAGATGTGGGCAGCAACAACATCTATTTTCATAATTCGAAACAAATTTGGTTAGTGCTTTCTTTTCAGCGGGGCCTGTTCATGCAGAAAGTAAACTCCAAAACAGCATTTAGCAAAAAATATTTATAGCTCCTCAGTAGAACATGTTTTCTTCTCTCATGAGTTGGTTTCTGCTGGTGGAAAAGGCTCTGAATACAGATGCTTTGTTTATGGAGAGTTGTTGGAGGCTAGACTGGACTGTTTTAAAAATAGAAACGGAAAAAGGCTTTGTGGCCCAACAAAGCCTTTGCCCCATTATCTGGGCAGGAAAAGCAGATGTTTTTCACCTTCCTGGTTGTGGATTGTACAGAGTCCTTGGGGAACTCCCTCAAGAAGTGATGTATTTGCTTAATTCCATTCAATTGAATGAACATTTATTAAGTGCCTATTGTGAGCAGAACACTGGGCCAGGTGCTGGGGTGCACTGTAAAGATGAATAAAACCCAGTCTTTGTTTTTAGGGACCTTGCAGTCTAGTTAGGGAGAATAAGACACGTACTGTACTTGCCCTGTTAGTGCCAATATACTGGTTAGATCAGACTCAGGATTTGGGGGAGGTATGGGAGAAGAGGGAAGGCACATCCATTCATGTCATCATTTATTCAGCATGCAGTCAGAAGTGGGAATCTTGTGTCCTTTCTTTTTATCTAAATGTAGAAGAATGTGAATGAGACTGAGGAAAGCTAAACAGGTTGTGCTTTGTTGTTGAATTGTCCATGTCCCCATTTAGGGTTTTCTTGGCAAGGATACTGGAATGGTTTGCCATTTCCTTCTCCAGTTCATTTTGCAGATGAGGAAACTGAGGCATAGTTAAGTGACTTGCCCAGTGTCACCCAGCTAGTAAAGGTCTGAGGCCAGATTTGAACTCAGGAAGATGAGACTTCCTGACTCTAGTTCCAACACTCTGTGCACTATGGCGCCACCTAGCTGCTCCTACCTGATCACCAAGCCTCTTAGATGGAATCATAGGATCACAGATTTAGACCTGGAAGGGACCTTTATCTGTCTAGTCCAACTACCTCCTTTTACATATGAGGAAAGTGAGGCCAAGAGAGGTTAAGTAATTTTTACAAGAGCTGAGATTTGAACTCGGGTCTTTTGATTCCAAATTCAGCTCTCCGTCCACTCTGAATATCTCCAAGAATACCGAAAAGGACCTTGAAAAGAAACAAAAGACAAAACAAACCATACCTAGCCAAAAGAAACCTGGGAATTCATCTAAGTTAGCCAAACCCCATCATGATGATTGAGAGATAGAAGATCCTTCAGACATGAAGTACTCCAATTCCTGCTTTTATAGGATTAACTAAAACCTCAGCAACTGAGCAAGAATTCAAACCCAGGGCAACCTACTCCAGAGCCAGTGTTCTTTCTACCCTGCAGCCTTGTTAAGGTCTCACTTCTGGGTGTACAGGACAGCCCAGGAGCCTCTCACCAGACTGAGAACTCACATGTCCTGACTTCCAATCCAGCCTCGCTTTAGAAACAAGGAGGTGCATGAAACAGCGAGGTAAAGGGATTCACCCAGAGTTACCCAGCCACTCATTGTCAGGGTGAACAGTCTCATCCCTTAGCAGCTCTTCTTTGCAGGGTTCTCCAAAAACAGATTTGGGGGCTGATGGAACTTACATTTTCCAACCAAGAGGTAGAGATGCAGAGGTACAACATTCCAAGCATGGGAGACAGGCAGTGAAAATTCCTGAAGCCTAGAGAGAGTCAAGGAACAGTAAGGAGGCCAGAGCTTAGCCCAGTACAGCATACAGTAGATGCTTAATAAATGATTGTGGAATGAATGTTTAAGTGCTCTGCCAGGCTCTGGTGCTAGATTAGGCATTTTTCCTGAAAGTTATAGATAAATTATATTTTCCCCTTGGTCTCCATTAGGACTTTAGAGTTTTTGGTTGAGTCAGACAGCATGGTGCAATGGGAGGAATACTGAATTTAGAGTTGAGGACTTGGCTTATCTACTTCCTGTGGTCTCCAGCAAATCATTTAGCCCCTCAGGGCTTCAGTTTCCTCATCTATAAAATAAGAGTTGAACCAGACAGACTGACCAGGATCTCTTCCAGTTCTAGACCTGTAGTGTTAAGGTTTTTCATTCCTGATTGATCTTTCATTGAAAATTACCTCTCCTAGAACTTTACATTTTTCTCCCTTTTCCCCAAGAAATGATCTGTAAGCAGATGCTTAGATGCATTTAACATAATCTTTTCCTGGTTAGACCTAGAGTGGCCCTTAGAGAGCAGGACTAAGAGGACCTGGGTTCAAATCCTGGCGTTCCTACTTATTACCTATGTGACCTGGGGCAAATCATTTAAGTCAGCCCCAGTTTCTTTAAATATAAAATGAGAGAGTTGGACTATAATGACCTCTGAAGTCCCTTCAGGCTCTAAATATAGAATCCTATAAACTCTTCTAAAGTATTGCTTTTACAAAAGAGGAAACTGAGGCCCAGGGAGGGAGATTTACTTGCCTAGAACCACAGTTAGATAAGGATAGAGCTGAGACTCGAACCCAGGTCTCTGACTCCTAGTCCAAGAAACAAGGAAGTGCATGATACAACTAAAGAATCATTTTTAGAAAGGAAGAATTTCTTTATTTGAATTATCACCCCATAATTTATTTGCTTGTATCTATCAGATTTTCTAGATAGGGTCTTATTTGTCAGTAATTCCCTGAGGGCTGGGAATGTCTTTTGTGTATTCCCAGCATTTAGCACAGTGCCTGGCACATAGTAGGTGCTTAACAAAAGTTTATGGATTGATTGATTGGTTAGGGTATAGGAAAAGCAGTGGCCATGGAAATGGGAAATAGAGATTTGAAATATGTCCCAACTCAGACATTTAGTAGCTCTGTGCTATGAAAAATGTGAGATACTTAATAAATGCTTGTTGATTGACTGTGACCACGAGCAAGTCATTTCATTTCCTAATCTGTAAAATGGTGCTACTAATATTTACACTGCTTGCCTTATAGAGTTGTTGTCAGAAAAGCACTCTGGAAACTTAAAATACTGCGTCCCCACATTTTGTCTCTGGATTTCGAACCTAACAGGAATATCATCTATAGTAGCATAGTGCTGGCACATTCTAAGTACCTAATAAGTGATCTTTCATTCCTGCCTCCACTCTGTGCACAGCATTGAATGCCTGGCTGCAATGGACTCCTTCCCCGATCCCAAGGTTGGCACTTAAACAAACTGTTTTACTGTTTTCAGGTGATTTGGGGGTCAGTAATTGTTTTTCAAATCTCATTGCTATAGTTCACTCACTGCTATCAGGGCCACTGCAGCAGCCTTGCCTTGTTTAGAGGGTTTGTTCTGTTGAGAATATGGTGAGAGATTTTTTTTTTAATTATTATTCTCTTTCTCTCCACTGACTTCCCTCTTTTGGCCGGAGGACTTTGTCTGATGTGACAGGTTGATTGGTCGGTTGTCTGGACTGTTGACACCTGAGGGTTGGACTTGTCGTGTTTCATAGTAACCAACAGAGAAAAAGACCACTTGGCTGACAGACCTGTGACCCACCCAAATTGATGCATGAGAGAGATGTGGAAGAGGGAGGGGGTACACAGTACAAGGCTGTATGCATGGGCATTCAAGGCCAAATTTCATTTCAATTAGCATCCTCAAAATCATGTCTGGGCCAAAGCAGATATGTCCTGGGGGTCCAGCCTTGCGCTCAGCTTTGTGAGGGATCCAGAGGAAGTCTTAGCATAGTATTTTGTCTTTAACTCAAAAGGATCTTATAGTTCATCCAGTCCCAGGACTTTTAACTTGGAATCTGTGAACTGTGGTTCTAAAAAAAATTTTGATAATTGTCTTTCAATATAATTAGCTTCTTTTTGTAATCCTATGTATTTTGTTTTACGCATTTAAAAGCCCATAAATTTCACCAAGCTTCTACAGGGGTTTCTTTTTTTTCTCCAGAATAATGTTTTTATTTTTTTTTCCATTTTTTAAATATTTTTATTTAAAGTTTTGAGTTTCATATTCTATCCTTCTCTCCATCCCTCCCTTCCCCTCTTCCTGAGATAGTAAGCATTCAGTTATGGGTTGTACAATTGCAATTATGTAAAACATTCTCGAATAAAAGAAAAAAATGAAAGTGAAAAATAGCATGCTTCAGTCTGTGTTCAATCAATATCAGTTCTTTCTCTGGAGGCAGATAGTATGCTTTATCATTAGTCTTTTGGGATTGTCTTAGATCATTATATTGCTGAGAATAGCTAAGTCATTCACAGTTCTTCATCAAACAATGTTGCTGTTACTGTGTACAATGTTCTTCTGGTTCTGTTCACTTCATTATGCATCAGTTCATGTAAGTCTTTTCTGGTTTTTCTGAAATCATCCTGCTTGTCATTTCTTATAGCACAATAATATTCCATTACAATCATATACCACAGCTTGTTTAGCCATTGTCCAATTGATGGGCATCCTTTCGATTTCCAATTATTAGCCACCCCAAAAAGAGCTGCTATAAATATTTTTGTACAAATAGGTCCTTTTCCCCTTTTTTGGATGTCTTTGTGCTATAGACCTAGAAATAGTATTGCTGGATCAAAGGGTATGCACAGTTTTATAGCCATTTGGGCATAGTTCCAAATTACTCTCCAGAATGGTTGGATCAGTTCACAACTCCACCAACATTGCATTAGTGTCCCAGTTTTCCCACGTCCTCTCCAACATCCAACATTTTCCTTTTTTGTCATATTAGCTACAGGGGTTTCAGTTTTGCCACTCATTTTCTGGGTCACCTTGAGTAGATCGCTTACCTTTTCTGGGCCTTCTCGGAGTTTCCTTGTCTGTACAATGAGGGGTTGAACTAGATGCTAGGTTTTGAACTCATTTTTTGGCATGGAGCCCTGCTCTAATTCAACAGACTCAGGTCAAGAGAGAGAAAGTGATTACCCAAGGTCACCCAGAAAGTGAATGTGAAATTGAGACTACCTTAGAACCCAGGTCACCTGCCTCTTATGTCCAGTGCTGTTTCCACTATGTCAAGAGATCTGGCACAGTCCATGCCATGCCCTCCAAGGACTAACAGTCCTTGCCTTGCTGGCTAATTAAGACCAAGACTTATGAAGCTGTTAGAGACTATTCTGGTGCTAAACTGTAATCTTAACTAGAAGTATGATAGGAATTTGGGGAAAAGGGGGATTGCTGTGGGCTGACTAGGTTAAGGATCACTTCCAAGGGGAGGTGAGATTTGTATTGAACCTGCCTATTCCACGCAGCTGTGACAAATGGCTGCTTGGAAAGCTGGGTTAATGGATCTCTAAGGGAAGGTGAGGGAAGACAATTTGGGGGGCCTTATGTGATGTGATGTAAATGTATATGTATACACACACACACATTCCCCCTTCATTCAATATTCCCTATACCACATGAGCTACTAAAGGTGAGCTGAGTAGGAGGAGGCCCAGAAATATGACTGCTTCATATTGGTCTATATGGTGTATTTCCCCCAGGCAGTCAGTAAGCAAAGACATTTATTAAGTGCTTACTGTGTGCCAATCACTATGTTAAGCACTAGGGATAAAGAGTTTTCTCACCTCTACTTACACTTTCCATTGAAGGAACTTAGTCATAATGAAAACAATTCCATGTCAGCAGCATCTTTTATTCATCTTTGTCTCTGTACCCTAATTTTTTTTGGGTAGGTTCAAAGATGTGTGATTCAGGGTAAATGCTGGAAGAGGAGCCAGGCTCCTCTTTAGTGCTCATGGTCCAGTTGAGAAGAGCCCCCAAAGTTTCCAGAATCATCTTGATCATGCTGATTGGCTCTTATATCTTCCTTTCAAAAAGGGACATTAAAAGGCCTATGTTATTATAGTACATGTGGAGGTGTCTCCTCAGATCTTGTGGCCATTCATTCAGTGGCTATTTATTAGGCACCTACTGGATGCAAGGTGCTGCTAGGCACTGAAGGAATATAATAAGTTGAATATAATATAATAATATCATATAATGAGTTGAGAAAATAAACTACCTTTGTCTTCAAGAAACTTACACTCTAATAGAAGGATCAGAAATCAGTACAGGTAACTCTGACACACAGTAATATATGATAATATTGTATATTATATCTTGCAATTAATAATTACTTAGAGTGTTGGGAAGCAAAGTATTAAAGGAAACCAAGGATAAAGGTTGTTGGCTAGGAAAAATCCAAATTTTCTGGAGGAGATAGAGAAAGTAGCATTTGAATTGGTCCTCAAAGGATAAGTGAAGTAGGGAAGGGAGAATATTCCAAGCATAGTGAACATCTGGAAGATGGGCAAAGAAATGGGAGAGCATAGTATAGATGATTTTGTGGGGATACAGAGCAGTCCAATTTATTTGGAGCACAGACTGTATAAAGGAAAGTAATGTGAGATAAGACTAGAAAGCTTGGGTTGAGGGCCTTGAATGCCATGGAAAGGAGTCTGAACATTAGTAAGCAGGTAGTAGGGAACCACCGAGGATTTTTGAGAAGAATTACACTACCAGGGCTATACAAAAGAAAGAATATTCTCTTAGCAATGTGAAGGATTGATAGAAGGAAGAGAGTAGAGGCGGGAATGTCCTACTACCATTGTCCAAGTAGATGGTAAGAAGGGCCTGTATTATGGGAGTAGAGAGGAGGGGATGGATGGGAGGAATATCATAAAGGAAGACTCACCAGGACTTGTCTGCACATACTAGCATTGCACAACCACAATGTTTACCTCTCTGAATTATTTCAAGTTTCAGTACTTCTGTGATCACAGGATTTAGAGCTGGAAAGGATCTTCAAGAGCAATAAATCTAACCCCTTAATTTTGTAGACAAAAAAAAAAGAGAAGGGAAGTGATTTGCACAGTCACATAGGTGGCAGAGCAGATATTTTGACATCCAATCTATTATATTTTTCACTAGGCTATGTCACCTCCCAACTTGTTACTTGACTGATTATAAGGACAGAAAACCAGAGTTTGAGTGCTTATATGGTAACTTACTAAGTGTATGACTTGGGGCAATTCTCTCATCTCTAAAATGAGGGGAATGAAGTTAGGGGATGTCTAAGGTCCCTTCCAGCTCCTGTATGAAGACCTAGAAGGCTCTTAAGATTTGTTCTAATTCTGTGATCATAGAAGCATAGATTTGCAGTGAGAAGGGACCTTAGAAATGATCTATTCCATTCTTCTCATTTTGGAGATGAGAGAACTGAGAGGGTTGAAGATTTGTCCAAGGTCGCATAGCTCATATGTAATAGAGCTGGGATTCAAACCCAAGTTTTTCAACTCCAAATCCTGCAGTTTTTGCACCAGACCATGCTGTGTCCATTAGTTGTAGTAGGCTCAGAGATGCCTGTGTTGCCACTAATCAATTAGAAAACCAGCCATTTTTTATTCAGACAGTCAATAAACATTTATTAAGCACTTGCTACGTGGTAGGTACTTTGCTAAACATTAATAAGAAAGGAACGGAGGAAAGAAAGGAAGAAAGAAAGAAAGAAAAAGAAGGAAATAAAGAAGGAAGGAAAGAAGGAAAAGAAAGAAAAAGAAGAAAAGAAATGACAGTTTTTGAGCTTACAATCTAATGTAGAAAGACAACACATAAAAGGAAACTAAGAAGGGTTGTGTGGGGGGGTGGTTAGAGGTGACCAACCATGGAGGCATGATAGTAGAGTCCTGAGGAATGTAATTGTGTGGGAAATGAAGAGAATTGTCCCCCAAAGGAGCTCAGGGTTTTGTTAGACTCTTCACAATTTTCCCAAATCTAGTGTATGAACACCTGCTTCAGTATCTCCACCCTGTGGAGGGGCAGAATTTGCTATCACCAAAGGCCTGCTGGGGGTGTGAGACTAAATCTAACTCATGTATGATCCTGACAGATGATATTTGACTTAAAGGAGTCTTGAGGCTCTATGAAGAGAGCTATATGCTGTTCAAAGATATCCCTGAAGTACTCCGGCTCTTTACGTGACTTAGAATTGCCACTTCAAATGGAGTTTGGAAGTTGTCTAATCAGGTTCTTTGAACACTCCCGTTTTGTACAGCTGTCCTCAGGAAGGCAGATGGTTTTCTTTGAGGGGGTGGTAGGATGATGATGGGGAGGTGGGGAAGGGAGGAAATGTAGTGGAGTCCATTTCAAATATATTTGATTATTGTTATTCTTTTCTTTTCTTTTCTTTCTTTTTTTTTTTTTTAGTGAGGCAATTGGGGTTAAGTGACTTGCCCAGAGTCACACAGCTAGTGAGTGTTATGTGTCTGAGGCTGGATTTGAACTCAGGTCCTCCTGACTCCGGGGCTGATGCTCTATCCACTGTGCCATATTGTTATTCTTTTCAAAAGGAAAGCTTAGAATTTCATTGCCCAAACCCTAAATCGTGCACAGAGTGAGCTGCTATGAAAGATGAAAGATGGCAGCGGAGAGAGTGACTAATATTTTTTGGCTGTAATTGATAGCCAGACGGTAGATGCAAAGAGAGTAAGGGAAAGAGAGAGAAGGGAAATGACTTTCTCCTTCTCTCTCTTCTTCTTTTCCTTGTGCCATGAAGCCACACTAAGGAATCTTCCCTAGGAAAAACCTTATCTTGGATGAGCCCCAAGTAGGGTGGCATTTCTGGAAGCAGTGAGGATTATCTCAGGAGGAAAAGGAGTAAAACAATGGCCTACCTCCTCAGCTTCTTTACACATGCACTTTTCTTCCCTTCTCATATTGTTTCCTTTTTGCCTCTGTTTCTCTCTTTGTTTCTGCCTCAAAGTACTCCCACCCCAATCTTTGTTTCTTTTTTTAAAAATGTCTGTTTCTTTTCCAACTTCACCACTACCCCCAGGGTAACACTGCACCAACTCGGAGGGATAGGTTTAGTGGTGAGGGAAGAAACACCACAGGAGAGTGACTATAACCTTGGATGCAGCTGAAACGGACTCCCTTCTAGCAATTCAATTCCCCTAAGCATCAGCAACTTTTAAACAGAAGAGACCAGGAACAGCACTCAAAGTCAGGGACTGAGACAAATGAACTGAATCATTTGGGAGCTGGAGAAACTATGAAGAAAGTGGCTTTGCAGACATTCTCAGTCTTTAATAGCAGTCCACACCAAGAAGTCATTTTATCTATATCTATATCTATATCCATATTTGTATCTATATCTATATTCATATAGCGTGTTGTTTTGGGCTTGAACCAGAAAATGTGGTTCTAATCATTGTCTTTTTGTGTGTTCTGATATGTCACTTTACCTCTACCAGACTTAGTTTCTCATCTGTAAAATGGGGACAGCAATGTTTGCCCTACCTACCTCATGGATCAGATGGGGAAAAGGGCATGAAGTGTCTTGAAATGTATAGAACATTCTAAAGACAAAATGACTGAGGCCACAAGGGTATAGCGAAAGGCATGTGGGAATCAAAATCAAGGGACTTAGATCCAAATCGTATCTGTGATCTTCAATACTTGCTTGACTATAGCCAGGTCCCAGTTAGTACAAATAATGAATTCTGCAAACTGGTTGCATGCATACATGCATTCAAATTTGTATTATTTGAAGTTATAATTATATGAAATATAGTAATGAGTTCCAGCCCAATGGAAATATGCAGTGCAAATTCTAATAATGCAACCTCTGAGAGAGGAAATTCATTATTTGCACTAACCAGTACTTAATTGTTGTTGTTTGTCCTTCTTTCTTGAAGAGGACCAATGACATCAGGAAGGTAATGTCTTGACTTGCAAGTGAATTGGATTTAAGTGAGGCGGTGCTGTGCAAAGTCACCAGCCTCACTTTTTCCTCCGGAGCCATTTGAGTCCAGTGACAAGATCCAGATCAGAATGACTGGAGATGGCCCTGGATGCAGTGGGAGACCTTGGCCTTTTTAAGCTAAGGTCTTTCCCAGGTCTCAGTTTGACTGAGGCAATGCCCATTTAGTGATTAAAGCTAGGTAAGAAATGAGGCAAAGACTGGCCTTTTTTACCTAGACAAAAAAAAAAAAAAAAAACAATCTGGAAGGGGAAGACCCTTAGGGTTTCTGGTCAACTGAGTTGTATAGGCAAATCAGCTAACTTCTCTGAGCCTTAGTTTCTTACCTGCAATATGGAGATAATACATATAATACCTACTTCACGTATTTTAAGGATCAAATACAATAATACATGTGAAAGACTTTGTAAACTTCAAAGTGCCATGTAGGTATCGGCTACTGTTTTATTAAAAGTCTAATACTTGGAGGTGCTGGGAAATACTTCTTTAGAACAGGGGAGGCCCTTTGGCTTAAGGGATTCTCTCACTTCCTGTCAAGGACCTCTTTCCTCTCTTGGGGAAGTTAACCAAGCATGAGTTCTGGACCCTTTGAACCAAGGAGAACTGAAGAGTCACAGAACTGTTCTCTCCCCAGACTTCTTACTACCATAGCTTGTTGGCTCATGGAGAGCTCTTGCTACCCCCTTATTCTCAAGAGATGTATGTTATATGCAAGAACTTCTTTGTTAGTTTTTGTTTTGTTTTGCTTTATTTTTTCCTGAGTCTCTCTGTGTAATGGTCCACTGCAGGATGTCCCAGGAAAGGCAAGCCCCTTCTTCAATTTAGTTGTTGCTATTTAGTCATGTCTGATTCTTCATGGCCCCATTTGCAGTTTTCTTGGCAGAGATACTAGAATGGTTTGCCATTTCCTTCTCCAGCTCATTTTACATATAAGGAAACTGAGGCAAACAGGGTTAAGTGACTTACCCAGGGTCACACAGTTAGGAAGTGTCTGAGGCCAGATTTGAACTCAGGAAGATGAGTCTTCCTGACTCCAGGTCCTGCACTCTACCCATTGCAGCACCTAGCTGCCCTCAATATGAGAATGTTTACTAATAAAAGCAAAGTTAATAGGAGCAAAGGAATGTGGTAGGAATTGAGACCCTCTGAATCTCACTTTTTCTTTGGGTCTCAGAATTTAAACTTAAGATATTAGAACCTCTGCTGGTGTTCATACTCTTCATTCTTTTGGTTTTGTCTCCTGCACACTTCACCCTCTATATATAATATTCTTGCTTCTCCCTATTCCTTCCAGGTCCTAAGAAGCAGGAAGCAATGTAAGCTATACTTCATGACCTCAAGTGACAGGGAGCTCATTACCTCTTTTTCATCTCTTCATTCCTCTCTGGCTTCTTCACTTTTATGGCTATCCTCTCAATCATGGGATCATAGATTCAGGGCTGGCTTTAGAAGGTCATGGAGTCCAACCACTTCATCTTACAGATGAAGAGAGTCTGGGAGAGTACCCAAAGAATGCCCCTCCTCAGTGTCCATGGTCACACAGATAATAAATACGTGAGGTAGGATTTAAATCCTGGTCTTTCTAAGTCTAAGTTCGGTTTCTGATCCACTACACCATGCTGCCTCTCAGGCTCCTTTGCTCCATCAGCTTCTCTCCATTTCCATCAACCTCACCAAGTCACTACACCCATTACCTACAAAGTCGAAGGCAGGCTCTTGTCGTATAAAAGCACAAGTCACACCAATGATTTTATGTGTGTAAGTATTTTTATATGTTGCTCAAGCATAATTTGAGCTCTTTCTCAAGCTCCATACAGTGTTACCTCTCAGATTTTTTTTGGGGGGGGGGCACATCTGCTTCTGCAAATCTGTGTGCTGATTTTCTTTTTCCCAGATGTGATAAGCCACACTTTTCCCAACCAAATCTTATTTTTCATTTCCTATGTAGATACTTAACTTATTGATCTTTTTTTCATTCTATTTTTAAACTTTGCCCACCTACTCTTTCTCTCTCCCTGATCCCCCCAATCCTTCTTCTCGCCATGCCATTTGGTATCATGAAAATTAAATTTACCATCTTAGTGCCTCCTATTCTGGATTATTAATAAATGTGTGACCCAGGGTCTATTTCCAGTTCCCATGGCCTTCCCATTGGCTCCACCAACCCCCTCCCCCAACTCCACTCAGACACAACTTAATCTGCCAGCAAGGCAAACAACCCTGAGATTGGGGTTGGGGGTGGCCTATGTTTATCTAATAAATGGGTCATTTTTTAGCAATTGCTTAGGACTTATCAGGATTATATCTGTGTGATTATGAGCCCATCATACTCATCTCTTGTCCCGTTCCACCTTTGAGAGGCAATCTAAGGCTTACCCCCCCCCCATTTTGATGTTCTTCGTATATCAGAGCCTTAGCTGTTTAGGGGGTTGGTCTTCACTAATCTGTGTCTGAACGGGTTGGCACTCCCTGTGTTGTCCATGAAGTGCCAATGGACACGAAAAGCAATGATCCAACAATCACCATTTCCATCTTTGTCCAAAGACCAAACTATAGGCTCATCCCATCAGAATTTGGCTTTCTCATTAACCCTTTAGGAGTGCATGCAATTCCGTCTCTTCTTTGCCAAATGTGGGGTTTTTACCCCACGATACCTAAAGAAGATGCTGTTCCAACAGACAAATAATATGAAAGCTCCAAACTAGAACTAGGGATACGCAAAGGAGGTAGATATTAGGGCACAGAATTTGGGATGGAGCAGGGTGTAATAATGGAAAATTTAAGTATAACTTTAAAAAAAAAACCTCACTCATGGGCTAGGGAGAAGCTATTTTGGGAGGTAGCTAAATCTCTTGGAATCTGATAATTTCATTTATACAGAGATACCATGCTATAGTAGATAGAGGGCTAGATGTAGAGTCATCAGGACCTGGGTTCAGATTCTGCCTCTGACATTTACTAGTTGTATGAGCTCAGGTAAATCACTTAACCTATCTAAGCCTCAGTGTCTCTTCCTGTAAAAGAGGAGGATTGGATTCTGACTTCTAAGGTCCTCTCTAGCTTTATCTAAATCTATGACCCTATGATCATTTATTCAGAAACTTATATTAAGCCCCTACTTTTGCTAGTCCCCAGAGGAGACCTAAAGTTGTGATAAGGCACAGTCTCTGCCTGAGTTTATAATCTAGTTGGGTGATAAGATGCAAACAGATAATTAAAATATATCATGTTCCCTAAGTCTATTAGAAAAGTGCCAAATGATGTGTGAGGTATTATAAGTAGGGTGATCACCAACTATGGGAGGCTTCCTAGAGGAAGTGGAAGACATAATGTTTAGATTGGATATTCAAAGGATGGATGGCTAAGAATTCAACAAGAGAAGAGGGAAAGGGATGATATTCCAGGGATAGGGAACACTATGAGGTGGGAAAACCACAGGGGATATTTGGGTGAAAGAAAGTAGTCCATAAGATAATATATTTAGAGCTGAAATGGATCTTAGAGGACCTCTAGCCCAACCCCCAGCTTTACAAATGAGGAAACTGAGTCACTGAGGGGTTAGATGACCTGTCCAAAATCCCTCAGGAAGCAAATGGCAGTGTTGGGATTTGAACTCATGATCTCTGATTCCAAATCTATTGTTCTTTCTACTTTACCATGAGGATGCTGGTACATATATATGTATATATATTTGTGTGTATATATATGTATATGTACACATATATCTATATGTGTGTGTGTGTGTGTGTATGATATAATATAATGCACAGAGAGGGAAAATGTAACATAAGACTGGAAATGTACATAGTGCCAAATTATAGAGGCCCTCAAACTGCACAAAAAAGAGTCTGAATTTTACTTGGGAGAGAATAGGGAATCACTGAATTTGGTAGGGAGTCAGGCAGAGGGGCATGAACAAATCTGTGGATAAGAGAGATTATCCTGGCAGTGGTGTGAAGGAGAAATGGG
Source organism: Vombatus ursinus (assembly GCF_900497805.2). Lineage (NCBI taxonomy): Eukaryota > Metazoa > Chordata > Mammalia > Diprotodontia > Vombatidae > Vombatus > Vombatus ursinus. The sequence continues at coordinate 15,037,189 of NW_020940358.1, forward strand.
AGTCAGCCACAGAGAAGCAGCCAGAAGTTAGCACTCATGACCAGCTTAGAGTCGAGAAGTTCTTCAAGACAATAGTAGTAATGATATCATCCTTAGGAGGCCACCTGAGCTTCCCCTTTGCCATGACTAAACATCTTCTGCCTCTTAGCCTTTTTGTGGGGCCCAATTTTGGAGACAAATGCAAATGTGTCACTTGTTCTTCATTCTGAATTGTCCTTCTTCAGAGAGATTACAAAACAAACTCACAGCAAGAAATATCTAATATACATAACAATCCTGTTCTTCAGGATTTCATCCAAAGTCATATGTAAACCTGATTATCGCCTGCGCCTTGAACAAAACCACTTCTGCGTGACACAGATTCATTCAGATACACGGTTGCCAGAGCCTGGATCTTAAGCAAATTGAGTGCTCCTTAGAAATGGGAGAGCCCCTCCTGTCTGACTTTCTTTCCCATACAGCTGTTCCCTTTAGTGGTCAGCTCTCCTTGGTAAGAGGCTTGACTGAGCCAGGGATTAGAGGAAGCAGAAAAAGAATGAGAAGGATCAATATGGGATTAGAAATTATGGTTGCAGATAGAGGCTCAGGGGTTGGTTTGCTTGTTTGTTTGCTCTTGAGTCTAATTATAAGAAGAATTATTAAGTATCCAGGTGTTAGAACAGGCATTCAGAAAGACTGTGATGGCTATTAAGACTGAGTACAGATGAACTCTAAGTGAAATCTATGTCCTGGTAACCTAGGCAATAGGATTAGATCTGTGTTTCCCTCAATCTGCAACTGATTGATCTCAGGGAGTTGATTAGAAACACTGAGAGGTTAAGGGATTTGCCAAAGATTGCACAAGCCAGTATGTACCTGAGGCAGGACTTGAACTCAGGTCTTCCTGGTTTTTAAGTCAGCTTTATCCTGTATGCCACAATGCCTCTCAAACTAGAGAATGCAAAACATAAAATAAATAAATATACTACGTTTTTAAAAGGTAGCTTGCAAAAAAACAAAAATAAATAAATAAAAAGTAAAATGTAGCTTGCCTAGGATTTTAAAATACCTGGAAACTAAAAGTTAGGTTTACAAACAAGAGAAAATATATGTTTTAAAAAAAAAAGACATCAGAGTTCCACAGAAGGTTTCCCTAAATTTATTCTGATGTATAGAATCTTGTAGTTAGAAGGAATTTAAGTGGATATGTAGTCCCTCCTATATCTGAACAGGAAATTTCCCTTACAACATTTATTCTTTCAGCAAGAAGCATGTATTAAGTACCTATAATGTGCCACGCACTGTGTTAGGCAACATAGATACAAAGACAAAAAAAAAAAAAACAAACTAATACCTGCTCTCAAGGAGCTTGAGTTCTATTAGGAGAAAACAACACGTACATGAAAAATCCAGTACAAAATATATCCTGGGGGAATTACTAGTACCTGGAAAGATCAAGATAGGCTTTTTGTTGGAGATGGCACCTGAGTAGAAATTAGAAGGAAGCTAGGGATTCCATGCATGGGAGGCAGCCCTGAAAAATAATTATCTAGCATTTGTTACTACTGTAACAAATTTCACTATTATTTCACTACTGTTTGAGACCAACCATCACACTATTTCAACAACTCTAATTCTTGGTAAGTTTTTTTTTTCTTGTTTTGAGCCAAAATCTGTTCTTCTACAGCTTTTTCCCATTGATCCTAGTTCTGACCTCAGGGGGTGGGAGGGGTGAACAGAACAAGTCTAATCCTTTTTCCATGTGAGAGCCCTTCAAATACTACCCCAAATGCTACGATTTTATGATACTGTGGTCCTGCTTGAAGACAACAGTCACGCTTGGCCCACCTGACTTTTCTTGTCTCCAGGGTAAACATTCTTAGTCCCTTCCTCCATCTTTGTATGACACGTTTTCCAGTTCCCTTTGCCATCCTGGTTGCCTCCTCTAGACTCCCACCAGCTTGCTGATGTCTTTCCTAAAATGTGGAATCCAGAACCAAACACAGTGCTTCAGGTCGGTTCCAACTAGGGCAGAATACAGTGGAATCCTCACTTCCCTCATTACTGATAATCTGCATCTGTGAAGTTAGCCCAAGATCCTGGTAGCCTTTTGGGCTCCCATATGACAGTGACGCCTCTTAATTATGGAGCTTGCAGTCACCAGAGGTCTTTTTCACAGGCCTGGGGCTGATGAATGGGTGTCTGCACCTTAATCGTCAGGACAATTCCACTGACATTTTTAGAGGATTCAGAACTCTGTGTACAAATCTTGCTTCACTTATCATCAAAGAGTGAACTTCCTGTTATTCATGACATCCTAGCATTCAAGCTCATTGTTCCTTTTAGTGGTAACGTTAGTGCAGTAGACAGAGCACTGAACTGGAAGTCAGGAGACCCCCCTCAATCATAAACCAGCAGTGTGACTTTGGGCATGTCCCTTCAACAGTAAATTTGGCAAAAAATATGCATGACCATGCCAACTATGGCCAAAGAAAGTAACTGCAGATTTCTAGGGATATGAAAGTGAAAAATAATAGCCCTCAGAGATGGTATAATATATTGCTTTCCCTTTCTGAACCTCAGTTTCATTCATTCATTTTTTCAATAAATATTTATTAAGTCCTTACTATATGCCAAGCACTGTTAAGTACAGGGTATATAAGAAGAGACAAAAGACAGTCCTGCTCTCAAGAAGCTTACAATCTAATGTTTCCTTCTCTGAAATCTGAGCAAGTCTAAGGTCCCTTCCAACTCTGGCAGTCTATGTTCTACAGCAGAATGGAGTGGTATTTACTAAACTCTGATGCTATATAGGCATGGTATATTTAGCCTGTGAATATACTGATGTGGCTTCATAGCGGTGAATAGTTTCCATTTAACTAATTTCTATTTCTTTTCTGTGTCTGCAAATTAAAAATAAAAAGTATTTATTGAGCAACCACATGCTGAACATTATATTTTGGGAATATCAAAGAAGCAGAATCTCAGATTTGGAAGGGACCTCAAAGATTCATGGGAGTTAATCCATATTTAAATCACATCTACAGTAGCTCTGACAAATGGTCACCTAGCGTTTACTTGAAGACCTCTGGTGATGGGAAGCCCACTATCTAACCAGGCAGCTCATTCCACTGTTGGTTAGCTCCAATTGTTAGGAATTTGTTTCCCTTACATTGAACCAAATTTTGCCTTTTGGCAACATCTATCCATCTGCTCCTAGTTCTTTCCAGTAGGGCTAAACAAAGCAAGTTTGCTGTCATCCATATGAGTAGTCCTTCAGGCACTTGAAGACAACTATAATGTCCTTCTTTAGTTTTCCCTTCTTAAGGCTAAAATATTTCTAATTCCTTCAGCCAACCATCATATGACATGCTTTCCAGTACTCTTGGCATCCTGGCTGACCTCTTATAGATGCTATCCAGCTTGCCAGTGTTCCTCCCAATATATGCCACTGATTCCTGCCCTCTAAGAGCTTACCTTCTAGCTAGAGAGCTAAGACACAATCAATGAAAAGTTAAACAGTAATTCACATGTTAAATCAACAGGACTATAATACAAGAGAGGCTAAGACAGTTCCTATAGTTACAATCCAAATTTCTGTGTAGACAGTCAACCCGGTAAAAAAAAAATCAAAGAGAGGAAAAGATCACCATGACCTGGGGTATTCTAGTAATGGCAATTATTTTTCTGGAAATAGTCTGTATCTCACTCTTGGGACTTGTAGGTCTTTTAAAAATGGACAAGATTTAGGGAGAACAGGGAGAGAAGAGACAATAGGGCCCCTTCTACATAGGAAAAATGGTTCCAGTAAATGTACAAAGTGGGAAAGGAACGGATTTTGTTCAAGACAGAACTTGACCAATCCTTGAGTGAAATGTATAGGGGAGTGCAGTAGGAGCTAGAGCTAGGAAGGGCATTTAGGGCCCTATTAGAGAGGACTTTGTCATAGAATTCTAGAATATCAGAGTTGGAAGGGACATTGGAAATATCTTGTCCATTCTGCATCTAAATAGGAGTTCCTTACTCACATTCATCCAGCCTCTGATTAATTCTGCTCAGTTATTGGACAAGCTTTCATTAAGTGCCTACTGTGTGCCGCTCTAGAGATTTCTCTTTGAATACTGGCTCAGCACTAAAGTTGGGTGATGCTGGGCAAATCACTTCACTTATTGGAAACTCTCATGATCTGCCTTACAGAAGATCACATAGCTTTACACAGTCCTGGGAAAATGTGAGCTATTAAGATTGAATATGATATAGTTAAATCATTGTTAAATGAATGAGTGAGTATGTCATGAGATGAGTGGATTAGATTCAAATCCCAGCTCTCCCACTTCTAGCTGTGTGTAGGCAAGTCATATTCCTTCTTTAGGCCTCAGTTTCCCTACTTTAAAAAAAGAGTTAGAGTGGATGATTTCTAAGGTCCCTCCTAACTCTAAATCCCATAGTCTTTTGAATGATGATCAGCTAATGAGTTTTTAGAAAATTCAAATATATTCCTAGTCAAGTAATAGGCATTTGATAAATACTGAATTGAATTGAATTGACAACTCTAGAGAATCATCTAAATGCTGCCTGTATGTGTGTGTGTGTGTGTGTGTGTGTGTGTCTATCAATCATCCTCCCCACCTTCGCAGATTTCTCAGTGTCTTAGAAATATAACCTTGCACTATTTCTCCAAGATAGATCCAATTCTGTTCTGTCTCAAGAAATATCACCTCTTAAAAATTCTTTTACATAAAGACATGTCACTCAGCTATTGGGGAAGAGAGTACAAAGCCACCTTCTATATAGACCAAAAAAGGAGGGCACGTTAACACTGACTTTTTAAAGTCAAATTTACAATACTGTGTTAGTGTAAAGCAAAATCAAAGCCCTACACTTAGCTTGCCTATTACTTTCCTCAATTAACAAAATGCATTCTTTTCGATAATTTTCTGTGACTGGTCTAGCTGCCCATTGACCACAAGCTAGCTGATTTCATACAGAGAATTTACTTCATTCTGCCAATAGCTATTGAGTGGAGATTGATATTTTGCCGACAGTGTGTATTTAAAGATGTTCACTGCTGGTGACAGAGGGAAGAAAAAAATATGCCAAAAGACCATTAGTCCTCTCCATTTGGATAATAGTGGGAAAGATGAAGACCCCTTCTTTGTCTTTCCTTATTGAAAGAGCATTTAATCATTAAAATCTAGCCCAATTATGCCATCCCCAGGAGTTTGTATATTTCAACAACCTTTTCCCTGCAAGAGCTATCCAACTGTATTTTTACTTACTAGTGGAAGACTGGGCTGCTTTAGAATCATGTAAGTCCATCCTGGAGATGGTTGCGCCAGGAGAGCTTAAAATCCTAGGCTGTATAGTGGAGACCTTGTTTTGTGCATTCCCAAAAATGGGACATTCCAAATGTAGAGAAACATTGTGTGATATGCTAGTGAACCCCTTATGTTTCTGAATGGCTTTCACATCCATTATCTCTTTGTTCAGTCAATCAGTCATTATCAAGCACTCATTATGTGCCAGGCACTGTGCTAATTGCTAAGGATACAAAGAGGCAAAAGATAAGCCCTCAGGGAGCTCATACATACAGAATAATAGGAAATCATTAAGGGGGGGAATAGCAGTATTATTATTTCCAGTTTATTAATAAGGAAATTGAGTATCAGAAAGGCAGGTTGCCTAGTGGGAAAGAGCATTGAACTTGCTAGGTTCCTGACTTCAAATCCCAGCTCTGTTACTTATTAGTTATGTCACCTTGGGCAAGTCATTGCACTTACTTGGGCATGCATTTTCTCAACTGTAAAATGAGATGACGGGGTTCAGTGATCAATAAAGCCTTTTCCAGCTCTAACATTCTATGATATTATATATCACACCTAACGAAGGTCAGAGTGAGATAGGTAAAAAAAAGGAACTGATCCCAGGTCTTCTTTCTCTCAATTCAGTGTTTTGCCCGCTATACCACACTGCTTCATATGAAAAGCTTATGATAAAGGGTCTTCAATTCAAATATTGGGAAGACCACAGACTCAGAACACTTCTAAAATAAGGTGTATATAAGTAACTCTTCATCTCATTAGAAGTGTGATTCCCCCCTACCTCCACAGGATATAGCGCTAGAAGGAATGATGGAGAATATCATCTATCCCAATTCCCATCCAGAGAGGTTCAGGGACTTGCCCTAGGTCATACAGGTAGTAAGGGACAAGGCTTGAATTCAGTTCTTCTAAGTCTAAATCCAGCACTCTTTGTAGGATACCAGTAGATTGGTATATTGGAACACTCCAGTCAAAACCATCTCTGTATTTCCAGTTGGGACTAATGACAGCAGAATCAAATCTAATGACGTCATTATCTCTTTGAGTGATCTGCTTGCCATTGTCATTTTCTTCTCTTGTATCATTGTAATTTCATTCTATGTCATGACTGAAGATAGTGGATAGTTGAAGATAACAGAACAGCCCGGCCCCTGGGCTTCTGGATGCTACCAAAAGTTGAAAAAAGGAAAGATGGGTGGGAAGAAGAGGTATGAAAAATGCAGCCATGGCAATAAACAAACTCTGAGCCCTTTGGATGGTTTAAGCTCTCCTTGTGACCTGAAAAGTGATTCCATGAGCCCTACCTTGAAAGCTCTCCCTGCAGTTCAGTACTTGCTTCAGAATGAGGTCAGAGCAGAGAAAAGAGTAGATGTATTTCATACACCTTTCCAGGTGTAAATCTCAGGACAGTGGTGGTCTTGCTCTAACCAGTAGTTGTGCTTACTATCCCAGTATCCTCTGTACAATACAGAGGTCCAGAAGGTGAAGAACCTCCTGAAACATATACTATAGAAATCATGGTATAACGGCATAGTATAAAAGTTTTGCTAATTCATTAAGAAATAATCAGAGAGATCTCTTAGATTCCGTGATTACAAGATTAAATGATTTTTAAGATGCCTTTCTGTTACCAATGTTCATTTCAACTAAACTCTAAATCTATAGCTTCTTCCTTCCTTCCTTCCCTCCCTAATCTTTGAGGTCCCCATGACTCCAGAATCTTAACTATGGGGCCTGATCTGCATGTACAAAGGGGTCAAGATGGTAGACAACGAACTAAAGTCCCAAATGGAGACCCCTTCATTTGATAACTACTAAAGAGTAAAGGTTGGGGAGCTCTCCTTTCTGCAGTTTTCCTCCAGCTCCTAGGTTTTCTAGCTGAATGATTTCTCAGGCCGAAAAGCTTGTAGCATCTGTTTGAAGTGGGTAATGCCCTCAGAGGGAAGCTGTCAAGGGTTTGCTTACAACCCTTCCCCCTCCCAACAATTTCCCTTCTCCCCTTCCCCCTCAAAAAAACCCAAGCCTGGAGGAACATACATACCAACTTCTTAGCCAGGCAAGTTTTTACAAAAGGAAATAAATGCTGCAAAGGCAGAGCATTTGAAATTGCTGTAGGAGCGATCAAGAAGTTATTCCTTTAATGTCTGGTTCAATTTGATTTAAAATTCTAAAGAGCCAGGTTCTCATTCAAATGAGGGGCCTAGCTAGCTCGGCTGCTTTCCCCAATCCAGATAAATGAAATGGCAAGCAAGTTGAAAGTCACTCACAAGGGGCCTGGCTAGTTGGAATGACAATGAGTCCTCCCCCTGCCTTGTCACATCCCAACAGCAGCTAACAAGATTAGATTTTCATAAATTTCAGACAGTTCCAATTCCTAATACCTTAGTGGGCAGCCAGAGGTCCAGACAAGGCTAAATGCGTGCGTGTTGCTTGTTAACCAGAAAGGACTTGCTTTGCTCCTCTCTGGCTCCTTCTAATTTCCATTAAGGGAGGCCAGTTTTGCAGTTGCTCTGTGGGATGAAGGAGACACAAAAGGAATTGGGAGGGAAATCCTGGGGCCCCTCGGGCCTTGATCGGTTTACAAGAGCCAGGTGGCAGTGGCTGACCTAGCTGCACTTTTGGCATGACTCGAAAAATAAAATTACATGTGAAAAAGAATAGCCCATTGGTGACTCCTTGGTTCTTACCCAGGTTGGTAATCAGGAATTGCCTTCAATTCATTTTTCATCACAGGCCATTCCTAACCATCTGTTTTCCTTGCGTTTAAGGATTTAGAGCTGGTTGTTGTTTAGTTATTTCAGTCGTATCTGACTCTCTGTGACCCCATTTTGAGGTTTTCTTGACAAAGATACTGGAATGATTCGCTATTTCCTTCTCCACCTTGTTTTACAAATGAGGAAACTGAGGCACACAGGGTGAAGTGACTTTCCCAGAGTCACACAGCTAGGACATGTCTGACACCAGATTTAAACTCATGCAGATGATTCTTCCTGATTCCAAGCCCAGTGCTCTATCTACTGAAAAGAACATTAAAGAATATTTAAGCCACTGTACCCCTTACCCAAACCCCCTGCCCACCTTGTTTTACAGATATGAAAATTGTAAGTGAAGAAGTGACTCACTTTGCATTTGTAGGGTGAGCATGTATTCCAGGCAAAAGCAAGTGGCCTGTGGGAAGGCTTGGAAAATCTCTGATTGAACCTAACTCTCATTGTGTTTCAGCATTAAACCCTTCCTCGATCCACAAAGAATTCAAAATTAGTCCAGTCACTGAAAGGGCATTTCAGGTAGTTTTGAGTCGTAATGCTAGCAGACATAATAGATATCCTCTCATACAACCTGCTCATTTTACAGATGAGGAAACTGAGGCTCAGAGAAGTTAAGATGACCTGCCCAAGGTTACACATATAGTAAGGGGTAGAGTTAAGGACTAGAGCTAGGTAAAGCTAGGTAGAACTCAGACCATCCCTCCAAATCCAGCCCCCTTTCCATAGCACCGATTCATTAGATAACAAGTGCAGTGGGCAGTCTTTGGCAAGTCTGTTCAAAATGCATCCTGGGAATGAACAGTAAGATTAATATACGTCTGGAACTGTTTATTTCAGGAGAAAAATGCAAAGGTAGGGGTGGGGGAGGCTGTATTAGACTACCCAAATGTGACATATGAACCTGCTAATTTGAAATTATTCATGAGTAAAAATGATGCTAAATTAAATTAGTGTGACCTTACTTTCTATTTGGAAAAAGGAGCTTGGCCACCTCATAAAAGCCAAATTCCTTAGGGGGAAATTGAATGAGGATTTTTTTTCCTTCCTGCCCGCTGCTTACTACCCAATTTAAAAGTGACAAGTATCTGAAGCCAAATACCCAAATGTGAAAGTGAAATTTCCTTTTCCAGAAGACTACTGTTTGCACAGATGGGCCTTGGGACCAAGAACTCCAGAGTTTGCACTGTCGGCTGGTGGATATTGTTGTGATTTGGACACACTTGCCTGGCCCAGTGCATACCATTTCCCTCAAAACAAGGGCCAGCAACAAGATTGTAGGGAAGCTTATTTCCAGGAAAGCATTTGCCATTCTTATTTCATAGCTTAGTTCAGCTGCAGTGTTTCTCATGCACATTAATCTAGGTTTTCTTTTTAGAGAATTCATAGAAAGATGTGGAGAAGAATCACACAGAATAAGAGGAAGAGATGGGTAGTGATCTAGACGAGCAGAGGGATTGTCCACGTCATTGAAATCACAGATTACTGAAGCATAGAATAGTAACAGTAATAGCTGACTTTTATTTAACACTTTTGAGTTTTGCAAAATGCTTTACATACATGATTTCATCTGATCCTTACAAGAACTCTTGGGGGTTCTACAGGTATTATTATTCCTGTCTTAAAGACTCAAAAATGGGATGAAGGCGTTTGCCCAATTTCACACAAGTATTAAGCATTCAGGCCAGAATTTGAATCGAGCTGTCTTCTGACTCCAAGTTCCATTACACTGTCTCCTACATATTAGTTTGGAGGGGATGGGGGTACTTGTGCTCAAGAATGGCCCTCTCTGAAAGACAGGAAACTTAACCAATTGGACCAAATCTTCCAGTATGCCTCTCCAGTCACCTTTGGGCCAATAAAGTTGGCTTTGTAATTCTTGGATGAATATTTTTTCTTCTTCATCATTTTCCTTCTAACCACAAGCAGTGATAAAGGTTCTTGGACAGAAAGGAATCTCATTAGAACCAATGGTAAAGTAGGTGCAGAAGTACTAGAGTCATGTCCCTCCCTTTCTTTATCCCTGCCCAAGCTTTCTTGCATGGTTCATTCTGTCCATATCCATATCCACCTGTCCTTCTGGCCTTCTATTGTACATAGTCTAGTCCTTAATCCTAAACTGTCTTCTATTGTTCTGAATTTCACTTGTAATTATTTTGCCTCCTCCAACTAAAGACTAAGCAAATGGAGGGCTCGGAGCTATCGTATCTTGTATTTCTCCTGCTGTACCTATCACAGGTCAGTGATACATAAGTGTCCCTAAATACTTCAAATGACCCTAGCATGTTAGAGCTACAAGGAACCTTAGAGACCATCTAACCCAAACTGAGGAAATCAGGGTCCAATGCTTTCTTGGATACTGTCCCTTCTCTGTGTAGTTAGTTCATTATTCCAGAGGACTGACCTTTTTCCAAACTTAGTATATGTTACTTAATAACACCTTGAGGATGAGACAGAGTCAGGGTTTGGAGGTGCCATGCACGCAGTAGGTATTTAATAAATGCTTTCTTAACTAGATTGGACTAGGAATTTGAGTGCATGTGTTTTAGAAAAGACATTATTATAAGAACCAGAGATCCCTGCGCCATGTTTTAAAGAGCTGTTCATTGCATCTGCCAAAATGGAATCATTGAGTAATTTGGGCATCTTGACAAGGGCAGACTAATTAGAACTGGAATGTACTTCATCAGTGCACTAGTCAGCCCGTGCCAAGTGTTAGTTACAGAATAAACACTTAACTGTTTATGCTCAATAGCTTTTGGGGAGGGGGGAGGGGTCAGGGGAGACAAGGGGGAAGACTATAGAGAAAGTTCAATGCAACCATGGAAAGTAAATCCAGACTGCATTGTAAAATAGGGGCTGGGGTCTCACCCTGCCTCCAGCAGAGTAAGTTTTGCTGTGGCTAAGCCTCCGATGCTGTAATTCCCTCCTGGGCCAATGCCATCAAACCGGGAGAAGTAGGACAACCTTTAACATTACCCACGCGTGCGGCAAATGTCACAGTAGCATCTGGGGATCCTATGTGACCTGTTCGCAATGTCAGGCCATTGAAGGGGATTTCTTTTAGATTACAGACAATAAGGGGTAATGGAATTAGAGACAAAGGTTTTGGGGGGACAATTATGTCAGAAATCACATGGGGGTTGAAGGACTCAGAGAGTCCTGGAATGTTGGAACAAGGAGAGGCATCCAAACCTAAAACAGAGATTGCTAGATCTGGCAAAGACCTTAAAAGGAGCATGTAGTCTCACCCTCTAATTTTACAGAGGAGGAGAATGAGTCCAAGAAAGGGAAAGAGATTTGCCCAAGGTCACCCAGCTAGGTAAGCAGAGCTAAGACCTAGAACCCAGGGCTCTTGGTTTCAACCACACCATGCTGTGTGTTGGGAGAGCCTGGCAAAAAGCTTCCAACAGCTTTTGGGAAAGAATTGGGACTAATTTACTTAGTAAATTACTTACTAATTTACCCTTCCTTCTCTCCTCCTGCCTGCCTCCCCTAATCTGAATTTCTCAGGGTGGTTTCTTAATGGGGTCAGTTTCCCAGCGAATAAGATATATGATAATATCCTTTATCATAATAATAGCTCACATTTATGTTCTGTGATGCGTTACATTCATTTCCCTTTTACCATCATCTAGCTCCCATTCATATCCCAGCTTTGCTATTTCCTAGCTTTGTGACTTTGGGCGAGTCACTTAACCTCTTTGAGATGCCCTTTCCTCATCTGCAAAATGAGGGGGATGAACTACATGGCCTCAAAAGGCCTTGGCAGCTTCAAATCTTATGGTCCATGATAGACCAGTGCCTCTGTCTGTCCATCTCCCCTCCCCTAGCTTCTCTTTCCCCCCCTCCCCCCCCACCCCACTCACACACGCCCACTGAAATCCAGTCATCCTTGCCCAGTATAAAAGGATAGAGAGCCAGTGCCTCCCAGTGCACACAGCTAGCTGGAAATTCAACTAGCAAAATCCATCTCTTCCTGTGTTCTTGGCTCTCCTCCCTAGCCTCCATTCCTGGCCTCATCCCTCATCCCCCAGCTTCTCCCCCCTACACGCACACCCCAGTCCAAGGTTGAGGCCTGCGATGTCCGTGAGGGGACTGCCAAATGCCCAGTCTGCCCAAACTCCGCCCCATAACCTCAGCTGCCTAGCTGGTAGCCTGGCCCAAACAAGCCATCTAGGGAAGCAGTCAAGTGTGGTCCAGCTTCTGCTACCTTTAACCTTCCCAGCCTGGGGAAAAGGAGAAAAACAGACCCACCCACCCACCCACCTCACTCCCAGGCCTTAGCAATGGGTTCAAAGCTCGTCCTTTTGGTCACCACAGCAAAAACTTTCCACAAAGAGCCTTGAGTCTTAAATGGAATGGAGACACACACACACACACACACACACACACACACACACACGCACCCCCATTTAAATAAGGGCCAAGGCCTCTGAATGTCTGAGGGCCTGCCTCTGTCCATCCTTATTGAGGTGAAAAGTGCACCTCGCCCACTATTCCCTCTACCTCCCACTCCCTTTTTTTCCAAGTCAGTTTAAAAGCCCCTGTTTAGGGAGGGCACCCCCCTCCCAAACCCTCCCCTGAGACAGTCTGAGACACAGGCTGTGGGTGTTAGGAACAATATACATACTGTATGACACCCACTGAATGGAGTGTATTATTTGAGATGTTGAAAGAACCATCCGGGGGCCAGAAATGAGCCCCCCACCTTGCTGTTGCTGGGCAAATTTAGTGTGTCTGATTCTATGCCTATGAAAGAGTTCTAGCTTTAGAAATTTAACTTACTCTCCCCCATCCCAATTCCAGTACCCCCAGTTCTGGGACCCTATGGGCCCCTATTAAATAAGGACAGAGGGACTGGCAGGATCTGGTTTGTGACCTAGATCTCAGGTCCTTGCAAGAGCAAACTCTTGATATCCCTGGCATATGCTTTTGCCAGAACTGTTTCCCAGGTAATTTCAAAAGAAAATAAATAGTGTTTTAGAGTGGGGTGGAGTTGTTCCCTTGGAGGCCTTTTTATAGAGTCCTCCCTGAATAATCATAACAGGAACATTAATGCAATTAATCATTTCTAAGCCCTTCTATCCCTGATTAAACTAACCCCACTCCCAAGGGGGAAGGATTTGTTGAATAGGGAGGAAACTTGGGGTTTAGTTTAGAGCCCGAGGTCCCAGGATCAAGAAGGAAAGGAGGTATGAAGGACCCAGACCCTACTTTCTTCCATTCAATTCTACAAATCTTTCTGAGCACCTCCTGCTGAGCACAATGCAGTGAAAAGAACTTTTGTCTCAGTTTAGCAGAGGTCCATCTAGAGGGCCTCTCTAGTTCTTACAAGCTGTATCACCTTGGGAAAGTCACTTGAACTTTTTTTTTTCTTTTGGTTAGGCAATGGGGTTAAGTGACTTGCCCACCAGTTCTCTATCCACTGTGACACCTAGCTGCCCCCACTTGAACTTTTGAAGCCTCAATTTTCTCATCTATAAAATGAAGAAAAAACCCGTAGCTCATGCCTCATAGGTTTGTAAGGGTCAGATGAAATAAGGTATGTAAAGCATCGCATGAACCTTAAAGCACAGTATGTCAGCTATCATAATTATTATTATTAAGCAAAGGGTCAGGATGGTTTAATGGGGAGAGATGATCAGATTGAGAATCAGGAGATGTAGCTTCTAGTCCTGGCTCTGCCATTAGCTCCCAGCATGATTTTCCTGCACCTACAGTGCAGGATCATGGGATTTAGAACTAGAAAAAGCCTTAAGGATCATCTAGGGTCACCCTTCAGTCTTACAGAGGAAGAAGTAGCTTGTCCAGAGTCACACAGGTAATATTTCCAACCCATGACTCAGGATTTCAACTCTTTCAAACCTCAATTTTCTCCACTATGAAATGTGGTGGTTGAATGAAATTATTTCTAAAGCCCCAGCCAGCTCTAATACTCTGTAACTAAGAGATCCAAGGCATGCAGTAGAAATATTAGACATGATTCCTGACCTCAAGGAGCTTATAGTCTCTTTTGGGAGACATCACTAATACCAATAGAATGGTAAAAGACAAGATATTAGAAAGGCTGAAATGGAACATATTTGAGTGCCAAATACTCAACTGTTGCCATATGGGTTGTTGGGATGGACTTCCTTCGATGGCTTTACTGGAAAAATTGGGGAAAGACCCCAAAAGGAGTGCAGTAACTAAACGTTTCTGTGCCTAGAGGTATTTCAATGATGTGAAATGTCCCCTCTATTCAATGGAGGTCAATTAATTAATTATTCTTAGTAGAGAAGTAGCATGACATAGGGATAGAGAGCTGACCTGAGAGCCATGATGACCTAGGTCAGATCTTGCCTCTAATCCTTACTGATCGTGTGACCCCCACACAAGTCATGACCTCTCAGTGCAATAGGCAGCTCTTTAAGACTAGAATTTGCAGAAAAGGTGCCAACCTGATTCATAGAAGGAGTTGCCTCAGCTGGGAGTGTCCTATACCTATGAAATCACAAGTATGGTCCCTAACCCTCACTGGGTTTTAAGATCAATTGTTTCTATGCCACTGGAGAACAAAAATGTTATCAGTGTCCTGACTAAGTGTTAGCAAGCACCGTGAGTTACCTTGCCACCGTATGGCTGTACCCAAGTATATTCTAGGCCCAAATTAGCAACAATTACATATTGCTGTCAAGTGGAGTAGTGGATAGAGCACTGAGGTTGGAGTCAGGAAGACCTAAATTCAAATTCTGCTTCAGACATTAGCTGTGTCACCCCGGGTAAGTGAAAAATCTCTGTTTACCTCAGTTTTCTCATCTGTAAAATGAGGATGAAAACAGCACAACAACCTACGATTGTTGTGAAGATCAAATGAAATCATAATAATTGTAAAGTGCTTACATGGTGCCTGAAAGGACTCTGTGAATTTCAGCAATTTTTTGCCCTACATATAAGGAAATGGATGATTGACCACTTGGCATGCTACTTCAGAAAGGTTGCCCATCCTCTGTCTAGAGAATAAATAGTGGGGGTTCCTGAGTCTTGGACCTCATTTCAATGCTGAAGAAAATCTTTTCATCTGTGAACAAAGGAAAATGCTGCCTGCCTCACAGGATGATTGTTTGGGGGTGGGGGTGGGTGGGGGAAAAACACACAAGACCATTAATACTTATACATAGATGGGACTATCATTAACATTGTTATATTGAACCAGCACTTTGTTTCTATTAAAAAAAATTAGGGCAAGAGTTTCATTGTAGAGAAATTGTAGGGATTCAGGTGAGACACTCCAAAGAACTTCCTAAATAATAAGGTTCTAATACCTAGAATATATTACTTTAGGAAGGATATAGCATCTGTGGAGGAGGTTTGAGTAAGTAGAAATGGAAAGGGGCCTCCCACTCACATATCTTCTGTTCTATCCCCTTTATTTTACAGATGAGAAAACAGAGGTCTAAGGAAGGGAAAGGACTTGTCCAAAGTGTTGTTTTGTTTAATAAAAGCCTAGCCAACTATCTCTTGGGCATAGTTGGAGGGCTTTCTTGCTTAGGAATCATGAGCTGGATGAGATGACCTCTCAAGGTCCTTTTCAGTTTTTGATGGTCTCATTTTTCTTGTATCTGGTGCAGGGCAAGTTCTCACCTGAAAACTTCCTATTCCTCATTGGGCTTCTGTATCTTGGGAGGGTGAGGAGCTGAGTCAACAGAGCTGAGACTTGAACTTGTGACACTGAGGAGTCTCAAAGCCCCACGCCTCCCAGTCCCTTTAAGCAGCATCTAAGCCGGAGAGCCTGACCAGACATTCTCCTTCCTTCCTTGGCTGGGTTGAGGGAGAGAACAAGGTGGGCTCATTGTTCTGCCCGATCTGTTAGATAGCTTTTCCTTCTTTTTTGATACATTGGCTCTGAAGAATGGGGCTTTAGGGACCTTGACGTTTCCCCTTTGGGTCTTTGCAGGGTGGTGGCTGTTTAGCAGAATTAACTCCAAGGTAACTGGCAGGAACTGCCATCCCATCTTATGCATTTACTGGCACTTAACAACTACCAGCTGTCAGGAGATCTCGCAGTTGAAAACTCGCCTTAGTCAGCAAAAACTGTCCCATCTCATGCAGGATCAAAATAACATTCTTTCTTTTTTCCCCCCCTGGATATTTTTTTTAATGGAAATTGCAACATCTGCGTTATTCGAGAAGTCGGCCTCTCTGAGCGTGGTTTCTGTGGCCTCCTCACTGGAAAGCAGGTTACTGATAAATCACCAACCTGCCGTGAGTGTGTGTGTGTGTGTGTATTTCCCCCCCCTTTTTTTTTCTCTTGGAAGGCTCCCAATTCATGTGAGTCCCTTTTGGCTGAATGGAGCACCACAAACACCACCAGAGCTCCTTCCCCCCGTCAGCCCTTCCCCCTTTGCTTCCACCAATATCTCCTCTCACACACAAAGGAATTGTTTCCTTTCTCCCCACTCCCCCTCCTTCCTCAGTCCTACTCAGACAGGTGAGAGCCTTCTGCCTCCTCACAGAAAAATTACACAGCATTTTCTTGGCCAGCTGACAGGAAGCTGAAGCATAAGGGTGGCTTCCAGCCTCTTCCTGAATGCTGAAGACATCCTTGGGCCTGGAGAACATGCGGAAATATTTATTGAACTATGATGTGCCATCTCCAGTGTGAAATTCCATTCATCTCCTGCCAGCTGTGGTCAGAGCTGGGCAATAAGAGACGGAACACATTTCCTTGGAGTTTAGTTCACATTTCTTACAAGCCTTCGTATAATTTGTTTTTTGACACCAACCTAAAGTTAATTGGGTTGATTTTCCCTCTTTTTTTCAATTACCTGATATTTTTTGCCCCGTTAAGTAATGTCTGTGGTTCCAGAAGCCTGGTCAGTTTATTAAATGATGCTGTGTGAATTTTGGGTGTCTGAGACTGAGCCTAGGATTTCTTAAAGAAAGTTCTTTCAATTTATTGAGGGCTAACAAAGTGCCAGGCTCTGCTAGGCTCTGGGGTAGATGAAAGAATTATAGTTTTAAAGCTGGAAGGGAACTGAGATCATCAGAGAAGATGGACAATTGAACACTGGCTGGGTAGGATATAAAGCATGGCCTAGTCCAAGTCTGGTTAGATACAGTAAGCTATGTGAATTTATGCTTACTCACCAGTCAAGACAGCTTAGCCCTCAAGACTGGCCTTTGCCTCTCCTCTACCCTTGTCCTTACTGTGTTATAGGGCAGCGAGTGAGCACAAATTTATGGAGCTCACTATATCTACCCAGCCCCAGACAAGGCCATACTTTACATGCCACCCAAGAATCAACTTCTGCCATCTTTTTGCCATCTGTTCTGCTGAAACGTATACCTCTTCCTTCTTCTTCCACTTCTGGCTTTGACAACAGTAATTGAGTCAATACTACCATAGCTTTTGGAAAGGGCACCCTATGACTTCCAGACCAAAACACCCTTCCACCATGTATTTCTTACCTCTACTAGAAAATAAGGTCCTTGAAGATAGGAACAACTATCTTGCTTTTCCATTTGTACACTCAGCATGTAGCACATTGCTTTGAATATTGTTTAATAAATGCTTTTCAGTCATCTAGTCCAACCCCCTAATTTTACAGATGAGGAAATCAAGACTCAAAGAGGCAAAATAACTTGCCTAAGGCCATGGACATAATAAGTCATAGAGCTATGTTTGAACCCAGGTCTTCTGACTCCAGACCCAGCAGTTTTTTTTTTTTTACTAATGCCCACTGGTCAGTGTTCTAAACTCTGAATTTATGCAGAACAAATCTAATCCCTCTTGCACATGACATAGCCCTTCATATGTTTGGAGACACCTAACCTCATTTCCTTTATTCATTTCCTTCTATTAACAGGTTTCCTGGATTGATAGGTCAGGGGTATGCTTGAGCCATAGTATAACTAAATTTCAACAAAATCTTTGACTTAAGTCTCTCAAGGTATTCAGTCAGGTAAGATAGAGAGGTGTGGGTTTACTGGTATGCTAGTAAATGTTTAACAACCAGCTTTTTGGGAGAAAAAAATTTGTGTACAACCCACTTTTCTGGAAACAATCTCTTCAGTTCTGTTTTTTTTTCCAAAAATGTTTCAAAGGTTTCTTTATTATTGAACATCCCTCTTTTTTTTTCCATTTATGATTAAGCTTAGATTTGCAGGGTTGGTCACCCTGGGCTGTATCCTGTGCTCCATTGCTCTTTGGAACACATTATTCTATTCTTTTTTGCAATTTTTGGTTCAGGTTTTTCCAGTTCAGATTTTGTAGGGGGGTCTTTAACCTTCTTTTGGATTCTGGGGTTACTAGACCATGGAGATAGCTGAGATTGCTTTATCCTTGGTATATATTATCTGTTTTGAAGAGGTTTTCATGGTCATAGGGATTAGAGAAAAGGTCTAGTCTTCCATATTGTTGCTAATATGACCCAGAAGTCTGCATGACCCACTTTTAAGTTTAATCTGCATTATTAACATTTTTGTCATCACTTTCTGAAGTCTAAATAATCAATAAAACAATAAATTAAGACTTGATTTGTAGCATTTGTCCTTTCTAAGATATAAATGTTCACCCTGAAATTTTGAAAATTTAACAATCAGCCCTTATGAACTAGTTGGAGGTGGCTCCAGCACACCCTTGTGTGGGCTATATAATAATACAGATAGATGATTTCAAAACTATCTGAGCAACTAATTCCAAAGGGTACTGATTAAAGGATCAGTAATGACCTTGGTGGGGGCAGGTAGGTGGCAGAGTGGATAGAGTGCTGGGCTTAGAGTCAGAAGGACCTGAATTCAAATGTGACTTCAGACACTTAATTAGCTGTGTGACCCTGGGCAAGTCACTTAACCCTGTTTGCCTCAGTTTCCTCATCTGTAAAATGAACTAGAGAAGTAAATGGTAAACCATTCCAGCATCTTAGCCAAGAAAACTCCCAATGGCATCATGAAGAGTCTGACATGACTGAAATGACTGAACAGCAATTGTCCTTGGTAGGAGATCTCCAATGGAGTGCCCCAGGGATCTCTGCATGGCTCTATTTCATTTAACATTTTTATCAATGATTTAGATAAAAGGTATGTGTATCAAATTGGCAGATTTGGATGGGGTAGCCAAATTCATTGGATGGCAGAACAGATATCTAATAAGCTTCTACAGGCTAGAATTATGGTCACATTTAAAATTAAATTTAATAAGAATAAATGGCAAATTGGGGAAGGGGTGGCTAAACAGCACTTCATGTGACCTTGAGGTATCTGTAGAGTACAAGGTCAAGGTCAATATGAATTTTTAAAAATATGGCATGGCACCCAAACATGCTAATGCAGTCCAAACATGGGCTACATTAACAGAGCCATAGTGTCCAGAATGAAGGAGGTAACAGTCTCACTGTGGTGCTTTCTATAGACCCTGTATGTAGTATTACATCTTCATCACATTTTAGAAAGGACCTTGACCAGCTAAAAAGCTGCCCTATGGAGAAAGGCAACTATAGTGGTGAAGGAACTTCAAATGTTGCCATAGGAAGACTGGTTGAAGGAAATGGGGATGTTAAGATGTCCATTTGAATGGCTGTCATCTGGAAGAGGGATTTGATTTGTTTTCTTTGGCATCAAAGGACACAGCTAGGAACAATGTGGGGAAGTTGCAGAGAGACAGATTTTGGCTCAATGTAAGGAAAAACAAATTCCTAACAATTAGAACTGTCCAAATGTGAAGTGGGCTGCCTTTAGAAGTGGTATGATTTTCGTCTGGGAGGATGGGTCAAGTCAAGGCTAGATGACTGCTTCTTGGGTATTCTGTAGAGGGACAGGTACAGGCCAGGCCAAATGATCTTTGAGGTCCCTTCCAATTCTAAGACTCTGTGACTGTAATTCAAAGACAAGTCTGAGGCTCCAGATAGAGGAAGGACTCTGCCCTTACTTCCCAACAAATATTTATCGATTACTCACGGAATGAGCAGAAGAAACATAGTGTAGTGTAATCAAAAGACCACTATGAGAATCAGAAGATCTGGGAATAGGTAGGTGGTCTAGTGGCTAAGAGGGTTAGACCTAGAGTCAGGTGGGCCCCAGTTCAAATCCTACCTCAGACACTTACTAGCCATGGGGCCCTGGGTAAATAATTTAACTTCTCTCATCTATAAAATGGGAATAATAAAAGTGCCTACTTCTCAGAGTTATTGTGAATCAAATGATCTAACATATATACAGCACTTTGCAAATCTTAAAGTGTGCTATATAAGTGTTGGTTGATAGTGATGATAATGTCTCCCTGAGCCTTCTTTTCACTGAACTAAACAAATTTATTTCCTTCATCTGACCCTCTCATGGCATTTAATGATATGTTTAGGGGTCATCTCACCAACCTGTTTGCCTTCCTCTGCATATACTCATTCTTGTCAGTTTCCCTCCTAGCATGTGATGCTCTGTAATGGGTATCATACTCCAGATTAGCTTGACAGTTGCATTATGATTCCTGCCCCTAGGGAGCTTCCATTCTGACTGGAGAGATGATATAAGAATTTGAGAAATGAGGGATCCCTGTGGGCAGGGATAAAGGCCTCATAGAAAGGGCTTGGGGTGTGATTTGAAGGACAGTTTTATCTCAATAACCATTTGTTGAATTAAATTGATTAAGGGAGTTTGCACAGAGAAAAGTGGTCCCATCATATGCCTGTGAGTCAGTGGCCCCATTATTTCTCTAGTTAGATGATATCCAGACCATCTCATTTCCTCTCCCCTTCCAGACCCCATCATTTCAGGCCAAGGGTATAAGGCTTATCCCCTCATAGCCTCTTTCCTTTTCTCTGACTCTTCTGATTAAGGCAGGTTTGCCTGGGTAGCAGCCAGGAAATAGTCTTCTCTTCTCCCATTTGAATCACTGCCTGTTCCCTAGTAACTCTTCACCCCACCCACCCAGCTGGGTCCATTTAAAATGGTGCTGACTCATCCCTCTTTCAATTTTCTTTTTTAAAGGGTCCTGGGTCTTAGAAAAATAACACCATAAAAATGTAATTATGAACATACATATACACATGTACCTATGAGGCCAACAGACTCCATCTCTTACCATCCTAACTGCAGAAATTAAAAATGCCCCATCTATCCTGATGTTACTCAAGAGAAGATAAAATCCCTGAAGAGGAAATGACTTTAGAACGTCAGCTAGATTAGTCCCTGCCTCCATCTCCGGACACCTGAACCATCCCAAACAGAATGATATACCATTAACTCATATTGAGTTTGCAGTTCACTAATACCTCCTAGATCTTTTCCAGATAACTAGCCATAGCTTGTTGTACACTACATCACGGCCTACCTTGCTGACCCCAGTTCCATGCGTGCATCTCACCAATCTGACTTTGCTTATTTGTAACAGAAATAATGATACTTGAAATACCCTCCTCCTTAAATAAGATAAAGTGTAAAGCATTTTGTATCCAATGAAACATTATGGAAACAGGAGGATATTTGTGTCATATCATATCATTTCTGGATTCCAGAGCATAAGAACATAGACTGAGTTGGAAGGACTTTAGAGATCATTTAGCCTACTTTGTGGATGAGGAAACTGAGTTCTAGAAGGGTAAAGAGGGTTGTCCAAAGTCCCACAAGGTAGCTTTTGGTAGATATGGGTACTGAACCCAGGTCCTCTGACTCAAAAATCAGCCCTCTTTCAACTTCACTCTGTGTTATTATTGTTGTTTTCACCGGTGTAATGGTATTAGTTGGCTGAATAGTTTTCTCATTCTTTCTCATTCTCATTTCTCATTCTCATTCTCAAAGAACAAGTCGGAAAACATTTATTGAGTACCTGTGTTGTCAGAGATTATAAAGAAAGGCAAGACCTAGTCCAATACCTGTCTCCTTTCCCTCCCCTAAGAATTAAAGGGGTACCTTTTCAGTCATTTAGGCCAAATGTCTTCATTTTACAGATTGAAACACGGGGGAGTAGAGTGGCAATGTCAAGATTCAAACCTAGGACCTCTCATTTCCACTCTAATATGTTTTCCACTGTGTTTCAAGCCATCTTTTGTGTCCCCAAGTCTCAGTCCCTCTTTGTTTCTGTCTTGACAGCGGAATTGGAGTTCGTGCAGATAATCATCATTGTGGTGGTTATGATGGTAATGGTGGTGGTGATTACGTGCCTGTTGAATCACTACAAGCTCTCTGCCCGCTCCTTCATCCACCGGCACAGCCAAGGGCGGAGAAGAGAAGAGAACCTCTCTTCGGTAAGCAATTCTCTTTGTCCATCTCTGCCCCAACCCTCAGCTGTTGGGACTATGGGGACAAGTCACTTTCTCTCTCTGGGCCTCATGTAAAATGGGACAATCTACCCATTCCACAAGGTGGACCCAATGAGATAACAGAAAAGAAAACATTGAAAGGAATGAAAGGATGTCCAGATGTAAGGGATTTTTACAGAATATTTTTATGCCTCCTCTGCACTTTCTTAAAATGTCTGCCAGACTAATATGGACTCAAGCAAGGCAGGATGGATCAGTTTACATCTAGTGCTAGAAATCTACCCTCTACCAGGTTGGATGGGATGCCTTTAGCTTCTTCAGAAAGCACTCCCTCCAGGGCAGGATGGGATGCCCTTAGCTCATTTGAAAAGCAAACACAATTATCCCATGCCCTTTATCCTTTGCCCCACCTACCTGTTGGCACTTGGTGGGGAGCAGGGAGTCTGGAAAGAAAAGAGGGTGTGACCAGACTATTCCTAGACCTTTTCCCTCCTAAGTCTCTGCGATCTATAATTTAATAATTTAAGGCAGGAACCGCCGTATAATGTGCCTAATTGAAATTATGGAGGAGAAGTGAGAAGGGATGTAGGTCCTCGGGGCAGGAGCCATGTCCTTGTCTGAGCGGAGCACCTTACTGAAGCATACGCTGCTGGGTGTTCAGCAGCTAATCATACAGGAGCCCAGCTGGAATTACCAAAATTGACACCAGACCATTTAGTCAGTCAGTCAAGAACTGGCCGAATGACATAGTAGAAGGAACGTGGGTCTTGGAATGAGGAGAGAATCTCAGCTCTGACATTTACTCCCTTTGTGACCTTAGGCAAAGTGCTTAATTTCTCTCAACCTCAGTTTCTTTATCTGTAAAATGAAGATAATAATGCTTATATTACTCTCTTCTCAAGACTGTGTGAGGAAAGCATTTTGTAAACCTTAAGGCATCATATAATTATGAGTTATGATTATTCAATAAGTTGAGCACTTGCTGGTTGAAAAGCAGTGACTGGGGACAAGGGGAGGTACAAAATTAGATGGGACACAGCCCTTGATTCATGTTGCTTAGCGTACAATAAGGCAGAACTTTAGCCCCCTGCCCTCTCCCAAACACACACACACACACACACACACACACACACACACACACACACAGAGCAGGCAAGAGTTGCAGAGGAAAGAGCAGGCTTCATGTTACCTTTCTGTAAAGGACCCTTAGGTTGAGTGACCTCACAAGTGTCTGAATTGAATCCTTCAAGGAAGGCCCCTTCCCAGAGAGATCTACACAACCTGGGGCCCCAGGCAGAAGACTTGGTGGCAATGGGTATAAGGTTCATTTGGCAAAGGGTACTGAGCAAACAGGCTTTCTCCTGGCAGGTTGGGGCACCTCCAGCCTCCCAGACGCTGGAGGCTACTACATCAGCACTGAGGGGCCAGACATAGGCGGGCAGGGAGGAAGGTGCCCTCGTTGAAAATGGCAGTAGTCAGCATCTAGTCAGAAAAGCAAAAGACACTTTGAAATCACTGGCTCCGTCATTCTGCTGGAATTCACAATCAGCTTTCGTGCTACTAAAGAAAAAGCCACGTTTTGCTGTGAGGTCCCTGAGTTTTGGGTAGTTATTTCTTTGCTTTTACTTCCCACAAAGTGGTGATTCTTCCAGGAGAAGGTGTGACTGGCATACTTTGTTATGTAACCTGAGTCCCCTGACCAAAATGAAGCTCATTTTCTTTAATGTTATGCCTTATCTCATTCTGGCGGGGGTGGGGGAGGGAAAGGGAAGACCCACTCTCCCCTAGAGAAACCAATAGTCATTTTCATAGTATCCCTCCCATTTAATGGATGGAAAAAATGAGACACACAGAGAGCAAAGGATCTGGCCATGGGTTACCACATGGGGAAAGAAGACTTGCAGAAACTCAGTCTGGCTCCTGCCTGCCACCAGGAGAGAAATCCAAAGTATCTCCTCCCCATGATTTGGCAGAGTTCAGAAGTGGAAAGATAAGGGAGCAAGCTGGAAGTAGGTTGGTGGGGTGAGAAGAGCACTAGGAGGCAGTGGTAGAGATACAAAACATGGAAGAGAAAAGCGTTGATAAAACATTTTTAAAAATACACACAGAAGGAAACAGAAAGTTCAGAAAGAGACACAACCAGGACAGTTTTGTTAACTACCTTGTTAAATTTAATATGCACTTTAAAAAGCGAACTGTTTAAATAGTTCACTACTTCACTTGCAGGCCTCCTACTTGTTATACTCTGTGAATCTAAATGTTATATTGATGATTTTTCAGTTTATCATAAAAAAATACGTTAAAAAAAGAATCAAGGAACAGTAGATCAGGAGTCAGAGGAACTGGGTCTAATTCTGACTGGGTTATTTTCTAGCTAAGTATGACCTTGAGTAAATGCCTTCTTCTCTCTTGGTCTCAGTTTCCTCATCTGCAGAATGCCTGGGTTGTGCTATGATTTCTGAGGTTCCCCTTCCAGCTCCCTTTATGATCCCATGACTAGGCCATGAGGGGCATCCTTCTCCTGTGGTTTCTACTTTCCCTCCTTCATTATCATTATTATTATAATAAGTCAGTTTAGGAGTCCCTTGACCAAGGTTCCTGCCAAAGCTAAGCCAGCCCCTGGCCCTTGGGGAAGGCCATCATTGTGTAAACACAAAGCCTCATTAAATCAGACGTCTCTGGCAGGAGGGCAGAGAAGGGGGGAGGATAGAAGGTGTGTCTTCCCAAGAGTGGGTAGCCACCAGAAAGTACGCCGGATGAGCAGACTAAGGCCCTCACACACCCCAGTGACCTCCCAGAGTGGTACAGAAGCACATTCCATAAACAGAGCTGCCTTGTCTGGCCATGGAGGAGCTACCCAGTTACTGTCCTGTCTCTTAATGAATTCCAGTGACCAAATCCCTATTTCTAGTTCTGCCATCCCTCCCAGACCACAGTCCTATACCTCCTCCTGCCTAGTGGATATCTCTGCTTGGATGTCCTGCCTTATTCTCAAACTGCAGGATCCACCAAACTGAATTCAACATCTTCTTTGTAGTTCATGGCCACCTAGGAGGCCTTCGAATCTAGCCCCCTCATTTGGTAGATGAGAAAACTGAAGCCCACCGAGGTTAAAAGGTCTTACCCTGGGGAATACAGGTGGTGAGTGTCCAGTGACAGTAGAACCAAGATTCGCTGAGTCTGGAGCCAGTTGTATCATATTGCCTCTCCCTTACATTGCCAGCTTCAAGCCAGCTTCATAACCCTGGAATTATCTTTTATCCTTCATATCCAGTCAGTTACCAGGTCCTCCTGTCAGTTCCTCTTCAAGTTGTCTCTCATGTCTGCTTCCTTGTCTTTGTTCCTGGTTACCTCCTGAGCTAGCCTTGATCCTCATTACCTCACCTCATTCCTTGGAGTACTGGACTGCTATTACCCCAGCCCAGACCCCAAACCCTGAAGGTATTTTTCATCTTCATCTCATCAAGTCACCAGGTGCTGTC
Organism: Vombatus ursinus; assembly: GCF_900497805.2. Lineage (NCBI taxonomy): Eukaryota > Metazoa > Chordata > Mammalia > Diprotodontia > Vombatidae > Vombatus > Vombatus ursinus. The sequence continues at coordinate 15,062,973 of NW_020940358.1, forward strand.
CATTCCCCTCCAAAGTACTTGTCACGTCCTCCTCTTTCTCCTCCTCTTCGATTCCTACTCTAACTGCCCTTGTCTTCTGCAAGAGTTTTCTGCCTCTTCTCCATGCTTCCTTCTCTAAGCAGTCTTGTACACACTGCCAGAATCATCTTCTACTGTCTTCCCTCTGTTATTTCCAATTTTTCCTATATATAGTTTATTTGTATGTATTTCTTTGCTTGTTGGCTCCCCACTTAGATTGTGTGCTCCCTGAGGGCAGGGACTGTCCTTGTCCTTTTTGTATCGCTAGAGCTTAGCACTATGCCTGGCATATACTAGACAGTTCATAGAAATGTATTGACTGATTCAAATGGCTCACCTCCTAACCTATTTATAATCTCAGCTACATAATTGAACTCCTAATTATACATTGTTTTATATGGTTCATTATTGTTTCCTGTGTGTATATCTTATTATGTCAATTAGACTGTGAACTCCTTGAAGGCTCTTTATACTTATTCAGTTATCCCCCACAACTTTGACCACAGGATTGGGTATGTAGAATCATAGATTTAGAGCTAGAAGAGACCTTAGAAGCCATTGACACCAATTCCTTCATTTTACAGATAAGGAAACTGAGGCATGGTGAAGTTAAGTCATAATCACATAGCTAGTAAATATTTTAGGTGAGATTTAAACCTTGTTCTTCTTGACTTAGAGCCCAGACCTCTAACCACTACGCCTACACTGCCTTAACATGACAAATGCTAAATAAAGACTTGTTGCTTGATTTTAAGCCAGAGACTGGGTCTTCAAGTGAGGAGACAAAATACAACCTACAAAGGATCACAGGATTTTAAAGTTAAATTGGACCTTAGAGACCATTTAGTCTAATGCCCCATTTTATAGAGGGGGAGATTAAGGCCCAGAGAGGTTTAAATGATTTGTTCAAGGTCACACAGCTAGTGAGTGATAGAACCAGCATTCAGACCCATCCTTTTTGACTCCATGTCCAGCAAGAAACAGTCAATGAATGACACAAAGAAACAGTAGATTAAATGGAAAATGAACACTGTAGGTGGGTGATTGGTGTAGGCTCAGGAGTAGGGGGAAGGCTTCATAAAGGAGATGAGACTTGAGTTGAGTTTTCATTTGTTTTTTGGTTTTTTTTTTAGGCAATTGAGGTTAAGTGACTTGCCCAGGGTCACGTAGCCAGTAAGTGTCAAATGTCTGGTCTGAGGCCGGATTTGAACTCAGATCCTCCTGACTTCAGGGCCAGTGCTCTATCCACTGTGCCACCTAGCTGCCCCTTGAGTTGAGTTTTTCAAAGAAGACTCAGAGGAGCTGAGGAGGAGAGAGGGGCATCTATTTTCATGGGCTTGAGCAAAGGTCCAGGTTGGGAATTCACAAGGCCCATGTGGGACAGGGAGAGGGCCAGTCAGGTTGGCACAGCTTGGGGATATTCTGCCAGGAAGTCCCCTGTTAGTTTTGGTGCTATTGCTGGGGCTCTGAGTTTTGCTTTCATGAAACAATTTAGCCAAATCATTCCTATTTTCAATTCCCTCTCCTTATGCAACCTTTAATTATTTTTCCAAATGTTTATGCATCTTGAATAATGATAGCCACCTCATCAGTGGTTCCCTCGGAATACTCTGTGTTTTTGATGAGACCTATGTGGTCGGGCAAAAGCTGCCTTCTGACTCCAAGCGTAACTTGCTCCCTCCTATCAGTGGATATTGGGAATCTGGGGCCTACAGGTTAACATCTAGCCTCTGACATAGCAGGCTTTTAGTCAGAAGCCAGAACCAGGGAGCACAGTCTTAAACCAAGGCAGCTGTCACCATCGTTGCCTATCTCTGAAATCATTTAGCCTTCTATGCTCACATTTTTCCCACTTTCCAGATAGGAAGTCTGAGACTGTGAAGAGTGGAGTGTTCTCCCCACATCCCTCCCCAGGCAGACAGGAAAGTCAGGACAGAACAGGATAATATCCACCATGGAAGAACCAGTTAAATTCAATTCAACAAACATTTATATTAAGTACTTTGTTTACTCTATGCTAGGGACTGCGCTAGGCACTAGAGATGGACATAAAGACAAAAATGAAATTGTCCCTGTCCTCAAGGAGCTGACATCCTTCTGGACTGTACCACTACAGCAGGGTCTGAAGGAGCTCAGATCATCCCAACTTCCCTCCTCCTCTCTTAAAAATGTGAGAAAAGTTCTTGACTACTTGGAGCCCCTTATTGAATGCCAGGCTACATGAGATGGAAAGTTGCAGAGACCATCTAGTTCAAACCCCCACCCCCCCTCCCACACACACATACTGAGGTCTAGTGACTTTCCTGAGGTCACACACAGGATTCAAACCCAGACCATCTGGCTTTTATTTCTATGACATAGTGTAGTGCTTTTTTCCTATTACATACCAACCATCATCACTTTTTGATCATCACAACCCTGTAGAAGCAGAGGAGATATAATCAGTTCCATCTTAGAGATGAGGAAGCTAAGGACTGGCAAAGTTAAGTGATGTATGTGTAACTTAGGTCAACAAATCCCTGGAAGGTATCGCCTGACTCTCAGTTCAATACTTTACAATATACCATGATCAGGATTTTGCCCAGTGTTAAGATGAACCCCAAAGGCTGCTAGGTGGAACAGTGGATAGAGCACTGAGCTTGGAATCAGGAAGACTCACCTTCATGAGTTCAAATCCAGCTTCAGACATTTCCTAGCTGTGTGACTTTGGGCAAGTCACTTAACCCTGTTTGCCTCAGTTCCTCATCTGTAAAAGGAGCTGGAGAAGGAAATGGCAAACTTCTCCAGTATTTTGCCAAGAAAACCCCAAATAGGGTCATGAAGGGTCAGATATGACTGAAAAATGACTAAATCCCAACAAGAGGAATCCCTCCCTCAAGTTAGCTTGGGATTATGAAATCTAGAGCTGGAAAGGGTCTTAGAGATCAACTCTCTAATTATTCAGGAAAGACCAAAACCCAGAAAGTTAAGTGTCTGGTCTTAAGTCACACAGAGACAGTGTAGCAGAGTTAGAATTTGAACCCAGAGCTTCTGATTCCAAATTCCAGTGCTCTTACCACTACCTATGCATTCCCAGTGGTGACCATTGGAAGGTGAGGAATGAATGGACTCTTCTCCATATTCTAGAGTGTCCTCAGAAAGCTGAATTCCTAGCAATCTCTCAGGATCGTCTACACAGAAATCACACAGGATGCTGTGGGAGGGAAGAACACCCCCTTTTCTCCCCTCCTTTAGCTGGGATCAAGCTGAGGTCAGGAACTACTGATTTCCTGCTTTCCTTCCACCTCAATGTCTGTGAGACCTGTTGCCAGGGGCTGTAGCACACAGCACGTAGGCCCAGCCAAAAGGCTACTCATTGCTGACCCATGTCATAGATAAACTCTGTGCATCCCTTAGAAAAGGAGCAGTGAGTAGCCCAGCTTTCTGCAGCAGAGCCTGCATTTAGTTCAAAGCCTAGACTGCCCCAAGTTAGTTCATGAGACTTGAAAGTCCTCTCTAGTGGGTCAGCAGGGAATGACAGCTGTTGACTATCTGGACTATCTTTGACCAGTTTCCTAGGTGTCTCAGTCCTCTGCTTTCTGGTCTTCTGGCCTTCACAAGAGCCCCTGGGGCCAATGGGGGACTAAAGTCAGTTTTTCTATATTCTGATCCTCTCCTTCAAGCAGCGTGTTAACCCTTGATTCTGGGCAAGTCATTCATCTTCTGGTTTTTGTTGTTATTTTGTTTTTGTCAAATGTTATTAAGTGTAGACATTGGGAGTACAGTGAAACATGTGTTATGTGTAGATTTTAAAAAGAGCAAGCCACATTGTCCTCACTGTCAAGTATGTCAGATTTGGCATGCATGATGGAGATTAATGAAATATCACGAGAGTAATAAGGTTCCTGAAAAGCTTCTACAGTTTGGAAGAGGGTCTTATCATTTGAAAAGCAAAACTATTCACATTTAGTGAACTTGCATGTTCACTGGAGGTACCATATTTTAATTTTAAACAAATAACAGTGATTTCACTTGGAAATTTTTTTCCCTCGGGTACATTTACATCTCTGTTTTTCAATTATTTTTACCAAAGTAAAATTGTATGATTCTTTGAAATAGCATTGTTTATTGCTGATTTAGTGATTTGTAAAGAGGAGTTGGTAACATATGTTCTACTTTCCTAATAGAACTTATGTGGACCAAAAGAAATAGTGCACGGAAAGCAGTTTGTAGCTTATTAAGCACTGTGCAAATGTGAATTGTAAGGTGTTGTTCAGTCATTTCAGCCGTGTCTCACTCTTCAGGACCCCATTTGGGGTTTTCTTGGCAAAGATACTGGAGTAGTTTGCAGTTTCCTTCTCCAGCTCATTTTACAGATGGGGAAACTGAGGCAAACAGAGTTAAGTGATTTGCCCAGGGTCACACAGCTAGTAAGTGTCTGAGGCCAGATTGGAACTCAGGAAGATGAGTCTTCCCGACTCTAGGTCCAGCCCTCTAAAGGGATTATTTCCCTGGCACCCAGACAATTTTCCTATTCCTCCAAAAGTCCATGGAGCTAGAGAGGCCCTTAGAGATCATCTAGTCCCAACTTTTTCACTTCACAATTGTGGAAACTGAGGCTCAGAACATTTAAGTGACTGCCCAAAGGCCAGTCAGGGAGTAAGTAGCAGAGTTAGGATTCGTACCTAGATCTCCTGAAGTAAAAGCAGTAATTTTTCCAATGCACCACACTGCTCATCCCCTGAGAACTCCATGGGGACACAATAGCCTTTCTTTGTTGGCATCTACACCCTTATCAAGAGGCAGCTAGGCAGCACAGTGGATAGAGCTCTGGACCTGGAGTCAGGAAGACCTAAGTTCAAATCTGGCTTCCAGACACTTATTAGCTATGTGACTCTGGACAAGTCATTTAACTTCTGTTTGCTGTAGTTTCCTCATCCGTAAAATGAGTTGGAGAAGGAAATGGCAAACTACTCCAGTACCTTTGTCAAGAAAACCCTATGGACAGTATCATCAAAGAGTCATCAAGAATCAGATGTGACTAAAAAACAACAACAACATGCCTATGTTGCTTTCCAGGCTGAGAATGTTTGCAACCAGTTAGAGTGACTCAATTATATGCATTATGAATTCTTGATTTTAAGACCTGACTCCTGGGGAGGGGGAAAGGAAGGGGCACAGGGAGATGTCTAGGTGATATAACACCAAAAAATATTAACAAAATCTATTTAAAATTATGTGTATTATAGAGGATAGGGTGAGGGAAGGAGAAGGAAGTAGTGACACAAATCATACCTCGTTCCTCCTTCCCAATAACAAATGATCCAAAATCCATTTCTGTTTGGCTTAGGATGCCTTGCATTATTGGGTTTGGGGGAAGGAAGCACAATGGAGTTGCACCGACATTAAAATGAGTTTGTGTTCTGTGTAGAAAGACCAGTAGAAGGTAGTGACTTAATAGAAAGACTAGGGATGGGCATTTGGGGAAGAAGAAGGTTTAAAATTTGCTTTAGTTAAGCTAGAGTAGAAAAAAAACATACTGCTAATAGAGAATTGGCTAAGGTCTTGCTGCTTATTAATTAATAGAAGGGGGCTGGTCCCCCCAGGGAATTGGTAGAAATGTGAGGTCTCAGCAGGAAAGAACACCACCCTCTTAGGCCAGAGAGGCCTGGCTGGGTGGGCCTGCCTCTGGCAGCCATGGGGCCCTACTGAAATCTGGTTTGGAATGTCTCAACCTTGCTTGGCTGTGATGAGTGAGAGTGGTTTGTGTGGTTTGGACACTCCACAGGGTGTGCTGGGGCTATCTCCTCTGTAAACCAGGCAGCTGCTCTCCTCACTCTACCCCCTCCTCCAAAAGCCTCACCATACTATGTTTGATGGTTAATAGGGAGGGTATTCTGGGGACCACTTGCCTAGTTCTCGGACTTTGGGGGATGGTATAAGGATCTACTCTGTAAGGTATCCTGGAGATCCCCATATAATTCAGCCCTGGTTACTTTATGAATCATTCAGTAAAGAGATTGTAAGAATTGAGAAGCTCTTTAATACAGATTATAGACCATCACAGCTGGAAGGAACCTTGATCAGAATCCCCTCTCTAAGTCCTCAGAACCTGTGAATGAACTTCTTTTAGGGTTGTCAGGGACCTTAAAGCTTATTCACATCAACCCTCTCATTTTCTAGATGAGGAAACTGAGGCCTAGAGAATGAAAGTGATTTCTTGAAGGTTGTACAGCTAGTTGAGGGGACCCAGCAAAATTTCTGATTCTTTGCTATTCCAGACTAATGAGGAATAGCAGAAATGAACCACCAACCCCCATTAGTGATTTATCTTTCTTTTTGTTTCCCTCTGTTTAGGAAGGAAGTCTGTGGCCTTCAGAAAGCACAGTGTCAGGCAGTGGCCTCACAGAGGTAAGAACAGAACCAGCATACTCAACCCCCTGTCCCATACCCCTTTCCTTTCCTTAGTCCTCAACGAGCTCAACCTTCTTCTGCTAGCCCTACTAACTGCCTTGTTTCCCTTCAGCAGCAGATCTACGCACCACCACGCTCAGCAGACCGCCTGACGGTGCCATCCTTCCTTCAGAGGGACCGATTCAACCGCTTTCAGCCCACCTACCCTTATTTGCAGCATGAGATAGACCTCCCACCCACCATCTCCCTCTCTGATGGAGAAGAGCCACCCCCCTACCAGGGCCCATGCACACTTCAGCTCCGGGACCCAGAGCAGCAGATGGAACTCAACCGTGAGTCTGTCCGAGCCCCACCTAACAGAACCATCTTTGATAGTGACTTAATAGACAATTCCATGTATGGGGGGCCCTGCCCTCCAAGCAGTAACTCTGGTATCAGCGCCACATGTTACGGGAGCAACGGGAGGATGGAAGGACCACCACCGACGTACAATGAAGTGATCGGGCACTATCCTGGGTCAACATTTTACCAACACCAGCAGAACAATGGGACGCCCTCCTTACTGGAGAACAATAGACTTCACCAGTCACAAATCAGTAGCCTCGAGAGCACAATTGCATGGAACAAAGATAAAGAGAAGCAAAAAGGACACCCCTTTTAAAATCCAAGAGAAGGAAACACACAAACACACATACATACACAGAAAAAAAGTAAATTAAACACTCTGCACTTCTTAAAAGAAAAAGCAAGAGATGGACAGGGGGTGGGGGTGGGGTGGGGATGAGAATGGGAGGAGATGGGGGAAGTAAGAGCAAAAATCAACCCGTCTCCACCTCTCTGTGTATAAATATTTACTTGTTATGTCTGGTCTGAATGCTCAAGCCAAGAAAGCTTGCAAAAACGTTTCTTTGTTAGCTGTGTCTTGAAGTCAAAAGAAAAAAAAATTGACAGTAGTCTTTGTTTTTGTTTCTAGTTGAGCTGTGTGCGTGAATGCTTTTTTTTGTTTATGATGATTTCACTTAACTTTAAAGACATATTTGCACAAAAACATTTGTTTAAAGATCTGCAATATATATATATAAATATATATAAAATATGAGAAACTGTATGTGCGGCGGCAGGAGTATTTTTGTATTAGAAGAGGCCTATTAAAAAAAGTTTTGTTGTTTTCTGACTAGAAGAAAAATGGCAATTTTTTTGAGTGCCAACTCAAAAAAAGTGTGTATTAATTACATTGTAAAAAAACCTACAAAGCAGGGGTTTAGAGTTATTTATATAAATGTTGAAATTTTGCACTATTTTTTAATATAAATATGTCAGTGCTTGTGTTTATGGCAGCCTCTGTCACATCTACCACAGACTGTAGGGGATAAATGTTCAACGGAATCTAATTAGTCGAAGGGGTAGAATATCCAAACTTTGAAAAACAACATCCCTCTATAAGAGCACAGTCGAAGAGACTGCATTCCAGGCAAAACAGTCATTTCCAAGGTCCCCACGCATGGGCCTAGGATGTCCCAACCTAGTAAGGCGTACTTTAGTGATAGACAATTACTATTCTCTACATTCCGTACTGAGCACGGAAATTCTCCTCTGGGCCAGTTCTGATCATTGGAGTAAACAAAATTCAAATGCTTCTAAATTACCAAGGAAACCCAGAAAGTTAAGAAGTCCAAATTACCTGTTGTGAGCTATACCTTTTTCCATGATAACAATAAACTTCTGTTACTGAAGGAATCTAGTCCTCCCCCCCTTTTTTTTCTTCTTAAATCAGATTGATGAAGGTCCCCATTGAGAACTTTGCAAAAAGTCCATGGGAGTCAATTGTGATATAGCTAGTCTGCCTTTGAGAGTTTCAGTGTTTCTTTGAAGACTCAAATGACGGTCTTTGTCATTGTGCAAAATGTCTTCAGAGTGATTCAGTGAATTCCAAAACTTTCATGAAGGGTTAGTGCAGTCAAAATGTTTGGGAGCTAATTGCATCCCTGTGAATGGATTCTAGCTTATGCAACAAACAAATAAAAAAAAAAAGACCACAGATGGGAAAAATAAAAGAACCTAGGTTGGCTCCTGTGATGTGTTTAAGGCTTAAAAAATAAAAAATAAATAAAAAGTCATGCTCGATGCTTAAGAAGCAAAACTCTTTACCTCTTCTGAGATGTTTTCACTAGGCAGCATCATCCCTCACTCCCCTGACCCTCCACCCCAACAATCGTTTTGATGTGTTTATTTATCTGTGTTACATACGCATTTTTGTCTTACTATGCTATTGTTTACATTTTTATATTGTGTTGATTACTTCAGATAGATGTGATACCCTTGCGGTGTACTTGTATGTCAGAGAGAGAGCGAGTGGGAGCCAGAGGGAAAGAGAATGTTCGAGGAAGAGAGACCAGGAAATGGGAAGGGAGGAGTCCAGCTCCTTGTTGTCTGATGGGTAGGTGTAACCAAGCTTGCCACACTTTCTTGACCGCTGAGGATTGGACTTCCCAGAAGTGGGAGGTAGTGTTAGCTGGGTGAACCCCAAGGCTGAAGAGTTCTATTTCCATGGAGGTGTGTTTCATTTTTCTGCTAACTAGTAGAATAACATAAATGAAAGATATAAAAGGCAATAACTATTGTTTTTAAGCAACTTTTTTCTATTACTTGAAAAACTTGAGAACAGTTTTGAAGTTCTGACCATTTGAACAATATTTATATATACACACATATATATATATTTTAAGAAGATGACGAATAGACAAACTTGAAGTTTCACCACTTGGCTCGTTTGCCTGGCAATACTTTACCTTCACAATATTTGAATCTGCTCCTCTATGATGTCTTCAAATCCCCAGGACTTTAGTCCCATCACCTAAATTCTGCTTCCCTCCCTGCTTCCCTCTCTCTCTCTTTCTCTCTCTCAAAAAAAAATCACGTAGAGAAACCAATCCAATTTGTTCTGAAAGGTACACAGACGCATTTGTAGAAGTTTTAAAAATGTATCTTTCCTTTTATGTGACATGTCTATCTAGTGCCTTATTAAAGAAACAGTAACCCTCTCTTGCAAAGGGGGGGTAAGGAAGTAAAACTCCTGTTACAAGCACCAAAGGGAACTGGCGTTTGTTCTCCTCAATGACAAGGGCTACTGCTTCTTTAAAACCATCCCCTTCACCCACTAGCCCCTGTGCGATATGCCTGGCCCTGTAAGATGCACCCTTCTGTCATCCACATTCTCGGGCTGTTGGTCAGGTGCTGTGCTGCTGAAGAGCCACAGTGGACATTGCCTACATGACACCAACCAAAAAGACTGACATAGATTCACTGCCCTCTTGAGCTGGCATGCTTGAGTAATGGGGTTTCATTCTGCAGTCAAAGTAGTTTCTTTGCCATGAAATAAAAAGAAAGAAAAACGATTGTCTTTGCACGTTGGTGGCAGAAGTAGGTGTCACATTCTGAGTTGAAGCATCCACTTGGCCTTGGCCTGGTTGGACGGGGCCACTCCTATGAGCAAAGAGTGGGGGGAAATGTGAACAGGAAAGCAAGCTGATCTACAGGGAGGACACTGACCAAAAACCAGCACCTGTGTTTAGAATCACCCCAGGAAGCTGGCTTCAAGGCCGTTCTCCATCTGCCCACCCAGTGCCCTTCCGACAAAGCTCTGGTCAGGAAGCAGGGCTTGTGAAATTACAGAGGAAAAGGTTCTATCTTTTTTTTTTCCAGTTGAACTGAAGACAGATGCCATCCAACTGCTGCTGGTACTTACTCTTGGCCTTGGTAAACAGCAGGGCAGCCATGCGTGGGGCACATGAAATCAAAATGCTAATAGCCAATATCACAATATCCCCAGGATAGTGCTTTGCCCACAAATCACAGTGTGTCATAGCTCTTGTTTCCTTTAGCATGTCTCCATAGAGCACTCCCCCTTCCCACCCCATCCCCTACCCCCAACAGAGGACAGGGAACATCCCTGTCTTGGATCTTGGGCCCCCTTTCTTCGGAGGCAGATATTTCCAGACAGTTCTCAGCAGGCTCTCCCCCTCATCCAACAGTTGGCTAGAGAAAGATACACTAGCTTTAAGTAAGGTGAAAATGGGGAGGGGTCTTCTCTCTTAGACCAAATAGGGATGATGGCGTCACCCAAGCCTAGTGGTGTTGAAGGTGAATGTGACTCTTTGATGAAGGAGGACAGTCTGGGTCATTCCCTTGGGTGTAGAGACTGGTGAAATCCAGCTGCTCCTTGAGGAGTTCAAGGGCAGGTAGACATTTTCCTAACCTAGTGAACTGCTTCCTTCCAAGTCCATCATTGTGTTTAAGTGGAAGGAAGGGTAATGAGTGGTTTTCCTCAGCAAATCCCTTTTATGTGTTGGATGGACATATTGAAATTGCACTAATCAACGATATTTTTTTTAAATGCCCACCATTTCCACAAAGGGTTGAAATTGACAGAATCCAGATGTGCAGCATAAACCGTGTGCTAGGCAAAAACTGAATTCATTTCTACTCCCTGTGAATTCTATATTTCGGAGATTTTTATACGTGCAGCTCAGATATAAAAATTTTAAAAAACCAAACCAAACCATGTTTTCCAGAAACCGCGCTTCAGACTTTGCTGTACTATAGAGCTCAGAAGGACGACAGTACAGTCCTCATTTGCCTGCCTTATAATCACATTTCACTGTATTAATATTTTCTGAAACTTCCAATTATGTTGCTTCAGCTGTAGGCAGACCTGTATCCTGAGTTCTGTTCAAGATAAACTTCTGTAAACTATTGGCAGCACATTCAATGCAGTACCTAATCTATATTTTGCTGTTTTAGTATAAATATGTACTCTGATGCCAATTTACAAAAATCTGTTGTAAACGCTTATTGTGTAACAGTAATCAATAGCAGCAGTGGTGACATTCAAAAACACTGCACTACTTATACAATAAATTTTACAATTCTTTGGAGTGATGCTCTTCTTTTGGCTCGGCTACTCAGACTCATTGATGTAAAATTAATTCAGGTGGGGGACGAGAGATTAGGTTCACAAGAGGCTCTGGGATGCCTTTGTTGATTCAGTGCGACTTGGGCCAGGTGCCCAACCTCTCTATGCTTCTTGTTGATAGCACTTAATTAGGGCCCAGCAGAGACCAGAAGACCAGGTGAAAAACATTCTGAGCAACTGAGCTGGCTAGAGAATGTAGAGGTGAAGGTAGCTGAGATTTTGAAGGGTGAGGATGGGTAAGTTACTGGTTGCAGGCAGATAATTAGATTGGTCATAAAACTTGCCTTTAGGTTAAAGATTCTTAACCTTGTGTGTGTCATGGACTGCTATGGCAGTCTGATGAAGCCTTTAAACCTATTATCAGAATAAGGTCTTTAAATGTGTAAAATAAGATGCAGACAATTATCAAAGAAACCAATTATATTGAAGCATAGTAATATTTAAAGTTCCAAGTTTATGAATCCCTGAAACCTATGCAAAAACCTCTTGGGGGTCTTGGGCCCCTAGGTTAAGAACAGGTTATCCTATTCTAGGTAAACTGAGTTGTTTGAAGAGTGAGTATTCAAGCCCAGGAAGGGACTAGCTCAGGAAGGAAAGAGGTAGCCACACGGGACAATCTCTCTTTGTACCCCAAGCAGCCATAGGAGGAAGTATTGTATCTGTATTTCACATTCCTGGCCTGGGCATCCCATGTGCCATAGCAACTCTTGGAACTGTCGCCAGGGGCAGGTGTTTATTTTCCAGTACAGGCAAATATGTGATAATAAAGGTATGAGAGGCTGCCCTGGCCATATTTCTTATATGCTAACTTTTTTTTCTGAGACTCCACCCTGATATTCAAAGAGCATGTCTCAGAGACTCATATAATAATCAGTTCTTTACCTCGCTTACTCATCTATGCAAATGGGACAAATGATAGCTACCTTTGTGAACTGAGTTCTTAGTAAGGCCTGTGAGTCAAGCTCCGTAGTAGCCAGAATCAGAACCCCATATTGTTCATTTCAAACAGCTTTCCTGAATTTGCAGAAGGAATCCTTTTTCTCAGCTGTGACTTATTATTTCCATTTCCTGCCCTTCTCAGATGGGATAACATGACAAGCCAAAGTATACAACCAGAGGGGAGGTGGTTTCAGAAGAAAATGGACCATATTCCACTCCAGGCATTTTTACTTGAAGGGTTTCCATGTTGCCTGATGCTATTGGGAGGGGTGGTATTTTATTTTATTTTATTTTAGAAGGAAGAATTCCCTTGATTTCTGCCTTAGGGCCTAATAATGGGTCCCACTCCCTGGTCCTATAGAGTCAGGAGTTGCTGGCTCATAATCCACCACCACTGGTAAAGATGCACCACTTAGCTGCCTATCCTAGGCACGTAGGGCTCAGACCAAAAGAATCTCACAGGCATGGTCAGGACTTCTGACACTGGCCCAATTTCTGGTATTTTAAAACTCCTCGCTTTGCAATTTGACTTAATTTTGGCCTTTCTTGAGTTTCAAAAAGGACTTAATTGCATGGGGTGACTCAGATTCCGAACAGTTTTCCTAGGCAGAGAGGCCTATTTGTTCTAAGATTCCTTGGCGTTTGAGGCCTTTCAAAATTTGGCCCCAGCTGATCTAGTAAACCTTATTTCTCACTGCTTCCATGGAAACATGTTCCTTTTGGGGCAAGTTATCCTTTTAAGACCACCCCCCTCAAATGCCATTCTTTTTGATGTCTTCCTTTCTCTTTTCTTCCTATATTCCTTCTCTCTTTCTTTTCTCCCTTTCCACTATTTCTGGGGGCAGGAATGCTCTCCCCTGGAGTCTTGCTCTCTGCCTAGTTCCTTCAGCTGGCCAGCCTGCTGGTGACAATCCTTTTCATAAGCCCTTCAAAGAAATTGCTTAACCCTGACTCCTAACCTGGGGGGACTTGAAAAACTGACACAGTTAAGTGGCTCTTTTAATAATTTGTTTTTCCTTAAGCTCTTGTAGTTGCCATAGGTGAGGTTGGTTGAGTTGATTGGGGGATTCTTTGACAATTGTCCAAAAGCCTCTCCTTTTTTGAAGATGGGAAAATGGGACAATGGAAGAGAAAGATGAGGTCATCTATCACACCCTACTACCTGTCATCAGTCATCTTTCCTCTCCAGATGGACTAAGTTCAACTGGAACACTCAGGAGTCAACTCCCCATCAATGGAGGTCTTCCATTTGAGGCTAAATAACCACTTGCTGGGGATATTGTAGAGAGAGGTCTTTTCTACTCAGGAACAACATAACCTACGTAATCTCTGAGGTCTGTTCAAGACCTAAGGCTCTGTAATCCTGTGGCTGGCTCCAGAAAGAACGGTTTCTTCAATGCTCCATCCCCGTACTCTGGTGTGTTTGTGTCTGGTCTCTGAACCAGAAGAGGCCACAACCAACACAGACAGCCATAAATGCCCTATCCACACTATAACCAAGTCAAAAGAGAATCAAACCCCAGGAGTTCCAACATTTCAGGTGCCATCACTCATTGAGCCTCTCAGCTCACTTCCCTCTCAGCCTACGTTCTCTTGTCACACTCTCAGGAGCCTCCAGCTTTAACAGGCCACTCCAGCAAATCCCCTTATTGAAATTGTCCCTTTCACATACAGCAATGCTTCCCCATGGAGCTCCTCCTCTGCCACACTAGCATCAGGAGAGTCCTCAACAAGACATCCATTTGTGGGTAAGACGACCAAAGAGAGATCTGCCCTAAGTGGAATGTGCTGCCCCAGAGGTGCTAGGTTCCACCTCAGACTTTAAACAGAGGCCAGACAACTACTTGCTGTATATACTTTTTTTTTTTTTGTGAGGCAATCAGGGTTAAGGGTCACACAGCTGGTAAGTGTCAGGTGTCTGAGGCCAGATTTGAACTCAGGTCCTCCTGACTCCAAGGCCGCAGCTCTATTCACTGTGCCACATAGATGCCCCTGCTGTATATACCTTATATTATTTTACAAAGCATAGTTTGGACCAGAGAGCATATTAAGCAACAACAAATTGCCAATTACCATAGTTTTGAAAACATAGCTTTATGCTGACTTTCTTATACCCTCATGTGCTGGCTTCCCATCTCAGGCATTAACAGAAGACACTTCCCAGAGAAGCTTCCTCGAGTCCCAAGCACTGGGATTTGCCAACAAAGGAAGTGTTTGTTTTATAAGCATCTTGGAAGGAGTCTGAGCTCCCTCCCAACTCGATAATTCTGAGATTCTAAAACCAAACTAACCCTGTTGTCTTTTTCTAGCTCTTGATATTTGTCAGGGAAAATGAACAAGCTACAATGAATCCAAAGGAGGTCCTTGGCCCAGAATTTTCCTGCACCCACTGTTTATCACATTCTACTTAGTAGCATATTTATATCTGTAAACGTCTACCCCTCCCCTACTAGATGAGTAGGTCTTGGAGGTTAGGGACCTGATACCTCCCTTACAGCAGGGAGTCCTTTTGCATAGAAGGCGCTAAACAAATGTTTGTTAGGGATAAGGGCTAACCCTGAGATTTTATTGATATAGAGAACTCCCGGAAGATGAAACTCCCTCTACCAATACAGGTTGACACCTCTGCAACTGAGTGCTTGCCCAGGGTTATGCAGCCAATATGTGTCAATGATGGGATTTGAACCAAGGTTTTCCTGCCCCTGGCAGTGGCGCAGTGGATGGATGGGCCCAGAGTCAGGAAAACTCATCTTTGTGAGTTTAAATCTGGCCTTAGCCACTTCCTAGCTGTGTGACCCTGAGCAGGTCACTTAACCCAGTTTGCCTCAGTTTCCTCCTCTATAAAATGAGTTGGAGAAGGAAATGCAAACTGCTTCAGCATCTTTGCCCAAATAGGGTCATGAAAAATTGAACAGGGCTGAAAAATGACTGAAATTCCTGACTCTAAAGCCAGCTCTCTATATGCCAAAACACATTTCCAAAATGTTTATTGAATGAATTAAAAAGGCTAATGATTCTTTGTTGGTTATTTCATTCCAGATATTATGACAGTAACCCATCACCAGATATACAAATGTCCTTTGGTTGTGACCTTATGATACATATAATACTGCCTTACAAAAAGTAGTGATCAACTGAATCAGAAATCATAGCTACTTCTCCAGTTAATTATTCATTCTTTCTATAAAGGGAGACATCACCGTGTAGCAAAAAGCTGGCCTGGAAGACCTTGGTTCAAATTTTGCCTCTGACACATCTTGGATCCATTCAACTCAATAAACATTTATTAAGTGTCCGCAACGTGCCAGGCACTGCGATAAGTGCTGGGGACACAAAAGGAGGCAAGAGACAGTCTTTGCCCTCAAGGAGCTTACAATCTAATGGGGTTGGGGAAGAAGGGGAACAATATGCAAACAAATATAAGCTATATAGAGGATAAATAGGAAATAATTAAAAGAGGGAAATCACTGTGGTAAGTGTTGGAGATACAGATAGAGGCAAAAGATAGTCCCTGTCCTCAAGGAGCTTACAGTCTAATAGATGAAACAACATGCAAAATATGTGTGTGTGTGTGTGTGTGTGTGTGTGTGTGTGTCTGTATACATCAAACCATATACAAGATGAATGGGAAATGAAAGAGGGAAAGCACTAGAATTAAGAGGAGTTGGGGAAGGCTTCCTGTTATTTTGTGATCATTGTTCAGTCATTTCAATCATATCAGATTCTTTGTGACCCCATTGGGGGTTTTCTTGGCAAAGATACTAGAGTAGTTTGCCACTTCCTTCTCCAGCTCATTGTACATATGAGGAACTGAGGCAAACTGGGTTAAGTGACCTGCCCAGGGTCACACAGTTAGTAAGTGACTGAGGTCAGATTTGAACTCAAGAAGATGAGTCTTCCTGACTCCAGGCCTGGTGGTCTATCCAATGGGCCACCTAGCTGCCCTGGGAAGATTTTAGCTGGAACTTAAAGGGACCCAGAGAGGTCAGTAGTTAGAGAGAAGGAGAGAAAATATTCCAGGCATTGAGGACAGCCAGAGAAAATGCCCAAGGCCAAGCAAGAGATAGAGTGTCTTGGTCCGTGAACAGTCAGGAGATCAGTCTCACTGGATTGAAGAGTACGTGTTGGGGAGTAAGGTATAAGAAGACTGGAAAGGTAGAAGGGGACTAAGTTATGAAGGGTTTTGACTGCCAAACAGAGCATTTTATATTTGATCCTGGAGGCAATAGGGAGCCACTGGACTTTATTGAGTAAGTGGGTGACGTGACCCCGGGCAAGTCACTTAACCTGTTAGGGGTCTGGAGACCTCTCTAAGACTAGAAAGTACAGTGGAGGGGCCATCCTTCATTGGTAGAGGGGCTCTCCTCACCTGGGAGTTCTCTATACCAGTGCCATCACAGGTCCAGTCCTTATTACTTCTCTCTATCTACAACAGTTAGAATAAACACTAACAATCAGGAACCACTGATTGGTGTAGGTTTGCAAACAGAACTATATAATAATTTCCTCACACCCCCATGAGTTGGCTCCCCATCCCAGTTTTTAAGGGAAGATACACCTCCCAGGGATGATTTCCTGGTTCCCAGGCGGGCACTGGGACTTGCCAACAAATGGGCTGTCTGTTCTGTAAGCATCTTGGAAGGAAATCCACCTTGCCAGGGAAGTGATACATTGCTTGAAATTACCAGGAAGAAAACAAATTACTCTGGATCTCTAAATTGGGGAACTAGGTCATCCCAGCAGGCTCTACTAACCTAGGACAAATGAGGCTGAAGCAGCCAGAGCTCTGCTGAGGAGCAGGGCCGAACCCGCAGGCCATCATGTATCCATCAGGAGGACACACCACACCAGGCATAGCTTTTCTCACTCCCTTCCCCCTCCCCTCAATCTGTTATATTAGGTCATACGCTCTAAAGCCAAAGAGTCTTCTGCAGCCACAGAGATCATCCAGTCCAACTCCTCATTTTACAAATGAGGAAACTGAGGCCCTAGGAGGTTGTGATTTGCCCATGGTCACATAGATAGTAAGTGTCAGAGGCTAAATTTGAATCCAGATCCTCTGATTCCAGAGACAGTATTCTTACTGTACCACTGGATTTCTGCTAGAACCCTTCGGATGGCCCTGAGGAGTAGGGGAGGAGAAAGGGAAGTCAAGAACCAGAAATATTCATCACTCACATTTTTATAGCACTTTAGAGTTTTTAAAGTACCTTTCTCATCACAACCTGGAGAGTTATGGAATGCATTATTAACAGGCCTGTTAAGTGATACAATGGGTAGAGTACTGAGCCTGGAGAACCAAGCTTAGAAAAACCTGAGTTCAAATACTGTTTCATGCACTTATTAATGGTGTGACCCTGGGCAAATCACTTAACCAGCCTCAGTTTCCTCATCTGTAAAATGAGCCTGACAACAATAGCCTCTACCTCCAAAGGTTATTGTGAGAATAAAATCAGTTAACTTATGTAAAGTAGTTAGCAAAATTTGAAAGCACTATATAGAAGCCAGCTATTCTTCTTCTTGTCATTTTACAAATGAAGAAACTGAGGCGCAGAGAGATTAAAGTGGTTTGCCCATCTTCCCAAAGCTAGTAAAAAGAGCCAGACCTCCTAACTCCAAGTCTAACATTATTGCTACTTTATTTACCATACTGCCAGAAATCCACCATGGTACTGTCTCAGCATGGGTTGCTTCTGTTTGTTTGTTTTTAAGGTTCAGAATACCAAAGCCTAATACAAGGAAACACAGAGCTCATAAAACAGTAAAGCAAACCAGCTTTATTGAGGGGGCATACTTACAATAAGGTAGTCAGGAAGGATAGAAACAGATTAGGTTTGCTGGGACTCTCGGCAGAATTGGGCACCCCACACCAGGTAAGTCTGGTGGGTTTTTATAAGGTTCTTATGTGGGTCTTGAGCAGGACCAAGTATTAGGAAAAGGTTTCTCTGCCCTGGAGACTGGTATCGATCCAGAGGAGAGCAGAGTAGTCGGGACACAAAAAACTCCTGGAGAATTGGCTGCTAGTTACTCCAACTACCCTGCAGAAAGGGGGCTTTTGGACTTTAGTGCTGGTCTTAATTTGACAAAGTAACTCAGGGGTTTGGAGCTTCCTCCCCCTACCCTCACCCCCAACTACTACATTTTTGTGGAGTGGGTTTGCTACTAAGGCCTTTACAGGTACCAAACAGATCTCACAGCTCAGGATACCTGGGCAGTAGCAGTGTCTCATGGCCTCCTCAGAGGCCACCATTAGAGTTGAGATGATGAGAAACAATATCAGCACAGAAATTGCTCTCACCCAACTAGACAAATCAAGTAGGGCTAATCTTGCCCTTTTCTTTATGTCAAGCTGTCCTTTGAGGACTTTCCCTCTAGCCAACCCTACCCTCCTCCTCCACGTAGGTTGCCTTCGATATTCATTGTGACCTGGTCTTGGGGTCATAGGATGAAGTGACCTCAATCCCCTTTTTTCCATTTTACTGATGAGGAAATCAAGACCCAAAGTTAAATCACTTGCCCCTAGTCAGACTACAGTATGTGACAGAACCAACTTTCAAGCCCCAGATTGACAGTCTTTCCCACTGCACCAGGCTTCCAACCTATTTTGAACAGAGAAATGGGGTTTGATTCTCAGCTCTGTCACTTAGTAGTAGTGTAGCCATTTGCAAATGACTTAACCTTAACAGTACTCCAGGTATTTGTACTTAACAGTACTTAACAATTCTCAAGTCTTTAAAGTTTGGAACAATAATTGATCTGCCTTAGCACAAGGCTTAAACCTTCTGGGACTAAGTTTTCTCAAACTCCCAGTCCAGTGCCCTTTTGACTTATACCACTACAGTCTCTAGACACTGATGTTTTGGCTTTAAAAGATTTCGGTCAGCAATGAATAGTAGATGACCTACCTTGGTAGGTGCAGCAGTGGATAGGGCAGGGAGTTAGGAAGACCTGAATTCAAATGCCGACTCAGATACTCACTAGCTATGTGATGCTGGGTGAGTCACTTATCCTTTCTAAGACTCGTTTTCCTTGACTGAAAAGCAGAGGGTTGGACTTGAAGGCTTCTAAGGCCCCTTTGAGATCTAAATCTAAGATTTTATAACTTTAAGTTGCAGTCTGAGCTCTGTCATTTACTAGCTGTGTGTGACCTTGGGCAATTATTATTATTAATTGATTCCCTTTCAGAGACTCATCTGGGGGATAATAATGCCATTACTCCCTCACCATTTTGTTGTAAGGCTCAGAGAAGAGATTGTGGTCAAAGGACTTTGAAAAACTTAAAGCACTTTAATATGGGAGCTACTTTTGTTATTACTTGCTGCTCCGCAATCAAAAACCACAGCCCCAGAGCCAGGCCTCTTTCCTGGGTCTCTTAGGCACCAAGCGCAAAGCTGGCAAAATTTATTTATTTAGCAAAACTGGTAGAAATAACTTCCTCCCATGCTGAGTTCTGTCTACCAAGTTTCCACCTGCAGTGAATATTCACAACCTACAGTTAGAAAGCTAGAAACAGGATTTGTAATTGAGCTGTTCTCCTTCTTCTTTGTAAAGGAAGGACCCTACCGGGCAGGCTCCAGTTAATGATTTACCATGATGAAAGAATGATTTGCAAATGTTGATATAGATTTTCATTTTTTAAAGGGAAGAGTAAAGATAGAAACATTTTTTGTTTCTGGAAAAGACTCCAAGGTATTAGAGACCCCATGCATAAGAAAAGTTACAGCGCAAGCTTTCTTTTCAGTCGTCCTAGCTGACTACCTCCACCTCCCTTTCTATTGTAAGTCTCCAGACTGTAAATTCTATGGCCCACATTTTCTTCTTCCTTGCAGGCAAGGACTGTTTTACTTGGTCTTTAGACCTCTGGCACTTAGCACAGTGCCTGGCGTACAGTAGGCACTTTTAATAAACGTTTGCTTATTGATTGATTTATTCTTCATATCCCATAACACTTAGAAGAGGGACCATAGGACCAAATATTTCTTAAAATCCAAGGAAGAGGAATGACACAGCCACTAAAGTGATTTTCCTTAAGCAGGTCTGAGCAAGTCATCTCCCTACTCGGTAAACTGCAGTGGGTGGCTCCCTATTGCTTCTAAAATAAAGCGTCAAGTCTTCCATGTGGCTTTTGAAGACCTTTGTAGTCTAGCACCAACCTACCCTTCCAGCTTCATTATACATCACTCCCTTTCACTAACTTTATGGTCCAGTCAAACTGACTTTCTTGCTGTTCCTCAAGTATGACTCTCCAACTCCCATCTCTATGCCTTTGAACTGTATGGCAAGTGGGATATTTTAGTATTCCCGGTGCTTTATGGTCTGGAAGTCCTTTCTTTAATCCATAGCCAGCATTCTTCTCTAGTACAGTAGGGGTCATGTTCTTTGAAGCTATCTCTTATTTGGGGGGGACTATCTTTCCAAAACCATTTATCCCCAGTGGGTTACTACACTGATATGCTGTCTCCTACTAGTCCAATCTCTCATACACCATCTGGATATACTGTCTACTATTGGTCTGGTCTATATGGTCAATAAGACATGAGAAGATGAGAGG
>NW_020940358.1:15083945-15131043 GCF_900497805.2 Vombatus ursinus
CGAAAGGTCACTGGTAACTTTGGAGAGGACTTAACTGAGTCATAGCTACACTGACTGTTATTTTTATACAAAGGCCCAGGGGGGTGTCTGAGTCTTTCAACAAAATACAAAATCTTTCCTGCATGGCATCATCAGCCTTCATTTGAAGGTCAAAGTACTATGATCCTTTCAAATTGATTAAGGGTTTAATCATACAATGGATTGAGGCTGTAGGAAAATTCCTTAATGCCTAGTTTAAGCTGTCAATTGATTCAGTTGAGATGTTTAGGCCTTCTGTGATTATATTAATTGAGAAGGTGCATTTATTCTGTATGTATTCTATTCTTATATGTATACTTGTTATATACCACTACCATCAGCCTGTCAGGATAGAAGCTCCTTGAGGGCAAGAAATTTTCCATTTTTTTCATATCGCAGAACCCAGCATGGATCTTGCTGTACAGTAAGCACTTAAATACTTGTTTATTGGCTGGTTGGTTGAATAAAATTCAGATAATAATTATTCCCTGCCTTCATCTATTCCACAGGGTTTCTGTGAAGCCAAAACCAGATGGGAAAGTACTTTACCTCCTACAAACATGAGGAGTTGTTGTTACCCTGATAACTATTATTAGACTGATGATTGGAAATGATCCACATGCCTGTTTGAACCTCTATCTCATTCTGAATTGCAAAGGCCTTTGCTAAGAGTGCTTCAAAGGTATGACCTATCCTCCCCTATCCTTAAGGGAGTCGGGAAACTTTCTTTTGCAAAAGATTGCCAAAAACTAAGCAAGGAAGGCAACTCAGGTTTTTCTTTTATCTCCATTTTCCAGATGAAGAAACTGAGGCCAAAAGAAGATATAAATTTGCTTAAGGTCCCACAGCTAGTAGTTCTCATGTCTCATCATCCAATGTGCTTTCCATTGAATTGCATTGTCTCTTTCTCTAGGTAACTCTTGCCTTTGAAGAAGTTGCAGAAGTACTTTCTAATTCTAATTCTAATTCCTAGCGTATCTAGGCAAATATTGTATTATTTTGTACATTTCTGATGGGGCAGGGGAGAGGGGAAGTAAGGGTGAAGAAGACCAGCATGAGAAGCATCCTGGAAAATAAGAGAAATTCTAATCAATAGCCAATAAGCAACACCCTTCTGACATTGAGCATGAATCTCTGGGTTTCGTTATTGTACTGTCCTCCACAGTAGGAGGGCCTGAGAAAAATCCTGCAGGGTTTAGACCCCAAGGTGGTAAAATTTCTGCTGTAGTGGCATCTGTTAGCCTCACTATAATTACACTGCAAAAAAACAGTCAAAGACTGTGCCCAAGCTTTGGTTGGCATTTGAATGACTATAAAAGAAATGAGAGGCAGCTGAGTGGAAAAATGGATAGAGTACTAGCCTTGGAGTCACCAAAACCTAAGTTTGAATCCTGTTTCGTGTACTTCCTATGTGACCTTAAGCGTGTCTTCTGAACCTTAGTTTTTTCATTTTTAAAAGGAGAGGCTTGGACTCAGTAAACTCTAAGGTCTCTTCTAGCTCTCCATCTATGACTATATGAATAACTTGTAGTTTGGAAGTGGGTTGGTCAGTTCTCTCTTAAAGACAGCATGCACTTCATTTTAGAATTAAATCCAGGAAGCAATTTATAACTATTCCCCCAAAGTCAGTAAAATATCTATGCCTTTTGACCCAGTAATACCATTACTAGGTCTATACCCCAAAGAGATCAAAAAATAAAGGAAAAGGACCCATATGTATGAAAATATTTATTTTAGCTCTTTTGGTAGTAACCAAAAACTGGATATTAAGGGGCTACCCAACTTTTGGGGAATGGCTAAACAAATCATTGTATATGAATGTAATGGAATATTATTGTGCCATAAGATGATGGACAGTTCAGAAGAAATTGGAAAGACCTCTATGAATTGATGCTGAGCAAAGTGAGCAGAACTAGAATAATTAATACAATGACAACATTATAAAGAAAAACAACTTTAGAAGACTCTAGACATCTAAACAATGCTAGGATCAAACCTAATTCTAGATTACTGAACATGAAGACCACTAATGAACTCCTACCAAAGAAATGATGAACTTGAAATGAAGAATGAAACGTACATTTTTGGAAGTGGCTAATGTGGGAATTTGTTTTGCTCAAATATGTTTATTTATTATGATGGTTTTGTCTTTTTTATTTTTATTGTTCAGGTGGTAGGGAGGAGAAATAGGAGGGAGAGATAATAAATGTTTGTAAGATAGAAAGAAATGGGCAGCTAGGTGGCACAGTGGATAGAGCACTAGGCCTGGAGTTAGGAAGACTCATCTCTGTGAGCTCAAATCTGGCCTCGGACACTCACTAGCTGTGTGACCTGGACAAGTCACTTAACACTGTAGTTTCCTTATCTATAAAATGAGCTGAAAAAATAAGTGGCAAACCATTCTAGTATCTTTTCCTAAAAGAAAAAAAAAACAACCCATATGGGGTCATGAAGAGTCAGGCGTGACTGGAAAACTGATCAGCAATAAATAGAAAGATAGCATAGAACAGAATAGAATGAAATGTAGGAACCTCAAGCTCTTTTGGTATGAAGGCAAATGTGCTGAGCTAAGACCCAATTTATAATTCCATTTCTACTACTACTTTGCTGTGTGACTATGGGCAATAAATACCACCTCCTATAGAAGACCTTTCCTGATCCCTCCAGATGCTAGTAATTTTCCCCTAAAATTAACTTGTATTTATTTTGTATATATTTCATATATTTACATATACATACGTACACCTACATATATGTATGCATGCAGATATACATATATGTGTGTATATACATATGTGCATATAAGTATTTAGCACATTTTTGAAGTGTTTATCCTAATTGCTTGGCTTACAATATCCCCTTAGTACTCTAGAGCAGTGGTGCCAAACTCAAATGGAAACAGATCCCTGTAAGTCACATACTGACTCAGAAAACTACAAATTAACATTATCTATGTAGTATTATATTTCTATTTATTTTATTAAACACTATATTTTAATCCAACTAGGCCACACCTAGGGTCAGATGTTTGACACCTCTGCTCTAGGGTTACCTTTGAGAAGTTGGAGGAAGTGCTATAGCCCATGAGCCCCTATTAGTATGTTTCCCCTCAAGGTTATAAATTAAGAATCAATTTAGTCAGACAATTATAAGTGATTTTTACAAAGGGGTATTTACTACAGTGGTATATTAAAGATAGACAGTACAAAATATCCCCTACCAAAAAAAAAAAATCTGTGACATTCTCCTATAAGAACATGCAAAGCTCAGGGCAAAGTGGGCCCAAGCATATCAAGGACATTTGTCAAAGGTGTAACTCATAGTTTCTGATTAATGGCAGTCCTTTTTCTCCCTTGTGTGGGGTGGTCCAGAAGTTCCCCTTAAGCATGGTGTAGTTTCTTTGTTGAGTTCATTGTGCCACCATGAAACTACTTTCCATTTGACTTTGGCTCCTATTGCAGACATTGCTGTCTCCCAATCTGGGAACACTGATAGTATGCTATTAGGAAGATGGGAAGTCCTCTATCTTCCATAGCTCAAATCTTCTGCAATCTTCTTTGGAGCTCATAAGATTCTCCTCCAGCAAAAAGGGTTTGGGGGAAGGACATCTAAACAGGCAAAAGCTAAAGCCTCTCCTTTCTCCTACCCCAAATAGGTTCTCTTTAGTGGTTTTATAGGAATGTGTCATTTGCTCTAATCTCTGGAATAATCCCAGGTTTAGTTTACTATTGATAGAAGACCCCAGGACTAAATTCCCTCAGACCATCTGAAGACTATTCTTGTGCAAAGTCACTCCAATTTCAAAGACTTTTTGCACTTAGTCTATATCCATGATTGTTCGAAACTAAAGTATATGATTGAGATTGATTGATTGAGTCTTATTCTCACCTCATTAAATATCAGGACATCTTATCACTGGTATTATGTGAGACAGGGTTACTTTCTTTATTTATTCAATCACTACCCTAACCTTGTATATGTGTATGTATCTATCTATATATGCATATGAGTTCCTTAAGGTCAGGGTCTATTTCATTTTAGTCTTTATATCTCTAGTACCTAGCTCAGTGCCTGATACTTCAATCAAATATGCAATCGATCAATAATATTTTATTACCCATTACTCTATGCAAGACACTTTGCTAAACTCTGGGAATACAAAGAAAAACCAAAAACAGTTCTTACCTTCAAGAAGATTATAGTCTAACAGGAGAGACTATATATATGTTACATATATACATATATATGCATATATATATATATAAAATCAGTACATATAAGATAAAGATCTGAGCATCTTCTACATAGAGATGATAATGGAATCCATATGAGGAAGTATATAGCAGGCCCTTGATAAATGCTTGTTTATTAATTGATCAAAGTCAAGTAAACTTTCTAGTGTTCTGTTTTATCATCTGAAAATTGTTGAGGTGGGACTAGATTGTCTCTATGGTTCTTTCCAGCTCTATAAGTCCATGAAACCATGGAAAAGTTTGTACTCATAATATGTCATGAAAGTCTTCATTCATTCATATGTAGCCCCTAGGTGTCACTATGGGGCTACATATACATTCAATAAACAATAATAATTATCTTCTACAAGGCTCTCCTGGGCTTTGTGTGGGACAGAAATACGAGCAACACATAGTCCCTTTCCTCAATAATTTTTACAATCTAGTAGGGATAATAGGATATAGTCATAAATAAATATAACAAATTAAATTGTGCTAAATGCGAGAGAAGAAGGTTCCTTCTACCTTTGAAATTCTGTGATTCTTCAAGGAGTACAAAATGCTATGAGATCAGATGAGGGATAGATTGTTTCTACCTGAGGGAATTAGGAAAGCCATCATGGATGAAGTGGTAACATTTGAAGTGAATGTTGTAGGATGCATAGAATATCAACAGGTAGAGATGGAGAGAAATATGGAAGAGTACAAAGAAAGGCCCAGAGACTATAGAATTTAGCCCATGTTCAGGAGATAGGGTCAACTTATGAAAAGTGCCATGTACCAATTAGCCCCAACTCTGTACCACCACCAAAGTACATACGTCATTCTTGAAAGAAAGTTTAAATGGCTCAGTATAGCACCAATCAATATGCTCCTAAGGGCATAGCTCATAGTCATCTCTTGACTAATCAGGGTTCAGGAATGTCATATTTGCCCACGAAGGCTAGCACATGATTATTAATCACATTGAGCTCTAAACTTTCCACCTCTGAAACTCAAGAACAGTCAGACACCCCCTAAATACACATTCTTGTGGAGTATTTGAAAATAGATGGCAGCTTGCCAAGTGCCTTTGGGTTCACCACCACAATCTGGAATCAAAATATCTTTCTTTTTTAAAAAAAATTTAAGATGCTCAATCAGTAACATGTAATTATCATCTGGTTTGGGTGGAGAGTTCTAATAGCTTCCAGAAAAACATAAACCATAAAGAAGATGATTATTTCCAAGACAAGAAGCAATTTAAGCTTCAGTATAGAGAACCATCTTAGCATCCTTCTAGCCTGTAACATTTCAATTTAATTTGAT
The DNA here is from genome assembly GCF_900497805.2 of Vombatus ursinus. Lineage (NCBI taxonomy): Eukaryota > Metazoa > Chordata > Mammalia > Diprotodontia > Vombatidae > Vombatus > Vombatus ursinus. The sequence goes on from NW_020940358.1 coordinate 15,089,504, forward strand.
AAACATTTATGAAACCTACTATGATTGGAGTTCTGTGCTTGGTCTTGGATAGGATTTTTATATTTACATTAATCCATAGATAGAAAGATACATAGAAAGATTAAAAATTCTATAATCCCTACTCTCAATCTCTTGCAGTCAAAGGGGACAGGGAAAATGCGATATGTTTGATAAGTATGATATAAGCCATCATAGGCAATCGGGGTTTAGTGGATAGAAATCCAACCTCAGAGATCTGTTAGTGTGAGTTCATATCCCACTTCTGACGCACACAGGCTGTGTGGCCCTGGGTAAGTCATTAAAACTCTCAGTGCCTTAGCCAATTCTCTAAGTCTATACATTGTAGAGCAGTTACTGATCTACATTGGTAGAGGGAGTCTCTTCACATTAATCAAAAGGGAGCAGAGAAAGAAATGAGATGACGAGGGCAGGGGGACACCAAGAAAAGTGCTATGAGAAATTTGAGGAGCAAGAGATCATGTTAAACTTTTGGCTGGAAGGTGGAACATGGCCATGCTTTTACCGCTAAAGTTATTTACCAAGTATCGTTATGGCCAATGGGGTAAGAGACAGTGGTGGGGCAAGAGTTGGAGGAGAGGCAAGGAATTCTACTGTGCTGTGACCTCAAGCTCACCAAAGAAAAGACTCAAATCAAGAAACAGAAAAGCTTGGCAAAGACCCTAGAAAGCATCTAGTCCAACCTATCCCTATACAAGAATTCTTTGTGTAATGTCCCTGAAAAATGAGCATCCAACCATTTCTCAAAGACTTCAAATAAGGGGGGACCCACTCCCCTTTCCCAAGACAATCCATCCCACTTGGGGACAGTTATATTCAGCTAAAATTGACCTCTTGGAAAGAAAACTGCAATATAGATTCATATCCATCATAAACACTGTACTTTCATGAACTTTTTATAATGAAGTTGAGGGGAGGAAAGATAATTAACCTAAATTAAAATCCATGATGTAGGAGATGTGATTAATTTGAATGCTTTCAATGTCATGGATTAAAATTTGCCTTTACATGATGCCTAAATATGTTAGCACACCCTCCCCCCTTTTGCCATTTCTCATTCCTCTTCCTCTTTCAAGCAAGGGGCTGATGACCCGGCTGAAGAGAACCCCAAATCACCAGTGGATTATTTGGTGAAAGGGAGTGCAAGAGGTCAAAAAACTGAAGGAGTACCATTAGACTACCTCAAATCTAATCTGCAAAATTCACCAAGTTTTCCAAATCCATCCCGCTATCAGCAGAGTAACAACAAATACCAGATTCCAAAAAGCATCCAAGTGAGCATTAATTTGATTCAATTAATGAAGTTGATTGAATTCACCTACTATGTGTCAAATCTTGTAGTGGGGAAATGCAACATGAGGATACAGTATATAGCCCCTGCTCTCACAGGGTTTACAGTTTTATTTTGGAACCTGGCTATGGATGCACAGGGAGATAGTAAGTTTTGTGGCAAGGGTCTTAGGAGACCTGGATTCCAGTGAGGAGTGTAATGGAGCCAGCATGATAGAACAATTACTAAATTTTCTCAAAAGAAGGCAAATGGTACAAATAGGGGCTTGATTTATTGTGTTGAATATCTAGACTTACAAAAATGTTTGAGAAGCATGTCAAGAACTTTTGGTGAGCCAGTTGTTAATAATTTAGCAGCATGCCCCTGGTTCCGGTCCACACTGCTACAGTCTTACTGTGCAACCAGTCAATAAACTTCTCTGAGGCTCATTTTCCTCATCTGCAAAATAAGAGGATTGCATAAGAAGCTCTTTAAGGGACCTTCCAATTCAGTCTCAGAGAATGACTGATGTCCTGGTCTTTAAGAGTGACATGAAACCAAGTTGGAAACTATAAGCAATGTAACAAGTGACAGGATCCCCAGTGTTCTTGACAGGTTAGCACAGTGGTCTGAATCCGATATAATAAAGTGAATATGGATAAATGTCCATATAAATATAAATGGATTAATGTAAAGTCATGCTCGGATTCAAAAAATAAACTACACACATATAGAATAAGAGAGGCATGGAGAGTCAACAGCTTCTGTGAAAACATTTGGAACTTTTAGGGTACTGGTTTCTGGGCTCTAGGGGACATTGACACTATAGACCACAGAAGACTACTTGCACATATTTGGATCTATTTATTTTTGTACTTGATTCTCGGGTAGAATGGAAGCTATTTGAGGGGAGGGACTGTTTCATTTTTGTCTTTGTATTCCCAGAGTCTAGCACTGTACCTAGCCCCAGAGGCAGCTTGGTGGAGCAGTGAATAGAGCATCAAGTCTGGAGTCAGGAAGACCCGAGTTTAAAGGTGGCCTCAGACACTTACTAACTTTGTGACCTTGGGCAAATTACTTAACCTCTGTTTGCCTCAGTTTCCTCATTATTCCCATAAAATGGGGATAATAATAGCGCCTACTTGAGGATCAAATGATCCTCATAACAAATATTGTAAATGCATTTAGAACAGTGAAAGCATTTGGTACATAGTAGGTGGGAATGCTTATTTCTTTCCCCTTTCTTGATAATGCTTATTGGTTGACTGATATGGATAGTATTACAATGAATGGAAACTTTATTGTAATCGTGAAATTTCATTTTCTGTTGAACTGAGAATGTTGTAACTAGAATTAGGAAGTATTTTCAAGAACTTCCCCAGCCCCTGGTATCTCCTTCATCATACCCTTTGAGAAGCCCTTGTACTCTTCTGAAAAAAAGAATAATAAGAGTTAGTATTTATATAAAGCTTTAAGGTTTAAAAAGTACTTTACAAATATCTCATTTTTGTTTTCACAACAACTCTGGGAGGTGAGTGATATTATTATTATTGTCACCACCATTTTATAGATGAGAAAATGAGTTAGGCAGAGGTTAAGTAACTTTCCCAGGGTCAAACAGCTAAGGCTACATTTGAACTCAGATCTTTCTGACTCCAGGTCCTGCATACTATGCACTGCAACACATTAGTGGTCCTGAGCCAGATCAACATCTAAAGACATGTGCAAGAGCTAACAGTCTTAATGCCAAAGCTCAAATAAAACACACTTCGTTGCCTGTTAGAGCACCTCTGTAGGGTGATAACATAAGTAGACAAGAACCTCATGATTTGGCCTAAGTTGGATGTGATATTTGCCTCAAAGTTGCTGTGGCCAAATCATGAGACCTCTGACCCAGATGCCCAAGCCTTTAACCCTGCACAACTGATTCAGCTGCTTTGGAATGACTTGATGTTCTTCTTCCCTAACTCTTGAATCCTAGACTCAGCCCTTCACAGGGATGCTAAGATCCTGAAAAGAGGAATAGGACCTCCATTACTTAGCTGGGCTAACAAAGCTTCTCTTTCTTTTCAGAGAGAAAAAGACCTATTTCAGAGGTGTCTGATTTGGTTGGTTTCCATTTTGAAGGTTTCTGTTAGGGGATTTGGTGATCTTTTGCTGTTTGGTATTCACCTTGGAAGATCGGTTACCCTATGTGTAGCCTTCTCACCCTGGAGCACTCCTCCTCTCCTGTGGCACCCTTCAGTATGGGCAAGTTCTTCCCTGAACCTCTATTTTGAGGAAGGGCTCAGGCCAACCATCTTTCATTCTTCTTTCAGTTCTGCGTCTAACTCTGAGCTACCATGCCCCTGGTAAGTACCTCCCAGCTCCAGCCCTACTCCCTTTCTACTCCCTTTTATGTATTGTGTTCCCCTTTTAGAATTAAAATTGTTCCTTAAGGACAAGGACTACCTTTATTTTTGCTTCTATTTATATCTTTAGCACTTAGCTCACACTCTCCTTGTTTGTTTAGTCGTTTCAGTGTGTCTGACTTTTTGTGACCTTTTTTTTGAGTTTTCTTGGCAAAGATACTGGAGTGGTTTGCCATTTCCTTCTCCAACTTATTTCATAGGTGAGGAAACTGAGGCAAACAGGGTGAAGTGACTATCCCAGATCACACAGCTAGTAAGAGTCTGAGTCTGGATTTAAACTCAGGTCTTCCTGACTCTGAATTGAAAGCCTGAAGTGGGGGGATACCCAGTATCTCTTTTCTTGCACAGGCCTGAACATGTTATTTCTTGTACTCAAAAAGTTTTTGTGATTTCCTATCTCTATTAGGATAAAATACAAGAAATTTAATGCCTCTCCCACATGACGGCCCTTAAGATACATTATTTCTGCTCTCTTGCCTCCTCTAAGTCTTCTCTTTTCCAGGTTAACTACCCCCACAACTAATTCTCTCATGGTGTGTTGTTCTCTACTCTTTTCACCACACTGGTCACCCTTTTCTAGAAATACTCCCACTGGTCTATACCATTCCCAAACTATGGTGCTCAGAACTGAACACAGTGCACCATATGTGGCCTGACCAAGGCAAAGTATAAGGGAAATATGTTCCCTACTTCTCTGCACACGATGCTTTTCAATGGATCTTACTTTCTGGGACCAAGTAGAACAAATATGATCTGTTTTCCATGTTATGGCCCTTCATGTGTCCCCTAAATCTTCTCTTCTCCAAATAAAACATCTGTAGTTCTTTCAATAAATCCTCCTAAGAAATAATTCATATAATAACAGCATTGTAAAGACAAACAACTTTGGAAGACTCAACAACTCAGGTCAACTCAACGACCAATCATGATGCCAGAGGATCCATGATGAAGCCATGTTACCCATCTCCTGATGGAGTCTGGGCACAGCAGATTAGACATGCATTATTTTACCTGGACAATTTGGGAATATGTTTTGCTTGATTATGCATACTTGTTACAAGTTTTGCTTTTCTTTTCTTTTTTTCAATTGAGTAGAAGGGGAGGTGGAAGGGAGGAAAAAAATAGATTTTTGTCAAGAGAAAAATAATAAATTTTTAGGAAAAGAAATACCTGTAAAAAAAAAAGGAAGATAAACTCATCCAAGTAGGCATTGTTTCACTCTTTATACTTATTTATAATCCCTAGTGCCTAGCATCGTGCCTAGAACTAATAGGTGCTTAATAAATACTTGTTGATTAAAAAAATCCTCTTAAGGCATAGTCTGTAGACTTCCCTGTGTGCCCCAAACCATCTCTCTTTCTTAAGATATTCCCTTGAATTTTGGACCATCCCTTTGCCCTTATTCTGTTCCATTTTCATGACAGTAATTTTTGAGTTTGTGTTTATTATGTAATAGGTTGAGCCAGAGGGAGACTGGGAAACTAAAGGTCTTTCTGTGTGACCTTGGTGAAGTCATCTAATCTTTCTGGTTCTTTTGGGGGGGGGCAAGGCAATGGGGTTAAGTGACTTGCCCAGGGTCACACAGCTAGTGAGGATCATGTATCTGAGGCTGGATTTGAACTCAGGTCCTCCTGACTCTAGGGCTGGTGCTCTATTCACTGCACCACCTAGTTGCCCCCTCATCTAATTTTTCTAAACCTGAGGTTCCTCATTTATAAGATGGGAAGAATAATACCAGGGCTATCAACCTGATAAGGTCACTGTATGGAAAAAGATGCATAAGCCCTTAATCTGTGCCAGTGTGGAAATTTCAATGAGGAGTCTCAGTTTCTCCAGGGTAATAGCAGCTGGCTATGTATAATATAGCACTTTAATGTTTGTAAACAATTCACATCTAATATTTCATTTGAACCTCACAACAACCTTGTAAGGTAAGTATGAAGAATAATATTATCTTTGTTTTATAGATGATAAAACTGAGTTGCAAAGAAATTAGGTGGTCACACAACAATAAAACATTAGAGACAGGATGTGGACCTAGGTTTCTTCTAATTCAAAGTCAAGTGTATCAGGTTGAAAATCATCTGTAAAATGAGGAGATTGGTGTAGATGATCTCTGAGTCCCCTTACCTTTAGGGTTAATGATCCCTTTCATTCATGCAGAGTACATGTGCATAGTAACATCTGCTATACATGTATGTGTACAGTATCTAATGCCATGCTTCTAACTTGCAGATAGGTTCTCGAGACAAGACTACTTCAAAGTATTCTCTATGTCTGCCTCTGCTCAAAACCATAGCTCATGACCCATTCACTACATGTGGGCATTTGAATACAAAATCGTTTAATGAAATAACTTAGTAAATAAAACATTTCTCCCATGAACCCAGGGTAGACACTTCTGCAAATAAACACACCATCAGTGACAAGAGTGGACGTATATATAAAGAACAACCGTGGAAGAGTACACACATAAGGCGCCTGTGGCTAGGCATTGTTCTTTGGTGGTCTAATGTTGCTTGTCTGTGCTCCATTAGTCCTATGGTTACTGTTGGGTCAATATAAAGCATGGCTTCAGCTGGTATAAGTTCACAGAGCTTCCACCTACTTTTACTTTATATATTTATTTAGAGATCTCAACTGACATGATACTTCCTCTACAAAAAAGAAAGAGTGGGCTCGGCCATTCCCTCTCAGGTTAAATCCCAGAAACTTTTTGCTATAACTTTTTGTAGAGTCAGAATCCTTCACATGCATGGAAGACCACAAAAATCCTGAGACTGATGTCCTAGTTATACTCTAATGCAAAGAAGCCTTGGAAATATGCTGATTAAAAATGGGAAAAGGACCCACATGTACAAAAATATTTATAGTAGCTCTCTTTGTGGTGGCTAAGAATTGGAAATTGAGAGGATGCCCATCAATTGGGAATGGTTGAACAAGTTGTGGTATATGAGTGTAATGGAATACTATTGTACTATAACAAATGATGAGCAAGAAGACTTCAGAGAAACCTGGAAAGACTTATATGGACTGATGCTGAGTGAAGTGAGCAGAACCAGGAGAATGTTGTACATAGAAACAGCAATATTGTGCGATGACTAAGTTTGATAGACTTAGGTCTTCTCAGCAATGCAAGAATCTAAGACAACTCCAAAAGATGAATGATGGAAAATGCTATCCACATCCAGAGAAAGAACTATGGAGTTTGAACGCAGATCGAAGCATGCTATTTGCTCTCTCTCTCTCTATTTTTTAGTTTTATTTCTTCTTTCTTGTTGTTCCTCCTATTGGTTCTCATTCTTTTTTACAACATGACTAATATGAAAATATGTTTAATATGAATATATATGTTGAGCCTATATCATATTGCACACCATCTTGGGGTGGGGGGGAGGAGAAGGAGGAGGAGAAAATTAAAAACCCAAAATCTTATGGAAGTGAATGTTGAAAACTAAAAATAAATCAATTAATTAAAAGAAGAAATACATTAAAAAAATCAACCTCTAAAGCTGAAGCTGAATCAGTGCAGTTTAACAGTTAAATCTTGTGGAAAGCGTATTTTCCCTGGAATCACAGGACCTAGGTTCAGATCCCATCTCTGATGCTTATTAATTGTGTGACTTTGGACAAACCACTTAATATCTCTGGGCCTAAGTTTCCTCACCTATAAACAAAGAGGTTGAATTAGATGGTCTCTGAGGTCATCTAGAGTTCCACCTCTAGCTCTGTGGTCCTAAGAACATCAAGCGGGAAGCCATAAGGAATTTTAACCCTAAGTCAGATTAAGGCTTCTTGTAGAGACCCTGTCTCATAGTGGGAAGGAAGTGAAGTTTAAGTTGGTAGATCTTTGTCTATAATGGGCATTTCCCCTCCAAAAGAAAATTCTTCTCAAAGGCTGAGCTCTCTGGAGCACCAAGCAGTCCCAGCTAACTAGGACCCTCAATCTGACTTAGAGATAGAAATTCCGTGCGGCTCCCTGATTAATGTTTGATCACCAGATTACACGCAGTTCCCATTTTAGAGGCTTCCCTTCCAATAAACTTCCAAGATATTTTTGGGTCAGATTTCTCTCATACCCCTCTAGGTCTTCAACTCAAAATATTTTTCATTTCCCGCGCAAAGGAATAGGAGAATAAAGGCACATGAACAGGTTCAGCCCAGCAGGCAAGGTCGTCGTCTTTCTCCGGCCTACCGGCATTTCTGCCTTTATTACAAATGTATTATTGGCAATAAGCTGCATATGTTTGCTTTCTTAATCATAAAGCAAGTTCCTCTGTAAGCAGGCTTGCTTTCTGCCCCTGTTCTAGGTCCCAAGTCAGTTGAGGGATCACCCTAAAAGCTTTTTTTGTGGTCTGGGGAAAATGTTGAGATGATACTGGGAACAAATGAATAAGAAGAGAATTATCCAGACCCTGCTCCAGTATTAGATCATGGGGTAGTTATTCTGTTAAGATTGCTGAGGAACTGCTTTGTTCAAAGTTGAAGCAAAGACACATACACACACACACACACACACACATGCACACGCACCTTGCACATACATCGGAAGAAGAAACTGAGCGAGCATCATGCAAAGAGTCATTCTTTGACTCTGGAAGCTTGTTCTCAGCCAAAGCAATTTTCTCTGGTTCCTTACTTTGGTAGTAGGGAAGACAGGAATTTGTTAATGAACGTGGAGGTGCAGAGAGTAAAACACTATCCTGATTTGTAAATAGACCCCTGAGCAAACTTCACCTGTGGTTAAAGGGGGAGGATGGTGTCAAGAGGGGAGAAGATTCTCACCACCAGTTAAAACCTGGAGAAATATTCTCTTATTTTCATCATGTTACAAAACAGTTTTGGTGCCAGATTGGTTTCCCGAGAACCAAGGAGCAAGAATAGGTTGATTTTCTAGAGAAGGAAAAATACTCTTTTGTGGGTAATTGAGATTTCACCTGGGCCCCATCCAGCACCTCCCCACTCTAGAATTCTCAACTGTTCTACTGAGCTGGGGGCCCAGTTTACTATAAGACTATCCCAAATTTCAATGCCTCCTTCCATTTTCATCAGTGTTGGGAGCCATATAGGTCTGTCTTTTAAACTGTTTAAAGCCTGTAGCTCGGCATTAGAAGATCATGAAATAATCTCTGAAAGAATGGAGGAACTGCTACCTGCAGTGGTGGAGGGATTTTCCGCATGGATGAAATCCTAGCTCATTAAAATATTAGAGTGTGGAAGTAGACCTTCCTGAGGACTGCATGGGGAATAATAATAATAGTTAATATTTATGTATCACTTTAAAGCTTGCTTTCCCTATATTATTTAATTTCATCCTTACAGCAACTGAGTAAAGTAGATGCTATTATGTCCATTTTTACAGATGAGGAAGCTAAGGCCAGAAATAAATTGAGTGACTTGCCCAGAGTCACAAGGCTAATAAATGTCTGGAGAGAGATTCAAACCCCGGCCTTCCTGACAGTAAATCTACCACTCTATCAACAATGCCAGACTACTACATATTCCCTGTAGTAGGTGGGAGAGTCAGCTAGGAAAAGGAGGGAGATATAGTTTGGGTTGGTGAAGTTTTATATTTATCCATAAGACCGGTTTATTCATCAAAGACAGTAAGTAGCCTTTGGCCTATCATAGATGGCACGGGAAAAGAGGTCCAATAACATCCCTGCTGTGAACGTCCAGGAATAACTGATGCTGTCTCTCTCCCTGTCTCTGTTTCTCTTTCTCTATGTCTCTGTCTGTATCTCTGTTTCTGTCTCTGTCTGCTTGTCTGTCTCTCTTTCACATACACACACACACACACACACACACGCAAACACACACAAGGTCAGACCCAATCTATTCACAACCTCTCTCTTCTCCTATAGAATTTCAGAGTTGAAAGAATGTTTGAAGGCATCCAGTCTAACTTGTACCTCTCTATGACATGATCAAACAAGGGTAGACTTGAAGACCTTCAGTGATGAGGAATCCCATGCCTCCCGAAGCAGTCTATTCCACTTCAGGACAGCTCCAAATGTGGGGAAGTTTTTCCTTATATCAAGTCTAAATTTGCTTTCCTGAAATTTCCCCTCAGGGAAATAGGTCTACCTTCTCAGGCCATGGAGAATAAGTCCAAATCTTCTTCTTTAGGACCGTCCTTCACATACTTGAAAAAGGCTGTCAAATCCTTCCTAAATCTTCTCTTCAACACGCTAAACATTCCTCATACTGCAGCAATCTTCAGACTTGTCTGTGCTCTGTAAGTGCATCTATAAAGTGTCACAGGAGTGGGAAACCTGCACAAAGTTTGGATTCAGTCAAAGGGTCACACTTGAGGACCTAAAGGTCCACGTGTGGCCTTGAGGCCGCAAGTTCCCCACCCCAGGGACTCTAAGATATGGAGGGAAAACAGATTAAAGGAGAAACAGTCCCTGCCCTGGAGAAGCTTATATCCTTCTGTCAATAAATACAACATGTAAAGAGATGAGTAACATGGTTTGAGAAGGAAACAGGTAGGGAAATCTGAACCTTAAAGGAATAAGGGATTCGGAGAGGAAAAGGCAATGCATTTCAAACACGGGGGATGGCATATACAAGGGAAGGCATGGGTGTAAGAGGTAGAACACCAAGCTTTGAGACTGTTTAGAATGTTGAGTATTTAAGAGTGTAATATAAAATAAAGCAAGAAAAGTAGGCTACAGCCAGATTGTGAACAGCTGGAACTGTCAAAATGAGGAGTTTGCATTTTATCTTAGAGGCAATAGTGAGCCATGGATGGTTCCTGAGTAGAGGATTGGTGAGTTCAGATTTGTACTTTAGGAATAGTATTTTGGCACCAGGGCAGAGGATGAACTGGAGAGGGGGAGATTAGAATCTTACAGTCAAATTAGGAAACTATTACAGTAGTACAGGCAAAAGATAATGCGGCCATGAATTATAATGGTTGCTATATGAGTGAAGAGGAAAAGTCAGGGGTATTATAGAGGTAGAAACAGCAACACAGCAACTAACTAGTTAATTGGGATGGGGAAGAGGGTTGATGAGGGACAATGAAGAGTCAAGGACAACACTGAGTTTGTGAACCCAGGGAGAACTTTTATCCTTAAGTTCCATTCAAACTAGACTGCTTACTGACCCCCCAAATCATCTCACATTGTGCCTTCCTTTTCACTGTTCTTTATGCTTGGAATGTCCATGCCATCTCATTTCTGTCTGTCAGAATTCTATCCATCCTTCAAGGCCCAACTCAAAGCTCCCTTCTCCATGAAGCCTCCCCATATCATCCTCCCCTCCCCATCCCAGTTGCAAACATCTTCCCCTCACCTGAACTCTCCTCTAGCTCTCATTACCTTCTGCCTTAGGTTGTTAGTTATCTGGGTTTGGGTCTTTTTTTCCTTCCTAAATTATATCTTAGTCATTTCCATATCTCCTACAGTGCAGAGGACTGTGCATCCTGGGTGCTTACCAAAGGTTACTGAAGCTGGAACTCTTTCTAGCAAGCTCTTTTGCCAACAGTTTCATGTATCTATACAGGATTCTCCGCCTAAATGTCTATACAGGATTCTCCACCTACGTGTCTATGCAGGATTCTCCATCTATGTGTCTATGCAGGATTCTCCATCTATGTGTCTATGCAGGATTCTCCATCTATGTGTCTATGCAGGATTCTCCATCTATGTGTCTATGTAGGATGCTCCACCTAGTGGCCAAATGAATTTCTGGAGGAAGGAACCAGGTTTTTTCTTTGCTGGGCTAGAGAATTGAGTTCTGTACCTAGAGGGTGCTGAGGGGCGGCACTCTGATGTACTGCATGGTGATGAAATTAATATGGATCTCATAAAAACGGCTGTAAAGCCCAGTACAACAGTAAGGTGCTACATCAATACTTATTAACAACTGCAATCATAAAGTTGTCAAGCTGATAAAACGTTACATCAGAGAATCATCTGCAGTCTGAAATGAAACTGCTCCAGGTGTCCTGCCCCAGGGATTCAGCAAGGATGCTGGAGGGAGCACAAAAGCAAGGGCACCTCAGCCTGGGGAAGGCAAATGGCGCAGTGGAGAGCATATCGAATCAAACAATTAACTACACATTTATTAATCACCTACTACATAGTGCTGGAGATACACGCACAAAGAATGAAATAATCTCTACTCATGAGGAATTTACATACTAATAGGGGATTCAACAAGAATAGATACAATGTATACAGTATACATATAAAGTTAATGAATACATATACATATATACACTTTGATATATAATAGCTAGCATTTATATAACACTTTAAGGTTTGCAAAGCACTTTACACATGTTATCTCATTTGAATTTCACAACACTGTGAGGTAGGTGGTATAATTATTATTCCCATTTTACAGATTAGGAAATGGAAGCTGAGAGAGTTCCCAGAGTTGCATAGCTAAGTATCTGAGGCAAGTTTTGAACCTCGGCCTTCCTGGATCCAAGTATAGCTCTCAATCCACTGGCACCTTGCTACCTCATTATAGTTAAATATAAAGCAGTCTGAGGGAGAGGACAGTTGGAGGAGAGGGATCCAAAAAGGTTTTATGCAGATGATAGCACCTGAGCTTCACCTTAAAGGAAGAGAAGAACTAACTGTAAGAGACAGAGGTAAGGAGGGACTTCATTCGTAGCAAAGGGTACTAGCCTTCAAGGCCCTGGACAATGCACTTATTCCACACATTTCCTTCTCCAGCTCTTTTACAGATGAAGAGACTGAGGCAAGTCACTTAACCTTGTTTGTCTCAGTTTCCTCATCTGTAAAATGGGCTGGAAAAGGAAATGGCCAACTGCTTTAGTATCTTTGCAATGAAGAGATGGACATGATTGAAAAATGACTAAACAAAAACAACAACAAAATGAGTCCATTTAACTAGGTTTGTTTCCTTAGGGGATGTATAAGACTATGATTCTGTTTAATGAATTTTGTTCAACTTTTATGATATTGAAGGAAGCATGGGATTATGAATATATCTTTTAAAATTTTTATAGCCTAAAAGAAAATATGAGATTGTTATATGTAAAACAATTTATTTCTCTGTCTCTCTGATATAATTTTCTCTATCAAATATTTCCAGAAACTCTACTCAAAGTTCGGGGTTAATTTCCTTTCAATCTTGATCATGTGCTTAAGCATAATAAAACCTAGGTTTTTAACCTCTATAATTTTGTGTTGTGGTAGATTAATTTCAGCAGCAGTAACCTACCAAAGAAACTCAAGGAGGAGATATTTCTCCCATAACAATGGCCTGTTCCTTCTTTCTTCAATTCAACAAATACTTATTAGTATGTGGAAGGCATTGTCTCCCTGTGCCATCTCAGCTACATTCTTGACCAACTCTAGAAGTCCCCTGTTGGACTTCAAAGGCCAAGACTGAAAACTTTAATTTGAGTTGTTGAGTAGCCAACTCTACATCCCCAGCAGATCAGAGTCTCTTCTCTAATGATAGTGACCACAGCTTGTTTTTCTATAGTCCTTTAAGGTTTGCAGATCACTATCCTCAAAACAATTCTGTGAGGCAGGTTAAGTAAGTATTATCATTCACATTTCATGAAGGAGAAACTGAGGATCAGGGACATGAAATTCTTCAAGGACACACAGCTAGCAGACCCAGGAATTAAACCTAGATTTTTCCAAATTTTTATCTGGTGCTGTTTTCACTGCACTGTCCACACAACTCAATTAGATTTTCCTTAAGCACCAATCATCTTCAAACCTTCATTATATTAATTTGTGTACAAATCTATACCCCCAAACCAATTGGCAGCTAGGTGGTAGCACAGTGGATAGAAAACTGAACTTGAAATCAGAAAGACCTGAGTTCAAATGCTGCCTCAGACACCTACTAGCTGTGTAACCTTGGAAAAATCACTTACCTGCTGGGCTAATGGGAGAATCTGCCTCCCAAAGTTGTTTTAAGACCTGAAAGAGTATATAATGTATGTAAAACACTTTGTAAACTTTAAGGGGCTACCAATACAAATGCTAGCTATCATCATCATCATAATTATTGTTTTCATACCCTTGTGGAAAAAGCCTAGAATGTTTTTAATTTTGTATACATAGCACCAACCATAGGGTGTCACAAATAGTAGGTGTTTAATACATGTTTGCTGAATTGCTAAATCCAGTAGGCAAGTGTGGGTTCCTTAGCCTCTGGCTTTTAGTAGGTCTAATCATTTGCGTCTCTGCCTCCCTCTCCTCTCCTCAAAACAAAACAAAGAGAGGTGCCTTCTAAGAGGTCATTGCTACCCTTTTTTTCCAGACGCTGATTTTCCCCTTTCTCCAAAGAGTTCATTTACCTCTGACCTACATGTATTCTTAGGGTCAGGGGTGAAATGATGTGGCAACGCGAGTCTGGAGTAGAGCCAAAATGACATTTTAATTATAAACATTTGTCCAGAAATTAATGTCTCTGAACTAATGCTTCTTTCTAACAAATGTGTGGAGAAAGAAATGACTCCCTATAATTGATTGGACAGTCTAAACAGGGCTGAGACATCGATAATGGGAGAGCGGAATGGATAAGGGGGAACTCATACCACCAGGAAGGGGACTGGACACTCCCATCCTGCAGAGGCCAGGGCTTCTGTGGCCATTCACAAAGTCCTCCCTCCCCTCATAATCCTGGACAGGACACACTTGGGGAGTGGATTGTTCTTTCCCTGGTGCTTGGGCCCTGAATTTATATTTAAAGAGAGGAAATATGGTGGAACAGAAGGAACAACCCAGGAACCTGAAGTTTGGAAGCCTGGTTTGGAGGCAGTTAGATGGTATAGTTGATAGAGTAGTAGGCTTGGAGTCAGGAAGACCTGACTCAAATATCACCTCAGATACTTGCTGTGTCACTCTAGATAAGTCACATAACCTCTCTGTGCCTCAGTTTTCCCTCTTGTAAAATGAGAGGTTTAGGCATGATCACTTCTAAGGTCCCTTCCACCTCCAAATTTATGATCCCATGCTAGGGAATAAAGGAAGAAACTCTAGCATAGTTAACCCAGCACTTACCAGATGCATGAGCTTGGGTGAATCACATCATTTCTTCATCTTTCCTTACCTGTAAAATGCAAATAACAGTCTAGGGGTTAGAGGGACCTTAGAGCTCATCTAATCTAATTTCTCAGTTTACAGAGGAGTGAACTGAGGCCCACAGAGAGGAGGTTATACAGCTAGTAAATGGCAGAGCTAGATTAATTGGACTAATAATGCTTGAACGTTCCGTACCACAGGGTTATTGTGAGGAAGTTATTTTGTAAACCTCAAAGTACTATAGAAATGTGAGCTATTGATTTTAAAAAGCCACCTGAGGTTCCAAGGTCTCTAATTTCTGAGGCACTCTAGACAGGCCACCTGACAAGGGAGGGGAGTGGAAGTTTACAGTGTCTGCTGGGGTGGGTGCTTGGTCAGAGCTTCCCCTGACATGATGCAGGCAAAGAGAACACGGGATTTGACATCACAGACTCATGGAATCTCAGTTTTGGAAAAGACCTCAATGGCCACCTAGTCTAGCCTGCACCCAAACAGGCATGCCTTGTCTAACGTACCCAACGAATGATCATCGGGTCTTTGCTTGAAGACCTCTAGAGGAGGAGAACCCATCACCTCCAGAAAGGAAAGAGAGGAAGCGTTTATTAAGCACCTATTATGTTCTACGCTCTGTGTTAAGTGATTTATAAATATTATTTTATTTGATATTCACAGCTCTTAGAAGTTGATGCTCTTATTATCCCCATTTTACAGTTAAGGAAACTGAGACAGAGTGTCTTACTCAAGGTGATACAGCTAGTAAGTGTCTAAGTCTGGATTTGAACTCAAATCTTCCTGACTCTAGGCCTAGCACTCTATCCACTATAGCACCTAGCTGCTTCTAAGATAGCCCATTCCACCTTTTTTGGGGCAGCCCAATTCACTTTGAGATATATCTAATTGTTAAGAAATTTTACCTTACAACAAAGCCTGAATCTGCCCCTTTGGAGTTTCTATGATTTGGTAGCTGGGGCCCAAACAAAATATGTCTTTTCCACTCAACAGCCCTTCCAATACTTGAGGATTTTTTGTTTCTCCCCTCTGTGGTTTCTTTCTTTTTTATATAGTTTGTTGGTGCGTAGTTATTTGCTTATTGTCTCCCTAATTAGACTGTGAGCTTCCTGAGGGTAGGGACTGTCTCTGACCTTTCTTTGAATCCCCAGTGCTTAGCACTGTTCTTAGCACATAGTAGTTGCTTAATGAAAGCTTATTGACAGACTGACTGGCAATGTTTTTCCTAAGTTCTCTCTTCTCCAGCCACAACATTTCATTTGGATTTAGTCTTGATGTAAGGAAAAACATCCTAACAATCAGAGCTATTCACAAGTGGAAGAGGCTGCCTCCCTGAGGTATTGGATGTGCCCCTTATTGGAGGGCTTCAAACAGAGGCTGGCATCCTCATATGGCATGAATATGAGGTCCTTTGCAACTGGTTGCTTCTTCTGGCTATTTGACAGCTTATCAACAACTTTCCTAAAATGGGACTCCCAAAGCAGAAACGACAGGCCAGATGTGGTGTGAGTATGCAGAGTGCAGTGGGACAGTCACCTGCTTCATACTGGTTAGGCAAAGGACTGAGCTTGGAATTTGAGCTTTTCTTACTGCAGTTATCCCTTCCATATGACAGCTTTCCCCATCACAGTTTTGATGTATCAAGGGTTGGTGTAAGAAATTAAGTGGGAATTTTTGGAAGTTTTGTAGAAGCTGCAATTGACAGGTGAAGGCCAGCAGATCACACAGAGCCTATGACCAAATGCTTAACCCAAATTTTACAATAAGATACTGTAAAAGACAAAATATCAGACTTCTTCTCTGGTATGAAGGGAGGGCCAAAAAATTTTACACAGATTTTTCAGATCCAGGGGGTGCAGCACCCCTATTCCCTGAGTTATGGAAGGGATAATTGTACCTATGTGATCACTCCCTAGAATCACAAATTAATCTCCAAAGTCTTTTCCAGCAGGAAATCTTGTGTTTCTTTCAGGTGGTCCCAGCCTTTTGCATGCTTCATGATCCATGGAATAGGATGGGAGTGCATTAGTAACCTGTAAGTAAAATAAAAACTTAAATTGTGTGTCCAGTTCTGTTCTAGTGGCTATGGAGTAAAGAGAGGTGTGACAGCTCACAGTAAGAAAATGCTCATCATAGGATTGCATCCAGGGATTGTCATGGGCTGGGACTGCATCCCTAACTCCCACTCCTTCTCCTTCTCCTTGTGTCTCTAGTCTATCAGACTGGATATGATGGGGGAGATCCACCAACAATTTAAAGACTTCCTCAGTGGCAGGGAAGTGGCGCAGTGGATAGAGCACTGGCCCTGAAGTCAGGAGGACCTGAATTCAAATCCGGCCTCAGACCAAACACTTGACACTTACTAGCTATGTGACCCTGGGCAAGTCACTTAACCCCAATTGCCTTTAAAAAAATAAATAAAATAAAGACTTCCTCAAGAAATTCCTAGCTGTCTCAGGTCCAAGGGGAACAAATGATGACCTTGGGTCTCTACTTCATTCATGCCATCATTTCTTACTTCTCAGCATCACAAAATCTCAATCTGGCCTCAGATACTTTCTAGTTGTGTGACCTTGGGTAAGTCACTTAATATCTCTCAGTCTGAATTTCCTTATCTATAAAATAAGGATAATAATAGCACCTAATTCATGGGGTTATTATAAGGAAAACCTGAATTCAAACTCTGGGTTTGCCCCAGGGACAAGTCATTTACACTAAGATTCCTAAACTGTTAAATGGGGATAACAATAAACTTTACCTCACTGAGGTGTTATGAGACTCAAATGAGATAATACCTGTAAAATATTTTGCAAACTTTAATATATAAATGTTAGCTATTACTATTGTGCCTATAATAATAATAGCTAAATAAGCATCAATTTTACTATTTTTATAAGTTCCCGTCTTTTTAAAAAAAATTAATAGTTTTTTTCCAATTATATCTCAAAACAATTTTTAGCATTCATTTTTTACAAGAGTTTAAGTTCCAAATTTTTCTCCCTCCATTCCTTCCCTCCCCTTTTCTGAAAATGGGAGACAATTTGATAAAGGTTATACATGTGCTATCATGTAAAACATATTTCCACATTAATCACATTTGTGAAAGAAGAAACCGATCAAAAGAAAAAAAACAAGAAAAAGAATAAAGTTAGTGAAAAAAGTAAGCTTCAATCTACATTCAGAGTTCATCAGTTCTTTATCTGGATGTGGATCCTTTGTGAGTCCTTTGTACTTATCTTAGATCATTGTATTGCTGAGAAGAACTAAGTCATTCATAGTTGATCATCACATGATGTTGCTGATACAGTGTACGATATTTTCCTGATTCTGCTCATTTCACTTTGCTTCAGTTCATACATGTCTTTCCAAGTTTTTCTGAAATCTGCCTGTTTATTATTGCACAACAGTATTCCATTACATTCATATACCATAGCTTGTTCAGTCATTTCCCAATTGATGGACATCCTCTCAGTTTCCAATATTTTGCCATCATGAAAAGGGCTGCTATAAATATTCTTGCACATGTAGGTCTTTTTCCTTTTTTATGATCTCTTTGGGATGCAGACCTAGTAGTGGTATTGCCGGATCAAAGGGTATATGCACAGTTTGGTTGCTCTTTAGGCATAGTTACAAATTGTACCTAATCTATTCCACTGATCCACCACTCTGTTTCTTAGTCAGTACCAGATAGTTTTGATATTACTGCTTTATAATATAGTTTGAGATCTGATATTGCTAGGCTACCTTCCTTTTTATTTTTTTTCATGAATTCCCTTGATATTCTTGACTTTTTCTTCTTCCAAATGAATTTTGTTGTTATTTTTTCTAACTCTCTCAAATAATTTTTTGGTAGTTTAAATGGGCACTGAATAAGTAAATTAACTTAGGTAGAATTGTCATTTTTATTATATTGGCTTGGCCTTCCCATGAACAATCGTTATTTTTCCATTTGTTTATATCTGACTTTATTTGTGTGAAAAGTGTTTTGTAATTGTATTCATATAGTTCCTGAGTTTGTCTTGGCAGGTAGACTCCCAAGTATTTTATATTGTTCACAGTTATTTTAAATGGAATTTCTCTTTCTATCTCTTGCTATTGGGTTTTGCTGGTCATATAAAGAAATGTTAATGATTTGTGCGGGTTTATCTTGTATCCTGCAACTTTACTAAAGTTGTTAATTATTTCAAGTAGTTTTTTAGTTGATTCTCTAGGGCTTTCTAAGTATACCACCCTATCATCTGCAAAGAGTGATAATTTTGTTTCCTCATTACCTATTCTAATTCCTTCGATTTCTTTCTCCTCTCTTATTGCTATATATAACTATATATATACATACATATATATATAAAACATTTTTAGTATGATATTGAATAATAGTGGTGATAATGGGCATCCTTGCTTCACTCCTGATCTTATTAGGAAGGCTTCGAGCTTATCTCCATTACAGATAATACTTGCTAGTGGTTTTAGATATATACTGTTCATCATTTTAAGGAATGCTCCCTTTATTCCTATGCTATTGTTTTTTTAATAAGAATGGGTGCTGTATTTTGTCAAAAACTTTTTCAGCATCTATTGAGATAATCATATGATTTCTGTTGGTTTTGTTATTGATATGGTCAATTATGTTGATAGTTTTCCTGATACTGAACCAACCCTACATTCCTACCTGGTCATAGTGTATAATCCTTACGATATATTGCTGTAATCGGCTTGCTAGTATTTGTTCAAAATTTTTGCATCAATATTCATTAGGGAAATTGGTGTATAATTTTTTTTTTCCATTTTAGCTCTTGCTGGTTTAGGTATCAGCACCATATTTGTCTCATAAAAGCAGTGTAGTAGGATTCCTTCACCTATTTTCTAAATAGTTTATATAGTTTTGGAATTAGTTGTTTCTTGAATGTTTGGTAGAATTCACTTGTGAACCCATCTGGCCCTGGGGATTTTTTCTTAGGGAGCTCATTAATGGTTTGTTTAATTTATTTTTCTAAGATGAAGTTATTTAGGCATTTTATTTCCTCATCTTTTAATTTAGGTAATTTATATTTTTGTAAAAATTCATCAGTTTTGCTCAGATTATCATATTTTTTGGCATATAATTCGGCAAAATATTTCCTGATGATTGCTTTAATTTCTTCTTCATTGGTGGTGATTTCACCCTTGTCATTTTTGATACTGGATATTTGGTTTTCTTTTTTCTTTCTTTTTTTTTTTAAAAAATCAAATTAACTAATGGCTTATCTATCTTATTGGTTTTTTCATAAAACCAGCTCCTAGTTTTATTTATTAGCTCAATTGTTTTTTACTTTCAGTTTTTTTAATCTCACTTTTAATTTTCAGGATTTTCAATTTGGTGCTCAATTAGAGATTTTTAATTTGTTCTTTTTCCAGTCTTTTTTTGGGGGCGGGGTATGCCCAGTTCATTGATCTGATCTCTCTCTATTTTATTGATGTAATAATTTAGAGAAATAATGTTTCCCTTAAGTGCTGCTTTGGCTGTATCCCATAAATTTTGAGATGTTGTCTCATTGTTGTCATTCTCTTTAGTGAAATTATTGATTGTTTCTATGATTTGCTCTCTGATCCACTTATTCTTTAGCATTAGATTATTTAGTTTCCAATTAATTTTTAATCTATCATTCCATTGCCCTTTTTGGATGTAATTTTTACTGCATTATGATCCAAAAAGAAAACATCTACTATTTCTGCCTTTCTACATTTGATTTTGAGGTTATTATGCTCTAATACGTGGTCAATTTTTGTGTAGGTGCTTTGTGCTGCTGAGAAAAAGGTATATTCCTTTCTATTCCCATTCAGTTTTCTCCAAAGGTCTGTCATATCTAACTTTTCTAATATCCTATTCACCTCCTTACTTTCTATCATGTTTATTTTTTTTGGATTTATCAAGTTCTGAGAGGGAAGAGTTGAGGTCCCCCCACTAGTATAGTTTTGCTGTCTGTTTCTTCCTGTAACTCACTTAACTTCTCCTTTAAGAATTTGGATGTTATACTGTTTGGTACATATATGTTTAGTATTGATATTACTTCATTGTTTATGGTAACTTTTAGCAAGGTGTAGTTTCCTCCCTTATCTCTTTTAATCAGGTCTATTTTTGCTTTTGCTTTGTCTGGTTTGCTGAGGTGTGGCTTGCTGCTGGTTTGCTGGGAGACTTCCTGAACTGGACTGTGTTCCCCTTTTACCCAAGCAAGACAGACCTTTCCTGCTGATCTTCCAAGTTTCTTGGACTCAAAGATTGTTTCATCCTGTCTTTTTGCTGCTTCTACTGTTTCAGGACTTGTTTTGAGGTGCTTTTTTATGGTTGTTTGGAGGTAAATATGGGAAAGTTATGGCAATTTACTGCTTACTCCACCATCTTGGCTCCTGGAAATACAAGTTCATCAATTTTAATTTCTAGTATGGTAAATATAAACAGGTATAACCCATATAAACAGAGCTCTTTGGAGTCCTCAATAATTTTTAAGACCATAAAGGGGTCAAGTACAACTTTGAGATTCTTTTTTTTCTGTGACTTACAGAATCAGTTACAGACCTTCTGCCTATAGCCTGCACTGCCCCAAGGGGGGGATGATGAAGGTCATTACAACCCAAGCTGACTTAATTCTTCTCTAGCCTCTGCTCTTCCCGGACAGTGAGGGCCTCATAGCCTAGCTGTTCCACCTGATAAACCACTTGGCATAACTTGCTCAAGGCAGGGTTCCTGGCCAGGGGAACTCTGAGGCTCAGACCACTGGGGAAGAAAGAGTGCACTTTGGGAGGGACAGCAGGGAGAAAAAAAAAAACCGAATAACTCACTCCAGCCTGGAGGTGCCTGCTTGTTGATTGGTTGATTGATTGTAACCCCTATAGTTTGCTATAACTGGAGTTAGACGCAGCAGGTCCCACAGATAGACACAGAGTCATAGAACTAGAAGGAACCTTAGATATTATTCATCTAACCCCCAATAATAATAACTCACAATTTTCTACCACTCTAGGGTTTAGAAAGCACTTTCTTCATAACTCTGTGAGGCAAGTTGTGCAACCATTATTTTAAATATTGCATTTTATAGACAGAGAAACTGAGTGCTGGAGAGATTAAGTAACTTGTCTGTAGCTAGTTAGTAACCACAGGGAGAAATTCGTGGGGGGTCCCAAGTTCATTTCTCTTTGTTAGTACAACCACTAGGTGTCGCTGGGGAGCAAAGTTGGATGAGTAATTCTTTTTATTCACCCTCCCAGTAGTAAAAAGGGATTGGGGGGGTTGGGGATGGGAAAGTGGGAGCTGAATCCTATAAGACCACACCTTTCTCCTCCTACTAAGCCTGTTTAGGGAAATAATTTTTCATTTAGCCTCTATTGACTCCCCTTCCCAAAGCTTGGTTTATCTACTACATCTAGTCAGTCAGTCAATAAACATTTATAAAGAAAGCAAACTACATGCCAGGCATTGTGCTAATTACTAGAGATGTTGTTCAGTCATGTCTGACTCTTCATGATCCTTTTTTTGGGTTTTCTTGGCAAAGATACTGGAGTGGTTTGCCATTTCTTTCTCTAGCCCATTTTATAGATGAAGAAACAGGCAAACAGGGTTAAGTGACTTGCCCAGGGTCACCCAGCTAGTAAGTATCTGAGGCCAGATTTAAACTCAGGAAGATGAGTCTTTCTGACTCCAGGCCCAGGCAGAAGGAGGAGAAGAAGAAGAAGGAGGAGAAGAAGAAGGAGGAGGAAGAGGAGGAGGAGGAGGAGGAAGAGGAGGAGGAAGAATGTCTCTGTCCTCAAGGAACTTACAGTCTAATGGCAACAATCTAGCTATAGTGAATTTTATTCTGTGCAGAGGCAAAAAGGACCTAGGTTCATCTGGCTCAACTTTTCTGTTCTTTTCGGGAGCTTAAAAATAATATACAGCTTTTGATGCCCCAGATTAGAATAGAAGTCTGATGTCTAGTACAGGGTTTAGTCCCCTGATCTATTTTGTTAGTTCTGTATACTCTAGCTATTTGCTAGTGTCTTCAATTTCTCCCTTTTCCAGAACATAATAAATATATGGAGATTTCCACATTGGTTATGAACAATCATGGAATTTTAATGTAAAAGGAAAGTGCATTCTAAGACCATATTAAATCCAAAGTTAAAACAAATGTAAATAATCTAGAAATTTAGAAGGAATACTATTGCTCTTTATAGGTGGAGATAAAACAGAAGTGGAAGGGAGACTTGAAGAAAGTCACTGGTCTTGGCCTCCCAGGGAGAAACAGTTCAATCATATTTCCCTTTAGGATTCTTTTCAATTACCAAATGGGGATGCAGAAGAAGCCTCAGAAAGGTGATGCAGTGGATAGAGGACTAGGCCTGTAGTTAAGGGCTGCCTAAATTCAAATCTAGCCTCAGATATTTTTATATGACCATGGAAAAGTCACTTAATTTTGCCACAGTTGCATCAACTATAAAACAAGGATGATTAATAATATCACCAACCTCCCAGGATTGTTGTGAGGATTCAATGAGGCACTTAACAAATACTAGTTTCTTCTGTTCCAGCTTAATCAAACTACCATTGCCAGTAGCCAGTCCAAGGGTCTTCCTTCACCACACTGCTGCTCTCTTCTCACTTCCATCACGACTTTTCCAACTCACTGCTCCTCTGACTCTCCCACCCCCACCCCAAATCAAAAAATGCCACAGGTCAGTCTCTTTTAGATCTGTGAAAACTAGAGTTCCCAGGAGGCAGCCAGTCTGAGCTCTGCTCACACTAGATTGATGCTGAGGGCATCCCATAAAAATCTTAGGCTTCACTCAGATTTGGATGAGGGTGACAGGATAACTGGGTTTCATAAGAACAAGACAGTTTTAAAAAAAGAAAATATAAGGAAAGAGTTGATGGGAACACCCTACTTTTCCATTTCAGTTCTGCTGATATGTGCTCTCTAAGCAAAAAAGTCTTTTGAAACTTCAACCTTTAACTTAGGGAAGGGTTGAGTTAACTCAATACTGAGCTGGTAAAAGAGAAAGTAATTGGAGAGAGTGAAGAGCAGGGAGGAGTTGAGAAAGGAGGAGGAAACCACACTGCTTCCCTTCTCCTCATGATGTAATGGAAAGAACATTGGATCTGGAGTAAGAGGTAGATTTGAGTTCTGATTCTGCTACTAATTATATAATTTCAGGCATTTTCCTTTCTTTTTATGGGCCTCAGTTTTCTCATAAATAAATGGGGAGGTCAGGCAAAATGATCTCTAAATGTCTTGTCAGCTTTTATATCCCATGGTCTACTTTTCTGGTCTTCAAAAATGTGATTTTATTATGGCATTTAAGTGAATTTCCTTTATTTTTAGTGATAATGATTTTTTTAAAAATGCATTTCATTTACATTTTATTGATGTCTTTTGATTTTACATTAATCATTTAAAATCCTTCCCCCAGAATGAACTTTTCTCATGTGACAAAGAAAAACAACAAAACAGAAACATTTTATGCAGTGACTACATCTAACAATGTTTAGTATGTTTGGTCCTAGTAACCTCCCAATTCTTTGTATGGTGGGAGGAGGTATGTTCCATTATCTGTTCTCAAGGACCATCACTGATTTTTTTAATCACCCAGAATTCTGACTACCTTTTCATGATCTTTTAATTTATGTTGTTATAATTATGTATAATGTTCTCTTGGTTCTATTTATTTCTACTTTGCATCAGTTCATATACATCTTCCACATTTCTCTGAATTTCTTATATTTGTCCATTCTTAACACACAACAGCATTCTATTATATCTGTAGAGAGGGCTTTCCCCCATATGTAACATGGAAATGTCATTGTGTGATTTGAAGGAAGGCAAAGCAGACATCTCTAGCCTCTTCTTTTCCAACCCTTTTCCCAGGAAGACTTTAATTCTTCCAGGAGGAGAAGCAGGAAATTGGGGCCTGAAGCTTGGCTTTTCTATTGTCCTTAGAGAGAATTATATTTATTATATTTAATTTAATTATAATAATATTTAATTATAATATAATATATAATATAATAATAAATATAATTATAATATTTAATTATATTTATCTGCTCCCTTAAATATTATTAGTCTAGGGGATGTGGTTTTCAGGTTCAAGCTAATTTCTGTCAACTGTTTCATTAATAGTAGGGAAAGGAAAGAATTGGAAATAAGTGGATGCTCACTGATTGGACACCTCAAGCTTTTTATCCAAGGCTCAAATTCTTTCCCACTAAATGCCAATTCCATAGGAGGCAGCAAAGAAATTCATTTATCCAAATCATAACAAAACAGAAATCAGCTAAAGTATACACATGAGAATATATACCAGAAAATATAGAACGAAGGAACTCTCCTGACAGGAGCAAGGTGCTCAGCTCAGCCAAGAGAACAGAGTCCCAGATCTCACCCAAAGGGGAACTCCCTGAAGTCTCTAATGTAGCAAGCTGAGGGCAGGGGCATAATGGAGATTGCCCCTCCTCTCATGTAAGCTTCTTCCCGAAATCTTTTCCTTCAGCATCCTGAAGTGGGATTGGCATTGTCCATCTTCTCTCTTGAGCCTGAAGTTAATCCAAGGAAACCTCAAGTGTTTCCTTTTACACAAAATGAGCCACTTATAATAATGACTCTTTTGGATTTTAAACATAGCTATTTACACAACAATAAGACAAAAAAAGAGAACAGAGTAAGTACTTAAATGTTAAAGCAAATACAGGAAGAATAAATACATTAAAATCAACAAAAACTTGGGTCACACTCTGAGTAAGACCAATGCACTCAGTGTCTGTCAGAGAGTGGTTATAACACTTACAGAAACTTGCCAAGGAAGTACACGAGTGAGAAAAACCATGTGCTTAAGGTAACTTGCAACTCTGGAATTATAAACTTCAATGAGCTCTTTCTGTCTCAGGAACATCCCATAAAAGTTCCTTGATGTACATTGGTTCTACATTGAACAGATGCTTCCATTGTTAGGCTGAGTTGATTCATTCTGTGCTTTTCAAATACATTACTGGGCTTGACATCTCAGCCTAACTGGTTGATTGGCTGGGAGACTTGCCTGATTCTCTGTTTGCAAATTATGCCTCTTGGCTGTCTCATTTTATTTCCTTTCCCCTCTGTTTGGAGAGCTGGAGGGTGGAACATTAAACTCCTCCCAAAGCTTTCGTTTTTAGAAGGTTGAGATCTAGACTTTTTAATTCAATTCAATAAACATTTATTAAGCACCTACTATGTGTCAGACACTGCACTTTTCAGCTAACTCTCCACTTTCTACCTTCAGCTCTACTTGTTTGGACTCCACAGAGCATGATACCCCCACGCAAGATACCCTCTAGTGCCCCTCCTCCCACTTTTCAGTTTTCTTTTGTATGTTGTCTTCTCCCGTTGGATTGTAAGCTCCTTGAGGGCAGGGACTGTCTTTTTTTTAATGTATTTCTATCCCTAGCACAGTGCCTTAATAGATGTTTATTGAACTAAATGATTGAATTGAAGTTAGATTTATTCTTCAACAGCAACTGCATCGTCCTTCACTGCTACCTTCATACTTAGATGATCCAGTTCTGAAATCTGTTTTTTCACTTTCCTCTCTTATCTTTCTGGGCTCAGATTTTTGGTTCTCCTTTCCAATAATCCCACCTTAGCTTATGGTTAGTAACTGACTTCTCATAACTTATGTATAAGCAGATACATTACATTTGTCTCATAATCATAAAGCACTTCTGGTGCCCATATCACTACAGTATAGCATAGCTTGTCATATTCAAAATTAACAACCTGTTGCAGAATAACTGTTTAGTAACTATTTCTTTAAGAGCTCTCATTAGATATTTCAATAACAAATAGTTCCTATAAAAGAGTAATACCTTAAAAGGACAGTACCTTGTAAATATCCTTTTTTTCTGTAGGCAATAAGTATCCACATTGTTTCTAGTTCTTTCCTACCACAAAGAGACTGCTTTGAAAGAGTATTTTAGCACATATGAACCTCTACTTCTTTCTTTGACTCTCTTTGTGTATATGTCCAGTAGTAGGACCACAAGGTCAAAGAGTGTAGATAGTTTTGTCACTTTTCTTTCATAATTTCAAATCGAAATACAGAATGCTTGGAACAATTCAGTTTCACCAACAATACATTGGTTTACCTGTCTTCTCACAGCCCTTGCAACATTGGCTATTTCTGTGTACGTCATTTTTGACAATTGGCAGGGTGTGGAGTACAAATCACAGAGTTGTGATTTGCATTTCTCTATTAGTGATTTTGAACATGTTTTCCTGTGGTGATTTATAGTTTGCAATTTTTCTTTTAAAAACTGTTTGTTGATATATTTTGACCAGTTATCTATTGACAAATTCTCTTTGTATTACAATTTTTAATCAATTCCCTATATATTTTTGATCATCGTTAACTGGTAATATTATATGTAATTGTTTTTTCTTCATTCTATTATTTCTTTTCATTGATTTTACTATAAATACTTTTTTAATTTATGTAATCAAAATTATTTATTTTATCTTTTATGATATCCTCTATCCCTTGTTTAATTAAGAATTCCTCCATTAGCTATAGTTTTATAGGATACCTGGATAGGTCCTCTTCTAATTCCTTTAGGTTGTAACCTTTTTGGATTGCAAAGTCATTTTGAGCTTATTGTGCTACATGGTGTAAGATATTGATCTAAACCTAATTTCTGCTAACTTGCTTTCAAGTTTCCCCAGCAGTTGTCTAAAAGGGAAGTTTGCCATCTTCTTGCTAATAGCTATATATACATGTATAAGATCAAGTCTTTAAAGTATTTCATTCTTTTTGGGTTATATGAGGATAATATATATCCTTAAAAAGGAAAGCATAGGATAAAGATGCAAAAATTTATCAATTTTAATGTAGTTGTAAGCATCACTTTGAGAAAGCAACAAGATTAGACTTTTTCTCTAAGTGCTGGGAGATATATAAAGATACATATATGTCAATATATTGAAGTTATTTTATAAATATGCATATGTGTGTCTAGATCATATACACATATGTACACATATGTGTATATATAGATTCCAAATGTTTCTAATGGGATAAAAATGCTTTGACTATGTTTGAGTCATTGGATCAAGGATATTACATACAAAATTGCATTAATACTTGTAAAGAAAATTTTAAATCATGATTTTTTTTCCTGTTTTGAAGTGTCTGTCTGATAATATTAAAGGACAGAAGAGCTCATTTTCCAAGTCACGTCCTCATGGATCCTTTTTAAGATTCTTCCTTCAGCCTGTTGATGGCATTGTCCATATCAGACACAGAGTTCAAATAAAAATAAAAAGAGCAAGTGGTATGGGAAAACTGAAATTCTCTGAACTTTAAGGTGAATTATGGGTTCTTAATTTGATGTCCTTATAGCTTTATTGTCAATAAGGTTAGCTCCATCAGGTTTGAACTAGTTTTTACCAAATGAACTAGTTACCGGAAAACCAAATTACATTTTATTGAGTTTTATTTCTGGTGGATTTTAGCAATATAATCCAGGGAATCTTTGCAAGTGACTTGGAACCAGAGAAACACATCTTCTAGGAGGACCTCCTTCCAGAGCTGCCCTGAGAACAAGGCCTGCTCCAGAATTTCCAAGGAAGATGTTTCAGGAATCAGACAATTACATGGACCAGCTCAGACTCAATGTGAGATATGTTGATTAAATGGACATTGGGTGGATTATCAAGAACAAGGAGGCTTATGTTATTTAATATTGATGATCATTACTGTATTATTTTGGCTCTAATGTTTCATGGTGGTTATATTTGCTTGCAAGAAGGGTATGCTTAAATTCCTTTTGTTTGTTTTTTGAGGATCAGGGCCATTCCTCTCTCAACTTTTGGTTAATTAGAAGCTTGTCTTCTGATTGTATTAACCTCACGTAACCCAAACCTGCCTTATGGAATAATAATGTTAACTGCTTGACATTCCTCAGGTAGAAACCAGAGGGAAGATTGAGCTTTCTAAAGTGATTTAGTTACTCCCCTAGCTAACTGTGTAAAGAAGGATTTCCCTGACAAGGAGTTTTTTTAGTTACCTTGGTGATATGTAAAGTTCCATCTTAATCAGTCCATGGTGAATCTGCTAAAAATAGTTTAATCTGTAACCTGACATAGTTTACCTATAGAGTCTGTTTAATGAAGTATGTCTCCTTAAGGGATGTATGAGATTATTACTCTGTTTAACCAAGTTTGTCCAAATTTTATGTCACGGAAGCATGGGATTTTGATTTTTGTGATACTCCTGGACACAGTGCATTTGTTTCCTATTATAAATTTAAGTCTCCTGATTTACAGCCCCTGAGGTTTACTCAAATTGATCCCTCTGACTATGAGACATTGGAAGAAGTTTGCCACCAATCTGGCCACATCCCCTCCTTAAAGGAATTCTATCAAGTTCTAGATGAAAGAGGTAATGAGGACAACATCTCCTTTGACTCAGGTTATTTTAATGAACTCCCTTTGAAACCATAACCCAGATTTCTGCTTCTGTAATTATGCTTTCACTAGTATGAGAATGTTGGGCTTTAAGCCCAAAAGAGAGGAATGGTGAGAAAAAATGCTTTATTATTTATCATTTATTAATATTGCTTGAACTTAGCTTTATGTAACTAGAAAATCATCCAATCCAAAAGTTTACCGTAGAGGTCAGGCTGATCTCAGAGACTCCAGTGAAGCTGGATGGCTGTAAGGAATGCTTAGATCCTGCTCAGGTCTTGTTTTAAGTCCATCCAAAGCTTGTGTTTTGGGTTCTGCAAATTAGATCAATCTACCTGCTGATATACATCTTAAACTGCCCTTCTCTGGACATTACCTACAGCCTACCTGAGGCCAACCAGACAGATGTTTTTATGCCCTTGACTGAACTCTATATAATATAACCTCACAAAGATTCAGAAGGGAGCCATACCTCCTGACTCTCTCCTCTACCAAATGACCAAGTACATTTCTTTCTAGAACTATTTCAGATATGGGGGTTCATTCTCACAACTAACAGATGGTGGTCTAAACTTAATTTCTGCTAAACTGCTTTAAAGTTTCCCCAGCAGTTGTTAAAAAGGGAGCCTTTCCTCTTAGTCATTTGTATTTGGGGGTTTATGAGACACGGAGTTATTATTTTCAATTGCTTCTTTTTTTAAAACTTTTTTAAACTTATGAATATCACTCATTTTTCAGAGGTAAATTCTAAGTCATATTCTGAAGTGAAACAGTAGTGATCTAGGTTATCTTCTATTTGGTTTTGACCAATTTGAATATTGGTCAAAGACAGGT
This sequence comes from Vombatus ursinus, assembly GCF_900497805.2. Classification (NCBI taxonomy): domain Eukaryota; kingdom Metazoa; phylum Chordata; class Mammalia; order Diprotodontia; family Vombatidae; genus Vombatus; species Vombatus ursinus. The sequence goes on from NW_020940358.1 coordinate 15,119,520, forward strand.
AAGAAAAGGCTACATTTCTATGCCCATAGTTCTGTAGTTTACAAGGTGCTTTTCCCACAACAATAGTAATAGCTGGCATTTATGTAATGCTCAAAGCACTTCACAATTGTAATCTCATTTGAACCTCACAACAACTTCGGGACAGAGGTACTATTCTAATTCCTGTTTTACAGATGAGACAGACTGAAATTAAGTGACTTGCCCAGGGTCACACAGTCAGCTGAGGATGGATTTGAATTCCAGTGTTCCTGACTACAAATTCAAGACTCTATTCATTGTACCACAGAGGTGCTTCCTTGTGGTAGGTTACACCCATTTTCTTTTCTTCTTTTTTTTAGGCAATTTGGGTTAAATGACCTGTCTAGTGTCACACAGCTAATAAATGTCAGCTGCCCCTAAAACTTTTTTTTTACTTTTTGAGGCAATAAGGGGTTAAGTGAGTTGCCCAGGATCACACAGCTAGCAAGTGTCTGAGGCAGGATTTGAACTCAGTTCTCCCTGACTCTAGGGCTGCTGCTATACCCACTGTGCCACCTAGCTGTCCCTTACCCATTTTCTTTTGAGACCAAACCTGTGATTTTATTGGTATAGGAAATTCTTATTGAGAAAAAGATTGGCACATACTCTTCAAATTATAGTGTCATCTAGCCAAAAGGTAAAGTGAGTTGCCTGAAATCACATCTATTATGTGTCAAAGGTGAGACTTGAACCCAAATCTTCTCTTCTCTCTAACCATTATACCATGCTGTCTCTAAGATAGATGAGACCAGAGAGGTGAGATTCGAGAGTATTTTGAAGAGGCATATAAGATTGTAAATGGACTCAGATTCATGACATTTGAGAATTAGATGAAGGAACTGAGGGTTTAGCCTACAGAAGACCAGGTGGGACAAGACTATTGCTGCCTTTAGATATTTGAAAAGTTATTATGCAGAAGATTTTATTGGTTCTGTTTAGCCTCAGAAAGTATAATCTGAAGCAAGATGTGGAAGTTGAAAAAGCCAAATTTAACCTTATTGCAAGGGAAAACCTCCCGTTGATTAGAACTACCTAAAAATGGTACGGGGTTTTTTTTCCTGTAGTTTGTGAATTCACCCACACTGGTAGCATCAGGCAGTGGGACGAATAATAATTTTCCAGGTATATTGGAAAGTTTTGTCCAGGCACAGATTAGACTAGCTAGCCTCTGGCATCCTGCGGAGCCCTGCGATTGTCTGATTCTGTAATTCTTCCACAGTCTTGCTCAAAGTCACCCAGGCTTTCAAGCCTAGGAGAGCTTCCTGGAGCTTGTGTTCCTTTGCTTTGGATTTTGAAAACCTAGGGTCACTTACATGGCATGACAAAGACATTAGCCTATCTATCTCTCCAGATGGTGTTAGGAAAGGTGTTATTTAAATCTGAACGTCTTGTTGAAATGTAAATTATTATTCTTGTAGAGTGTGATGTCCATCCATGTATGGTAGTGGACATCTATAATTCCTGCTACCTTGGGGAGGCCAAGGCTGGTGGATAGCTTGAGTTCAGGAGTTCTGAGCTGCGGGAGTGCTAAATTCACCACTACTCCAAACTCAAGCCTTAATTGCCAGCACCTTTCATACCCTCCTCTCCTCTCTGATTGAAGGGCTGGAAGGTGGAATACCAAACTCCTCCCAATGCCTTTCTTTATAAAGGGCAGGAATTGGTTTCATTCACTCTGTTTTGCCTCTGCTGTCCTGCTTGGTTTCAATCCCCACAGAACAAGATGCTCCTATGTCAGACAGATACCCCCTCAATGTAGTCTCTGGTGTCCCATACCCCCCTTCCTATCCTCCTTTTGTATGTTGTCTCTCCCTTTAGATTGTAAGCTCCTTGAGGGCAGAAACTGTCTTTCTTTTTATTGTTTCCCCAGCACTTGGCACAGTGCCTGGAACACAGTAAACAATTAATAAATATTTATTGGATTGCTTTGGACCAATATTGTGAGTCTTACGGAGTGGGCAGCCATAGGAAGGGAAAACTAGCCCGGTTATAACTGATATCAGTCAAAGTTTATCTGCTGAATAAAAGTAGTATTGGGACCACAAATGGTCTTTGGACTTCAAGCCTGGGTAAGATGGAGAATCTCAGGCTCAAAAAATATGTTGTCTATAATAATTGTAAACAGCTAATATCTGACTGGGATATTTTAGTAAAAGGGAGATCAATCCCATGTACTTTCCTGAGTGAATAGGTGTCTCATCTCTCCCCCATCATATTTCCTCTTTTCCAACTACTCTGAGGCAGCTTATGCAAAATGCCATTTCTCAGTGTTCATATTTTATGGCAAACAAAGTGGCTTTGATTCAATTGTGCCAGCCTATTTCTAGCTCAAAACGTTCCCTCTGCTCTCTGTCAGCCTCAATGGGGATAGCGACAATTAGAAAAAACAGCTGCCTTCTCACCATGGGTCTTTGGTGCAGTCCTATACATTAGAAAACAAAAAGGGATCTACAGACCAATTTTCCAAATAGGATTATAGGATTTAGAGCTGGAAGGATCAGTAGAGGTCTTTTGGGCCACTGACCATATTTCAGGGAAAAAACTGAGTCCTAGAGTGATTGTGACTTGTTCAAAGTCAAACTTAAAATCAACTGAACATTCTTGTAGTGCATTACTCTTTCCATCCTCAGCTCCAGTATATCTAGGGAGTCACAATTTTCTCATGTGTCAATCAATCAGTCAACAAGCATGTATTAAGTGCTTACTTTGTTCTAGGTGCTGTGCTAAGAACTGGGGGGAAAAGAAAGGAAAAATAAAAGAAAAACAACTGTCCCTGCCTATAAGGAGTGCACATTATAATGTGGAAGACAACATGTAAATAACTAGATTATACATTATACATATATGTGTGTGCATATGTGTGTATGTGTATATACACACACAGACTATATAAAGGTAATCTGAGACAAGGTGGGGAAAAGCCTCCTGCAAAAAGCGGGATTTGAGATGAATCTTGAAAGAAGCCAGGAAAAATTAGGCAGAGTTGAGGGTGCAGGGCATTCTAGGCATGGGGAGTAACTAGTATAAAGTCATGGAGATGGGGCATAACAACAATCTGGCAAGCAGAAGACTGAGCACAAATTCAGAAAACCAACGTAGAGGACTTCGCTGAAGGGGCCTCTCCACTTGACATTTGCACTGCGACTAGCATTCCCTTTGCAGTTTTGTTTCTTGTACTAAGGTCCTCTAATATCCTTCCTTTAATGCTGAGAAACCTATTCATTTCATTTCATTCATTCATTCATTCATTCATTCATTCATTCAACAAGCTATGTGTAACAGATCAGCAACTTGGACTAAGACTTAATGAGTACAGCATTGTCATCATTATTTTTAAAACAAACGAAACTTTGTGACTTATTACAGATAATGTGAACTGACCACTTCTAAGTACTTCTAGGTGGAAGTCCTCCAGGACGTCCTTCAATGAATAGAAAGGACTCCTTTGCAATTTGGGCTTTCTTTATGTCAATTTGATGGCTAAAGGACTTCTCACGATTGTTTAAAAGATAGTTTGGTTTTTTTAGGGAAAGAAATAATACCTTTCTATATCATATTCACTTTATCGCTTGGTTTGAAGCAGGAATTTCTTGACCTTTTTATATCATGGAACCCTTCTCCAAATTAAGTTTTTAAATGCATAAAATAAAACATGGAGCACAAAAGAAACCAATTATATTGAAATACAGTTAAAGTATTAAAACAAACACATTCATGACCTAAGATCAATCCTTGGCTTGAATCCTTTTTTTCTCCAGTGATAATATAAAGATAAAATTCTGTCAATCTGGCCAGTTATCACAGATTCTGATTCAGTGGGGTCTAAAATAATGAGGTGTGACTGTTCTGATATAGCAGTGGCCTAAGATGGTAAATGAATCTTCAGTTTGCACCCAGATTATTCTTCAGAGCGAATCTGCCCTGTGGTGTATGAAGAGAAGACCCTGCTTTTCCTGGAGGGAAGAGGAGGACCAGTACCCTAAGCTACCCTAAGAAACTCCCCTTTTCTCTGGTCCCTAACCCTCTCCTATAGTCATATGCACAACATAGGCAGTCACCAATCTACCAGAATTTCCTGCCTTGAACGTTCCATCCTGCCAGTTACTCACCTCAACATTATAGCTACTTTACAGGCCAGGTACTGCCCTTCTTTCTGCTGTGGATAGCATGGGGACTAGCAGATGGAGAAACATCCTCTGTTTTGCATTAGATAAATAATAAGACGGATTAGGCTGCCAAGGCTGCTATCTTATATTGTAGCAATACTAGCTTGGATTCTAGCTGCCTCATTCTCCATTTTCTCATGGTTACCCAATAGCATTTTGTGAATGAAGTCTCAACAAAGTTCTGAGCATAGCTGGGGAAAGGGAAACCATCTGATTGTTAGTGCAAGTGAAAAGTCATGGATTTCTCCAAAGACATAATCTTCACCTGTAGGTCATTCCTACCCTACTCAAATTCTGACTCCTCCATGAAGTTTTACTTGATTCCCTTTCTTTTCTATAAAGGGGGTGATCAGAGGTGTCACATGCTAATATCATGAGTTCCCTAATCAGAGGTGTGCTCTAGCCAGTTTCTGAGAACTATTGTTGAATTTTCATTGTGAACATTTACACCCCTTAATTAGCCTGATAGGATTATAGAGAGCACAGGAACTAAAGGATATCTCTGGTGAGATGTGGGCAGTGCCTCCAAACAATGGCCTGCAGTGGTTGGAAGTTTTCTTCCAATAGATCACAATCTCCTCGAATACTCCCTTGCCTATACTTAGGAATGGGATTTAGAACTGAAAGGGACCATAGAGGTAAGTTAATCCACTGCCTTCATTTTACAGATAAAGAAACTAAGGCACAGACAAATAAAGTTACCCAAAGTCACACAGATAATAATAGATAAAACATTTATTAAGCACTTACTGCATGCCAGGCGTGAGGCAGCTATATGGCTCAGTGGAGTCAGAAAGATCTGAGTTCAAATATGGCCTTGAACAAGTCACTTAACCTTTGCCTAGGAAGCAGCTAGATGGCTTAATGGATACAATGCCTGGAGTCAGAAAGATCTGAGTTCAAATGTGACCTTAGACACATACTAGCTGTGTGACTTTAGGCAAGACATTTAACTTTTGTTTGCCTAGTAAGCAGCTAGGTGGATCAGTGGATAGAGAGCTGGGCTTGGAGTCAGGAAGACCTGAATTCAATTCCAGCCTCATTAGCTGAGTGACCCTGGGTAAGTTGCTTAACCTCTCTTTGCCTTAATCCACTGGAGAAGGAAATGGTAAACCACTCCACTATCTTTGTCAAGAAAACCCCATGGGCAGTGTGGTCCATGGGGTCACAAAGAATCAGATATGACTGAACACTGTATGACAGGTACTGCTAAGAGGAAATGGGGGGGGGGGGTGGGAAAAACAAATACAAGCAAGAGAGTCTCTGCTTTCAAGGAGTTTATATCCTAATAGGGGAAGAGATTGAAGAGCGAAATCAGAATTCAAACCTAAGTTCTCTGACTTCAAATTCAACAGTCTCCCTATACACAAAGCGTAGTTTTTTACCTTCTTAATGCCATGTTCATGACCCCATTTGGGGTTTTCTCTGCAAAGATACTGGAGTGATTTGCCATTTCCTTCTCCAGCTCATTTTACGGATGAGAAAACTGAGGCAAGCAGGGTTAAGTGACTTGCCCAGAGTCACACAGCTAGTAAGTGTCTAAGGTCAGATTTGAACTCAGGAAGATGAGTCTTTCTAATTTCAGGCCTGGCACTCTAACAATTGTACCACCTAGCTACCCCAGTATGTTATGAGACCTCAGAAAAAAATGAACTCACTAGGAGCTAATGCAGTCAGCGAAGGCTCCATGGAGGAGGTGAGATTCAATCTGAGCTTGAATGAGCTAAAGCCAGTGATACCCAGGGAAATTCAGGCTGCTTTGACCATGAATTCTTTATACCTAGAGCAGCTAAAATCATTCTGAAGCCACCAAGCGGGAAATGCCACAGGAATTATATGGACCATTTTTTAAAAGAAGAAATTGTGATAAACATCAGCTTACTCACTTATAAATTAATGTCTTCTAACAAGAAGGCACAAACAATGCAGTTTATGTCGATAGTCTGAAGTGATTCAGACTGGAAACTACAATATCATAATGAAATCACGGTCCCCTTTACATGATGGTTGATGCCTCACACTAAAGCCTTCCCAGGTTGTCCAAGAATTTTTTCTCATCAGAAAACGAATTCTAGAACTAGATGGACTGAGCATTTATCTGCTCTGGGCAGATGAATATACAAATGGCAAATGAAGGTGATTTCAAAGGGAAAGTCACTAGCAACTGGGGGAACTAGGAAAAGTCATATGCAGAAAGTGGGATTTAAGCTATGTCTTGAAGGAAGGCAGGGAAACTAACAGGCAGAGGTGAAGGGGTAGATCGTTCAGGCATGGGGGACACCCAGTACAAAGACACAGAGATTTCTCTGCCCTCATATTGCTTAGAAATGAGGTAGATAGCAAATTAGGTTCACAGGATTTAGAACTGGAAGAAGTCTTAGAGATCACCTAGTGCTCTAATATTCCCTCCCTGCCCATATCCATTTTAAGGATGAGGAAACTCAGTCTACAAGAGGTGAAATGATTTGCCTACAATTATACAATATGTAGCAGAACTCAGGTTTTCTGAATCCAAATCTAGTGTCCTTTCCATCATATCACTATAGTAATAGTGTGCTAATTTTGCTGTGCAGACAGTGAAGAAAAATGTCTCCATGTGCTAAAATCACTAGAGAATACTTTTATAAGGAGAAGGAGATGTCAACTGAGCATCGGGGTGAGCAAAGGCATGGAGATAGCAATAAACCTCATATGTTCTGAGTAACCCCTTTTTTTCTTCCCTTTTTCCCCCAGAACTGATTGCATCCTTTGAATGAGTTTGATACCAAGTTTAAAGCCAGTGAAATTAGTATTTGCAAACAAGATCCAGGTGCTTGTTGGGGCAGCTAGGTGGCGCAGTGGACAGACCCCTGGCCCTGGATTGAGGAGGACCTGAGCTCAAATCTGGACTCAGACACATAACACTCATTAGCTGTATGACTCTGGGCAAGTCACTTAACCCCAATTGCCTCACCAAAAAAAAAAAAAAAAAAAGATCCAGGTCCTTGTGCAGGGAAAGCCCCTGGCCAGAGAACACAAATCAAATCCTCCATACAAGATGATGAGATAATCAACAGAAGCAACAGAATAAATATCAGCGACTCAGGAAGAATTTTCCAGCAGGATTTGACTTCTGTTGGCTTTGAAGACCCATGCCATAAGCAGGAAGAAGAGTCATATGAGACTCTGAGGCCAGAAATAAATTCCCGGACAGTGTCATCCAGGTGAGATGACCCCAGCCACTAACAACATGCCTACTACCCCAAGCAGGCAGGGACAACACCCCCCCCCCCCAAGTCAGGCACTTAGCAGTAATTAGAAGTTCTGGTTAATGCTACCCTCTTTTCTCATTTCCTCCATAATATATGGAGGCTACACTTCCATCTCCAGTGGAAAAACCCTTTGATGGGTGATTTCCTTCAATAGAATCATAAACTGTCAGAGCTTAAAAGGGTTACCTCATTTTACTGAGGAAGAGAATTTTTCCCAAGCCCAGAGGAACTATGCCTCAGAGTACTGAAAGGATAAGTGGATGAGTGGACTATGCCACTCTCAGTGGACTTCAAAAGATTTTCTTTTTTCTTCCATTGCTTCTTGATGTTTTATGAGGTGATACTGCTAGTCTTCAACCATTCTTCTCCATTATAGTTACTCATATCTAAACCAATATTGTCCTTGGATGCTACATCTCTTCCCTTGGCAAGGAAATCAAATGTTTGATGACTGAAGAGATTTTTAGGCTTCTTTGGCCTCCTTGTTGTGACAATTGAGTTACATTGGTTAAACTTCCTGAAGAAATGTCACTTTTGTTGTTAAGTTGGTTTTTTTAGCTGTGTCTGACTCTTTGTGACCCCATTTGGGGTTTTCTTGGAAAGGATCCTGGATTGGTTTTCCATTTCCTTCTCCAGTTCATTTTACAGATGAGGAACTGAAGCAAACAGGTTTAAGTGACTTTCCCAGGGTCACACAAGAAATGTTGGTAGTTTTTACCAATTATATCTATTCTATTTATTTCCCATTTTGTGGTATCAATAGCTTGTTAGAATAAGACAAATTAGAATATTTCCTGACTAAACTTTTTGAAGACTATATTCATGATATATAGACATGAAGCATCTGTATAGTCTATAAGTCTTTGACTCTTTTATTTCTTTTTTAAATTTATTTTTATTTATTTTTTGTTACATTTTAAGTTCTGAACTGTCTCCCTCCCTCCCTCCCCACTCCATGCTAGAGAAGGCCGCCATTTGACACAGATATGGATAGACAGATACAGAGATAGAGATATGTGTCTATGTACACACATATATATACATATATATATGTAAAACCATTTTTATTTCTATTTTTATTTCTAAATATTTCTATTTATCAGTTCTTTCTCTGGAGGTGGATAGCATTTTCCTTCATAGATCCCTTTGTAGTTGATTTGAATATTTATAATACTCAGAATAGCTTAGTCATTCAGTTATTTTCCTAACAATATTGCTGTCACTATATACAACATTCTCTTGGTTCTGCTCATTTCACTCTTTATTATTTCATACAAGTCTTTCTGTGTTTTTCTGGAATCAACCTGCTCATCATTTCTTACAGCACAATAGTATCCCAGCATAGACTTTTTATTTCTTAGTTCTGAGATATTTTCAACATTTCTCCCCTATGCCCACCTTTGCATCAAAATTACTGAGTTAATTTGAACAGACTTATTAATTTCTATGTAGAAGTTCTCTATAATTAATCTCCTGCAATAGGTGTTAGCACATAAAGTACAGTAATCTTTATAGGGCTATTTTTACAAATGTTCATTATGAGCACTGCAACATGAGGTGACCAAGTATCTCATGAATGATATTTTCTCGTGCCTGTGGGCACATAAGCAAAGTGATTTCACCAATTGCTTGATTTGCCTTTCAAGGAGAACCTGTGAGCCATTATTCTATTTAGCTGTAAGTTCATTTAAGCATCTGTTTCCATTTACAACATGCATCCAGTGCTATCTTCACTAGGACATGAATTCCCCTATTTGCATCAGAGCTCAGGGCAGGTTACCCAGCACTCTGTCCCTCACTGCTACATTCCAGAATTTTTCTCTCTTATTACCTGTAAATCGTTACTTTTCACTCATCAACTCTAGTCCCTCTGCATCAGCCATTCCTCTTTCTTCCAGATGTTTTGTGTTGCTTCATTCACTCACACTTCAAGTTCATGTTTAAATGAACAGTGAAACAATATTTTACTTGCTTCCCAGCTCCAGGAGGAGGAGGAAGAGGAGGAGATGAAGGAGGAGAAGGAGGAGAAGAAGAAGAAGAAGAAGAAGAAGAAGAAGAAGAAGAAGAAGAAGAAGAAGAAGAAGAAGAAGAGAAGGAAGGAAGGAAGGAAGGAAGAAAGGAAGAACCTTTTCATTTTGGTGTGTGATTTGCTTTTTTTCAGTCTCCTATCTCCAGGCCAGAAATGATAGTCAGAAAGTTAAAACTAACAGTAAATTTTAACACAGGGTCTTGGGAACCACTCTAAGAAAGTTCAGCTTCTTCCTGGATATAACCTCATGGACATAGGAAAAAGTAAAATCATCATCTCCAGGGTCCTCCCCAGCTCCGCTATTCATCACCTGGGCTCCACAAGGCAGGAACAAGGCAACTTCTCACATGATTTGACTTGAATTGTCTAGGAAGCTCAATATGAGTCAACAGCATGGTGAGGCAACCAAAAAGCTGACATGAATTTAGGTTGCATTAAGAGAAGCTTAGTGCCCAGGACTCCTTAGTTCTGTTATACTTTTCCCTGGTCAGACCATATGTGAGTCATTGTGCTTCAGTGTTGGAGGACATTTATAGACTAGAGAGCATCCTGAGGTAGACAACTAGAATGGCAAAGTGCTATCAAGATAATGCCATAAGACAAGTAATTAAAAGAGCTGGAGATATTTAGCCTAGAAAAAATACTTGGGGAGATGTGAGAGCTGTCCTGAAGTATGTAAAGAAATGTCATATGGGAGATTAGACTTCAGAGAATCATAGCTCCAAAGTTGGAAGGGAATTCAAGGGAAGTTGTCAAATCTAACTTTGTTCTGTTCTTGTTTCCATGGGCAAAAATCGAAGCGATGTTAAATCATTGCTCATAGGCACATTGAGACTCTACAGAAACAGTTCCTCACAATTAGAACCATCCAAAAGGTGAATGAGTCATTTCAGGAAGGAATGGTTTCCCTCTTGTTGGAAGTCTTTGACAGGATAACTACTTAAGATTTTTCTGAGAGGATTCTTGGTCAGGTATGGGTCGGAGTACATAGCCTCTAAGGTCCCTTCTTATCTGAGAGTGTGTGAAACAGAAATCTAGAATGGCCAAGTGACCTACTCAAACTGCAACAGTTAGTTGCACACCCAGGACTAGAACCCTTTCAATTACATCCAACAAACATTTATTAATTCCTGCTACATGCCTGCATCGTAACAGTCTCCCATTCTAGAAACTTGAGTCTTTTTGGCATTTCCCTTTATCTCCTATATTTCATTACCACCATCTCTCATATTTTAATACTAACCCTGTCCTATTAATTCTTCTTTTGAAATGTCTTTTGAATCTATCTTTAGGACATTTCCATCTTGTTGATTTTTAGGAAATCGCTATGATGGGCCAGTTTTTATACCTAAAGAGCCATCCTGATGCCCAAAAGCATGGGCCTGGGAGTCAGATTGAAGCCCCACCTGTCACTTACTACCTGCATATTTTGGGGGTGAATAACTTCAGTTCTCTGCTTCTCAGTTTTCTCACCTGCAGTATGCAACATACTCTCACCCCTGCTTACCTCACAGGGTTGTTGTGAAGATAAAATGAGGTAACTGGTACAAAATGTGCTTTGTAAATTGTAAGGGACTAAAGGAAAGCTATTATTATCCATAATAATACAACAGCCATTATCATTATAATACTCTACTTTGAACATAGATGGGTTTAGCCCCAAGTCAGGCAGAAAATTAGATCACTCCATCCCTTGAGCATCGCTGTTCCTCACAGTTGGACTCCATTTGTCCCCTCATGCACAGCTTCTTCTCCTGCCTCACAGCTTCACCTCTTTGCCCCCAACCAGATTCTCGCATGGAAACAACACCACCTGGAAATTCTTTCTGCAAGAGCTGTTGTCACCTTTCACATGGGGATACATAGTTCTTTCCTTCTAGGCTGGAAAATATATCTGTTGGAGATGGAAACTTCTCAAGGGTGGAATAAAAAGACCATTGTTTCCTCTTTGGGGGAAAGACAGTATGACCATTTAAAGCAAAAAAAGTACCTTAAGGGGGTAACTAATATATATGTGTGTGTGTGTGTGTGTGTGTGTGTGTGTGTGTGTGTGTGTGTGT
>NW_020940358.1:15131053-15145278 GCF_900497805.2 Vombatus ursinus
TGTGTGTGTGTGTGTGTGTGTGTGTGTGTGTGTGTGTGTGTGTGTGTTTGTATAGACACACACACATATTCATTTAACAGATGAGGAGAGACAGAAGAAAGGTGGATGTGCAAAGACCCCAGGGCTAGTTAGGGGGAGACATATCCCAGGACTCTGTCCATTATGCCAGGCTGTTTGTCTGCCAAAAATAGGGTTAATAGAAGAGTGGCATAGTAGGCTACGATTTGGGGGAGCTAAAGGAAACTGAAGAAAACCTTTTCCTAAAGGTTGTCAGACAATATTAGCTTTCATATCTGACTTGTGCTAAAATGAATCTATGGAAAGAGAATAGATTTTAAAGCTGAAGGATCTTAGATATCAACTAGTCCAGCTCTCTTATTTACAACTGTGAAGAGAAGTTTATTATTTTACAACTAAAGAAGAGAAGCATCTCACCCATGCTCACACAGGAAGCAAAGCTGAGGCTTCAAGATTGCCCACCTACTCCACACTCAGATCTCGTTCTACCACACAAGTTTCTGCTATTACCCCCATGTGCCTTTGGGCAAGTCAATTTAACCTCTGTGTGCCTCAGTTTCCTCATATGTGAAATGAAAGAGTTTATCTAGATGCCCTCCAAGGCTCTGTCCTAAATCAACAGTTTTATGTCTCCTTGCCTAAGGCATACACTAATTCACAGAAATGTTTTCACTTTTCTGCTCACCTGAAAGTGAACTTTCTAATTTTAGAAAAGTGCTTTTGAGCTTTTGAGGGGTGGGGTAAGGGTTAGAGCAGAGGTGGGGAACCTGCAGCCTTGAGGCCACATGTGGCCCTCTAGGTTCTCAAGGCTCTTTGACTGAATCCATGTGGCCTGGAGGCCGCAGGTTCTCCACCCCTGGCCATTAGAGTGTCATAAAGATTTTTGTTGGACAGAAGTAGTTGGACAGCATCCTTGGTTAAGGGGATTACATGATCCCACCACAAAATAGCATCATACTGCCAATGTCCAGACTGATGATGAGTCCAATACTCAATCTCTGCTATTCTTAAGAGTACCAACATGGATATTCAGTTCATCAGAGGGTGTAAAATGCCTCTGATATTACTAATGTACCCCATAGTCAACTCTATGTGGTGGGAGGCATCAGCAAAATTCTTTCATTGATCCTGACCCAAAGTAGAAATTCTTTAATTGTCTAATTCTGTTCTCTCCAGGCCCCAGACAACTCAGCCAAACCCATAGCAACTGCCCAAGAATCAATATAAATAAAATTGTCATCCATTCCAACCCTCAAGGCCCTGTCATAGGTCAGGTATGTAGCCTGCAGTTTGACCCACTGCAAAGACTTGCCAGGACCACCATCCCTTATGGTGCTCCAGTTATTGTCTTCACAGTGGCAGAAGTCCAGTCACATACACTTTTCTCATAATGGGCAGACCTATCAATGAATGATTAATGAACCCAATGAACAGTGTTGAAAGAACCAAATGAACCAAAACTATCTTCTTCCAAAGTTAGATTCTCATGTGCCAGAACTTATTGGGCTAGTGTAGGAGACAAAGCACTGAGTCTTCAGGTCTCAGTTCTGGCAATGTCACATGTTCATGAACTAACACCTCAGGAGCCTAGGTGAGCCCAACAGTGGAGGTCCAGTTCCATTTCACAATGGAAACTTTCTGTGTCTTATGTATCTTTTTAGAGGACCCATCTTGCACTTTGCGACAAGCAATATCCTAACCCCTCCCCTCATGCAGGGGTGTTTTTTTTCTCAAAAGATATTGAGACATTCCTACAGATTTGTTTGGCTCACAGGATGGAGGGCTCAGGTTGCTGACATGACGTCTTCATCACCTTAGTATAAAGCAGCCTTGAGGAGCTGGAGCTCTCAGATGCTTGGTTGGTTAATCATGTTCAGAGTTTCACTCAGTGGAATCACCTCAAAGGGTTCTTAATGCCCCTCCTTGATTATCCTTCTGCTATGGCTAGGTCAATCTCCTTCTGTTAGCTATTAAATGACGTTTAAGTATTTTATTTTATTCTAACATTGAACCTAAACTATGAATGACTGACCTTAGTAAGGGCCAGCCCAGAATAATTGGTGTATTCTTACAGAATTGAAATACAATGGACTCATTGATTTTTGTTTTATTTTTATTTTTAATTCAGTTTAATTTTCAAGTCCATATTGTTTCCTGCCCATCTCCCTTCTTCCCCGCATTGAGAGAGCAAGAAAGAACAAAACCCCTCCTCTAAACACATATAGTCAAGCAAAACAAATTTCCACGTTGGCCGTGTTTTTAAAAAATGTCTCAAACTGTACCCAAAATCGTCTCTCTATCAGGTTGTGGGTAGCATGTTTCATCACCATCGATAATTGTGGAGGTCACATAATGAGCTCATTAAAATGAGGGATAGGCAGTGCGAGGAAGGTGGCATTCTTGGTGATTGCTTACAGTAAGTCACACTCCACTCCTGGGAGATTAAGGAATAAGCCTGTGGCAGTTCTTCAAGAAGAGAACAATGTATTCCCTGTGTCCTTAATAACTACCTATCCTCAGAAGATAATTGAGATCAACTCTGCTTTATTGGGCCTTCCAGTCTAGTAATTAAAGCCTTCTCCAAGTTCCACCACAGCATCTCTTCAGAGCTCAGTTTACCTCAAATCAGCTCCAAGGACTGAACTGAAGCGGGGAGGGGTCCATGGGTTCAGGTGAGGCAAAGGGGGGTTGGAGGAATGGAGAAAGAAATGTTCCCCTCTTTAAAGGACACATTCAGAAGAGCTAATAGTGCCTTTCCTAGCACTGGATCACTTTTGTATTACTAATGGTCATCATCACCCATTTGCCTCAGGAAAGGCCTTCTTTCCCTTTCTCAGCTTTAAGGAGTCATATTTCTGTAAACTCCTTGGTTCTAAATGGCTTTTAGAAATCACAATGCAGTTGAACCAGCAATCTTCAGTTCTGTAATTGTGTATGGACATAGCCAGTTATTGTAAGGCCCCTGACAATGAAAGAAAACAAACCAAGGGATATTCCTAGAATTTTAGGATTGTCTAACAACTATACTGAAGAAACCATTTGAATTTTGTTTGTTTCTTTGTTTCAAATTTAGAATTTCAAAGACCAACAACAATTTTGCCACAAAGATTTTATTGTGATTCATTGATCCAAGCCATTGGGGGAAACACTTAAAAGGACAATACTAAATTCTCTCTGGAAGCCCAGTGACATTTCTGGAACCCAGAATATGTGTCAAGTCCTGAAATAAATCAAATTTGTAAGTTGAAGAATAAAGTATCTTTAATTGAGGTAACAAGGTAGCAAACCTGCCACCCTGGAGAACGTCCCATGAATGCATGGATTTCCCAACCAAAAGACCCCTAAAGGATTTTTAATGCTTTTAGGAGGGGAGGGGAGGAGATAGTATGAGGTAGCAACACCTAGTCATGAGACCCCTATGGCCCTTGGCAATCCAGGCAAGGAAAACCACTTCTTTCTGGCTGTTTTTCTCTTTATTCCATGAATCCCAATGGAAAGGGGCAAAGACATTAGAAGCTGAGATCCAGCTTAAGCTTTTTTTACATGGAGAGGTCCATTGAAGTATAAAAGATTTGGCATCACCCATACATGGACCTGATCGTTTAGACCTGGCACTCTCCCAGATTAATTCACTCCTTCAGGGAGCAGCTACATTGTTTTTTCTCTTTCTCCTTCAAGGCTATCTGTATCAGGCTTCTTGAATACCAGAGGTCAGGGTTGACCAGCAACAACACTGAAATCATGTAAGTCCTCTAGAAGACCGTTAAGGACCTTACCACTAAAGGGCTAAACTCTGATTCATTGGAGTGTAGTAGGAGCAATATCCTAATCCCTCCCTCCATTTTAGGCTAGTAAATTAGGCTAGAATTTCCTTAAAAGATATTGAGACATTCCTTAATATTTAGTTGGCTCAGGGAACTGAGGGATCAGACTGTTAACATCATTTCTTTATTACCTGTACAAAGGGGGACAGATAAGCAAGGAAGAAGAGTGTAGCCACTGCAAGGACAATGGTCTAGGGTAAAACTGAGGGACTGGTGGTCATGGTGAAGACAAAGAAGATCTTCCAGGAGCTGGAGCTCTCAGATGCTTGACTGCTCAAGAGGTTCTCAATGCCTCTCCTGGTAGAATATTCTTCCCCTACTATGGTTTAATAAATCTCCTTTCATTAACTGTTGAATGACCTAGAAGACTCTTATTTTGTTCTAATACCAAATTTAAACTACCAGAGGACTGACCTGAGTCATGTTCAGCCCAACAGGCAACTCCGGATGAAGAATAACAGAGAAAGGATGAAAAGGTTTGGAATAATTGTTGTGGTTAGAGGGAGAGTGAATTGATCAAGGAGGTTTTAAAGGGATTGCCTTACTTCAACGAGGGCCCAAGATTATGTACCATAAATTTGTTGTAGAGCTTGTAGCATGGTTTCATGATTTTCTTCAACTCCATTCATAGTATTCCCTACCCCAGTGATTCTGAACCCCTGGCTGGCATTGTGCACTCCCTTATTCCCTTCTTTCTCTGTCTGACCCTTCCAATGTCCTCCTCCAGCTCTACCCATCCTTTTTACTATGATCTCTGGAATACCTGCTCCATAATAAACAAACTTGTTTTCATCTTATACCTTTTCCTTCTCTCATTCTCTCCCTCTCCTTGCTCTCACTGAAAACTGAAACTTGGCATCTTCCCAATGGCACTGTATTCCTGACAGGGATGTCCTGGGACCAGCTTATGATAGCTGACTGTTAAATTTTCAGTGAGCGTTTACACCTAAGACATCAGCAAATGCTACAAATCAGGGCTTGTTTATTGTTTTGTTGATTTCCTAGACTTTAAAAAGTGGGAAAGAAAATGTTGATAATGCAGATTAAACTCAAAAGTGTTGTCTGTGTGCTTACACACACACACACACACACACACACAAAGAGCTAGTTGTTAAATATTTTAGCACACTCTGAATACTTGGTCACCCTTTCTAACATTAGTTTTTCTTTCATTCACGTTCCCCAAAACACTGTTTATGCTGGGAAAGTCAGAATACTACTCTTTCCACATTGCCACTTTCAGACTTTTTCACTATCACCATCACTAAGTAACATCTCTTCCTTTAAGGTTCATTCAACCCAAATTTATCACCCAGTCAAGATTCTGGCAGCTATTATATATACCAATGACCCCCTCAGATTCTCTCTTTCACTCCTTAGTGAGTTCAGCACCTGGCTCACAGACTTTTTCTCTATCCCAATTACTGCTCTCATACAATGGGATTTCAACATACTTAGTGATATTCCCTCAAACATGTAAACCTCTCAGTTCCTCAGTTTACTCATTTGTCATGACTTATTCCTCCAATCCACCTCAGTTACATATAGAGATGGTCATACTATTGATCTTGTCATCACCCATAAGTATTCCATTTCCAAGTTCATGAACTCTGTAATTCCTTTATCTGGTCATAATCTTTATCTTTCCCTCTATCTTGTGATCCCTAGACCTATTCTTTGCTCTCACCATGACCATATCCCTTAGTTTTTTTCCCAGACCATCACCTCTGCCATGCTTACTTTCTCCTTTTTTCCCAATCTATATCCCTTTGTGAACCAACTCTATACTTTTTCTCTCTACTGAAGTCCCTTGCCCTCTCATCCTATTGCTCATCAGTTGCCTAGCTCTGACCTTGGATTACTCCAATCCTCTGCCGCCTTCACTCCTTCTACTCATGAGCTGCTAAATAGAGGTGAAGAAAATCATCCAGCTGTTCAGACTGGGTCTACTATGAATTTATGTTACATACGTAATCTCAGCTGGGATTACTTACTGTAGCAAAGTGACCTTTTATATCTCTTAATTAATTCACCATCCAACTTGGCTATTTAAAACCTTTTCACTTTTCCTCGGGTCTCTCGTGGTATCCTCTCCACAACACCCTCTCAGCGACTAAGAACCTTGCCTAATATATCACTGAAAAAGCTGAGGCCATTCACTAAGCATTTCTGCTTCTTCGCTTCTCATCTCATGTCTTCCCCAATAATCTCCTTCTCTCCCATCTCACACAAAGAGGTAGCCCTTATCCTTGCCAAAGCAGACTCCTCTGCAAACACCTTTGATCCCATTCCATTCCCTTTTTCTTTAGTAGACTGCCCACCTCCTCCCCACCATCCCCACTCTCTCACTAATCTTTAATCTCTCCTTATCTACTGATAGCTCTCCTGCTGCCTACAAATACACTTATGTCTCCCCCATCCTTAAAAAACACTTACTTGATCTGACCATCCCTGCTAGTTATCTTCCCATATTTCTTCTCTTTTGTGGCTAAATTCCTTGAGAAAGTCATATACAATTGGTGGTTCTACTTCTTTTCTCAAAGTCTTTCCTCAATCCTCATCCTTAACTTGTCTACAGCTTTTGATACTGCTGGTTTCATGTGACTTCCTCTGATGTTACCTTCTATCTACTCTGTATATATTTTGTATGTAAAAAGGTTTTTGTGGGATTTTTTGTTTGTTTGTTTGTTTTTTCAAACAAGTTGTCTCTCCCATTAGAATGTGAGTTCCTTGAGATCAAGGACCATGCTTTTGCCTTTCTTTGTATCCCCAGTGCTTAGCATAGTGCCTGGCACATAGTAAGAACTTAATGAATGTTTGTTGACTGACTGTCTAGCTGGGAAGAATAAGCATATGACAGTTTTTGTGGGATAGGGGTAATATTTGGGCAAAATCACTCTAGCTGCCCTAAGTGTGGTGGCAGGCGAGAGGGGCACTGAGCAACACCTATAGGTGTTAAGACCCTCATAAGGTGTTTACTTATTCCAGGATCTTCTGTCTTCTTATCTTGCAAATTTAGCTCTGACTGCTCTACATCTGGAACATATTTCTTCTTTTTTGAGATTGAAGAGGTTTGTAGAAAATGACTTATCCAGCATTTTACTAATCATCTGATCTTGTCATATTTTTACTTCAAGTGACAAAGTTGGAATTAGATTTCATTCATTTGATTAATTCATTAATTTCTATGAACATGTTAGATACTCATGTATGGCCTCTCCCAGAGTCCAAAAAGACCTTACCTAGAATGCAGAAGGGCCAGGGAGTGAAACAATTTCAAGGGGCCTGTTGTTGTTCAGTCATTTCCAACTCTTCATGTCCCCTATTTGGGGTGTTCTTGGCAAAGATACTAGAATGAGTTGCCATTACCTTCTCCAACCCATTTTACAGATGAGGAAACTGAAACAAACAGGGTTAAATGACTTGTCCAGGATCACACAGCTGGGAAGTGTCTGAGTCCAGATTTGAACTCAGTTCCTCTTGAGCCTGGCACTCTATCTACTATGCCACCCAGCTACCCCTACAAGGGGCCTACCAGGCTCCAAAAGAGCACCACTGCTATCATATTGTCTTTCCTTTCCTCATGGTTTCCCACTCTTGTTCTTTCAATCTTTTCCCTATATACTAGATCTGATGGGGGGGGGCTTCTTGGGGGGTGTTATTCAGCCTTTCTGGCAGCACTCAGAGCTAAGGACTTTACTCAGCTCTCAGCTAATGTGTGATACATACTGTGACTCAATTAGCAGTGAATTCTTTCCGATCTAGGTTCCAATCTTTATTCATCCAGCAAAATCAGACATGATTCATTCATTAAGGGGAATAGAGCTCTGGGCCTGGAGTCAGGAAGACCTGAGTTCAAATCTGGCTTCAGACACTTACTAGCTGTGTGACCCTGGGCAAGTCACTCAACCCTGTTTGCCTCATTTTCCTCATCTGTAATGTGAGCTGAAGAAGGAAATGGCAAACCACTCCAGTATCTTTGCCAAGAAAACCGCAGAAAAGGATCATGAAGAGTCAGACATGATTGCAAAATGACTAAACAATCAAACATTTTCTTTATCTGTAAAATGGGTATAATAATGCCAACACTCTTTCCATCATAGGGCTAGTATGAGTAGGTAACTTATAGTAAGCTAAAAGAATTGTAAGAATAATAGATGTTATTATGATTACCTAACAAGGCATTTTGGGGGATCAAATTAGATAACGGTTATGAAGCACCTTATAACTTCCAAGTGATATGTGAACTATGAGTTTTTTTAAAAAATACTTTATTTTTTTCTCTAACAAAGTGTAAAAACAATTTTTAACTTTTTAAAAAAGTTTTGAGTTCTAAATTTGAACTATTGTTATTATTATTTTTGATATTGGTATTATATTCCCATAGCCAGTTTGTTACAGAACTGGGGCTAGAATTACCAGACCCTGCTCTTAAGGAGATACTCAACATTGTCAACAAGCATTTATTAAGTACTATGTGTCAAGTACTATATTAAGTGCTAGGATACAAAGAACAACAGAAACAGTCCCTACCCTAAAGAACTTTATATTCTAACGGGGGAAACAAACCAGGTGTCTCAATCTGTTGTCCTCATCTTCTGTTTGTGTGAGGTTGTAATTATAATATTGGAGGGGAAATCCAAGCTCAGTTGAGTGTCCCTTGATATTGCTTTGGAAGTAACTGATTTTTCTGAAAGTTTGCATGGGGTTGGTAGGGAGTGGAGTTAATAAGAGAAACACGTAGGCCTGCAGATTGAAATGCACTCCCTGGAGTCAACATTTGCAGGAGGAAAAAGATTGAATATTCATTTCTAGTGAGATTTTTTTTCTATCTCTATAATTAATTTGTGGTAAACATACTGACGAAGCATTTCTGACATTTAATGGAACTGGAGGTGAAGGTTAACTTAGTCTGCTCGAAGGAAAATTAACGAGCTGCCATTAAGTGCCGAAAAACATTAAATCCCCGTCCCCTTTCTCCCCCTCCCTTCCCATCATCGCCACGTAGGCCTCCCCTTGTGTCTACAGCACTGTATGCCAACATTTTGTCCCTCTATGCTGGTACATGAGGGACATCCTCATCTACTTGATTGGAAATAATTCCCTGCTGTGATCACCAGCGGTTCTGTGGCATCATCTACTCCCATCGCCTGCCACTCCCTAAGCAAAGGAGACATTCAGGAATGGATGGGGGCATTTGAGAATTTCAACAGCTACCTAACAATTTAGGGTGAGCTGAAAATTGACTTCTTGCCTGAACTACCAGATGCAAATTCTGACAGGTTTTAACAGGCGGCCAAGAGTTGAGGCTCAGAGCATTTAAATGAGCTCTGGGATGCTCTGTGGTTTCTTTCTAGAATTCTGAAACTCTGAAGGGCTTTCGTTAAAGAAAGAAAAAAGAAACTTTCCCATTTGAGGACAGGAGACTGGTTATTTTACTTGAGAAATTAGTGTGTGTGGCTAATGAGGCCAAGGTCACCAGATTGATCCTGATATGGGCCAGTTAGTGTTGCTCTGCTCTACGGATTCAGATTGGATTCCTCTTTTCTATCTTACAAACAAATATATGGTACAGGAGAAAGAAAGCTACATTACTAGCCAGGAGATGTATATTCTTGTCACAACTCTACTGTTAACCAGCTGTGTGTTTGGTGTTCAAAGTCCTTCATAACCTGTCCTCCCCAGCCCCATTTCTCCCAGCTTCCTCCATTTTACAGTCCTTCCCTCCCCTGCAATGTACTCCACAATGCAGTGATACTGGCTTCTTGGCTATTCCTTGCACAAAACACTGCCTTTCCCAATTCTGGGCATTTTCACTGGCTGTTCCCCATGCCTGGAATGTTTTCTCTCTTCATCTCTGCCTCCTGCCTTCCCAGGCTTCCTTCAAATCCCACCTACAACCCCATCTTCTACAAAAAGCCTTTCCTGATGGTCCTTAATTCCAGTGCTTTTTCCCTGTTGATTATCTCCAATTTATCCTGTATATAGCTTGTTTGTACATAGATGTTTGTGTGTTGTCTCTGTTAGACTGTAAACTCCCTGAGCACAGGGACCGTCATTTGCCTTTCTTTGTCCAGCACTTAGTTTGGTACATAGTAGATGTTTAACCAATATCTATTGGCTGTTTATTGTTATGTTTATTGACTATTGATTGACTTACTGCATGACCTTGGACAAGTCACTTATGCCTTTTTCCTCTTCTATAAAATGAGGATGACAAAACCTTCCCTTCCTATTTGATAATATTGTGAGGATCAAATGAAGTTATTATGTACTATATATGTATAAGAGGCAAATGATCTGGATTATCTTAACCCACAAATGCATTAGCAGACTGTATCCCCAGAGCCAGGTTACTTCTCCATCTCCCCTCAGGATTCTAAGGGCACCACTAAGAGACAATGAGATTTCTTCTAATACTACTGGCTCAAGACCCCGTTCTCATGTATTCTCCCTAATATCAACCTATTGTCTTCTATCCACATCCACAGAAAGAACTGATAGAGTCTGAATGCAGATCAAAGCATACTAATTTCACTTTCTATATTTTTTTCATAGTTTATTCTTTTGTACTGTTTCTTCTTTTACATGACTAATATGGAAATATGTTTTATATGATTACACATATATAACTGATATCAATTTGTTTACTGTCTTAGGAGAGGGAGAAAAATTGGAACTCAAAATCTTATAAAAATGGGTGTTAAAAATTGCCCTTACATGTAATTGAAAAAAATAAAATAACATTAAAAAACCAACCTATTATCTCTTCAACATTGCCTAATCAGTGATAAGTGTCCCACTATCAATTTAACAGTTGATATTTCCTTGATATATTGATAAGTAATTAACATCAATTAGCTTTTACAAATATATATTTACTGAGAAGATATAGACAGATCTGAAATACAGAATATACCCCCTCTGCTACCTCAATCTCTGGGGAGGGTGGGCTCAGAATCAAAGTGGTTGCTATGAACACACCCTTCCCAAGTTCACTTGCATGCGTGGCTTAACCACTGAACAAGTATATTCCAAGGGCTATGATAGCCTTAACAATAGGCTTAATAAAAGGATTTGTTCTATGAAGTTTAGATTCAGTCAAAGGGCTGCACTTGAAGATCTAGAGGGCCACATTTGGCCTCAAGACCACAGGTTTCCAGGGGCAGCTAGGTGGCACAGTGGATAGAGCACCGGCCCTGAAGTCAGGAGGACCTGAGTTCAAATCTGGCCTCAGACCAAACACTTGTCACTTATTAGCTGTGTGACCCTGGGCAAGTCACTTAACCCCGACTGCCTAAAAAAAAAAAAAAAAGACCACAAGTTTCCCATCCCTGGAGCTACAGGCCTATGTGGAGCTTTCACGTGGTAAGTGAACTTTCATGAGAAAAAGCCACACCTTTATTTTCACTAGCCTCTAACTGAAATTTAGCATTTACTTAAATTATGAATGTAGACAACAAACATCATGAGAAGAGGTCCACAGGTTTCCCTAGGGCGCCATCCATAACTCCATGCAACGGAGGACGTGGCTTTCCATTTAAGAGTGTGTGGAAATAGTCTGTGACTGTTTACTGCCTGCTTACTGAGTAGTGAAGAAAAGCTTTTTGATTGGCTTCTAAGCTGGAACTTAGCACTAATATGCTAAATTGAGCTCTTGCTTCCTTGGGGCGATTAAAGGAAGGCATGCTGTAAGCCTCTGAATGGGGAGCGAGGCCTTGGGCTCTTCTACCCAGGACATGTGAGCAAGAAACATATAACACTGATGTTACAATCTGTCCCTGTGGTACCCATTCTTTCGTGCTCTTAGGTGAAGTATTGTAGATGAAATGATCTTATGAGCTTTAAAATGTTGAAGAGCCCCCAAAGGTCTGATAATAAATAATAACTACCATGTATATAGCACTTTAAGGTTTACAAGTACTTTATAAATATTATATTATTTTATACTCACAACAACCCTGGAGAGTAGGTGCTATTATTACCCTCATTTTACAGATGAGAAAAGTAAGGCTTCATGGATTTAATAGTTTCAAGAGCATGTGGTGAGGTAACATCACAGACTTTAGGAATGACCTGTAGGATCCAGTTTAGAAGTAAATCAACCCAGCAATCAAGATACAAAGTCCTGTAACAAAGGCAGTCAGTCAATAAACATTTATTAAGTGTCTACTATGTGCCAAGTACTCTGCTAAACCCTGGGGATACAAAAAGAGGCCAAAGACAGTTCCTGCCCTCAAGGGGCTCACAATCTAATGGAAGTGATATTTGAAAAGTATGATCATGCTCTCTTTCTTCCTCAACCCCAAGCCTCCTTTTCTCAGTTTGATTCAAATTAACAGTTATTTATTAAGCACCTACTATATCAAGGTTCTTGATATTTTTTTGTGTCATGAATACCTCTGATGATCAGTCTAGCGAAAACTATGGACCCCTTCTCCAAATGTTTGTTGCCTACATCCATAATTGATTTAAATGCTAAATTTTAATTTAAGATCAATAAAAATGATTTTTTTCCCATCCAAGTTCATGGACCTCTTGAAATCTATCATCGTCCCTTTTGGGGTCTGTGGACACCAGGTTAAAAACCCCTGTACTCTGTACAAGGTTCTGAGGACATAAGGATGAAAAACGTCACAGTCCCTGCCCTCAATGAGTTTTCATTTGTCCAGATGTGAGGGAGGAATAACGTAAGTATAATGCCACATAGGGTATATTATACCGAATATAATGCCACATAGGAATGAAGGAGAGATCCAGGTAAAATGCTATAGAAAAAGCTGAGAAGGGAGAAAACACTTTCTGCTTGGGCAATCAGAAAAGCTTCATGAAGAAGATGGCATCTGAGCTGAGCTTGAAGGGAAAGAAAGATTTAGACAGGCAGAGATGAGGAGCAACTACATCCTGGGTGTGGGGGAAGGCCTACACCAACCCATAGATATAGGAGAAGGCATAGCAAGTTGGGGTAATAGGAGTCCAAATGGATTTCCACTAGAGTATGTAGATGAGGAATGGTATAAGATAGATAGAGAGATAGAGAGATAGAGTGTGTGTATGTGTATAAACACGCATACATACATATAGGAACTAATTTGCATAGGGCTTTAAATACCATTCTTAAAATTATACTTTATCTTAGAAGACTTGTGGGGCCATTGCCAGTTTTTGAGCAGGAGGAGTCCCGTGGTCAGACCTGTGCATTGAGAAGATGAGTGTAGCAGTTATGAGGAGGATGTTCCAGGAGGGGATCTCCCTGGAAGAAGGGAGATCAGTTAGGAGACTGTTATAATAGGCCAAGCGAGAGGGGATGAGACCTGAACTAGAGGGGTGGCCGTGTAGATGGAAAGAAAGGGATGGAGGTAAGAGGTATTGTGTAGATTGAATCTGCATGACTTGGCAACTATTGGGCATTGGGGATAAAGAAGAGGAAGAGTCCAAGATGATTTCATGGTTTTGATTCTGGGTGACTTGGAGAATGTGGTACTCTCAACAGAAACAGGGGCATTGGAAGGATAAGCCAGCTTATCAAGGAACATGAAGAGTTCAGACTATGATCTCTTTGTCTTTCAAAAAATAAAGGCAACTTGGAACCAATGAAGTCAGAGTCAATGAGAAATTGGTTTCCCATGGGACGAGTCCAGGGGGAGCCTCCTTTTTACCACACTAGTATGATTTGTTTATGGGAACTAAGGAGGTCAACCAGAGAGAATGTAAAGAGAGAAGAGGGACCAGAACACAGACTAGGGTGGAAGAAAGATGATGATCCCATTTAGGAAATTAAGAAGAAGTGGCCAGGTAGTTAGGAGAGGAACCAGAAGTGAATAGTTTCATGAAAACCCTGGGAGAAAAGTTTGGCACAATGGGAAGAGCACTGTGCAGAGTCAGAGGACCTGGATTCAAATCCAGTTGGGTTACAATCTTGCCTCTGAAAATTACTATCTGTGTGAACTTTTTTTTTTAGTAAGTCATTTCAGTTTTCTGGGCCTCACTTTCCTCATTTGTAAAATGAGAGGTTTAGACTCGATGGTTTCTGAAGTCCCTTGAAGTTCTGAATCTTTGATCCTATGTGTAGTTTGAGGTATCGTGGAGATGTCCAGAGCATGCCAGTGATGATGTGAAACTAATATTCAGGAGAGAGATTAGGACTAGATATATAGATGTGGAAGTCAGCTTCATGGATGAACCCCAATAGAACTGAACCCATGACAAGTAGATGCCTCTGGGGGAGAAGGGGGAAAGGAGGGGAGGAAGAGAGAAAGAGAGAGAGAGAGACAGAGAGAGAGACAGAGACAGAGAGACAGAGAGAGAGAGAGAGAGAGAGAGAGAGAGAGAAAAGAAGAAGAAGAAGAAGAAGAAGAAGAAGAAGAAGAAGAAGAAGAAGAA
>NW_020940358.1:15145288-15169945 GCF_900497805.2 Vombatus ursinus
AAGAAGAAGAAGAAGAAGAAGAAGAAGAAGAAGAAGAAGAAGAAGAAAGGAGGATCTAGGTGAGAATATTAAGGGAGATATTCACACACAGAGGGGGAGAGGAAGGAGGAAGAAAGATGAGTAAAGGAGACCTAGAAAGAGCAGTCTGGCATACAGGGTATATCTCTAAGCTAAATATCCTTATTTCCTTCAACTAATCCTCACATAGATCAATGGTTATTCCTATTTTTAAACTCCAATTTTCCACGCTTGAAAGAGAAAATCTTAACTGACATCCAATATATAATTCCCAATATAATATATAATGTCACATAGTGCCCCTGGCTTGAGAAGATCCAACTGAATAACAAGAACATTGAGCTTGGGTTGATCAGCTATATCTTCAAAAAGGAAACATCATACTAGAGAGGAAACAGACACTTTGGCCCAAGAGGAAGACTCAGGGGAAATCCCTTTGTCCTTTGTCCTTCAAAATTTCTTGGTGGAGAGGAAATGCTTGGCCCTGACCCAAGAAATTGTTTATTGTGGGACTACAGAAGTTGTCATAGTCAAAGGTCTCAAAGCTTTTAGTCTCTCTTTGTCTCTCAAAAAACCGGCAACTTGGAACCAATGAAGTTAGAGTCAATGAGAAATTGGTTTCTCATAGGGTGAGTCCAGGGAGAGCTAAAGGCAGGGCAGATCCTGGCAGGAACCTGAGACCCAGGGGCCCTGGGTCACAATGAGTGGGGCCACTGTGTTTCTGATGGTAGCCCAGAATCCCTGTTTGTTCCAAGATTGATGAGTGGAACCCTGGGTACCTCGATTGGCTGCTGATGAAAGATGATGCTTTGGGAGGATAGGGTGGGACTCTTTACATTAAAGAAGAAGACATAAAGAAACTCCAAGGTGTACAAGATCCAAGGAATCAGAAGACCTGCATTTTAGTCCTCATTCTGCTGCTAACTAGCTGTGCATCCTCAAATAAGTCACTTTCTCTCTCTGGGCCTAAGTTTCCTCATCTGTAAAACAAAAGGGTTGAAATAGATCATCTCCAAGGTCTCTTCCGGTTCTGACAGCATATGAATCCAAATCCGAGCTGTGAAGGACTAAGTAGAGGGCAGAAGGTGGTGCTGGGGAGAAATAATATCTTTTTAACTCCCATTTCCAAAGAGACTTGGTTTACCTTTGAAATAACTAAGGTTCAAGGGCTATATAGACCAAGTTCCACCTTTAATCCTCCTTTTCTGTGACTCAATCTACTTTGCCTTTGTTGCTTATAATTGATAATTTGAGAATCACCCTACTGTCAACTAAATCTCCTATCCAGTCATTTGATGGGATAAGACAGGAGGCAACAGGTGAAGGGAAGCAGCCTGAAAGATGATGCACAGAGCCTGGAAAATCCCTCTGGCGAAGGTTTGCTAGGAAGTGCTGTGTGGCCTTATTAAAAAGGATGAGTCACCAGCAGTCTGGGGATCTGAGACAGTACCGCCTGCTCTGGAAAGCCCCAGACAGATGTCAGCTGAACAAGACAGACATCTGTCCAGGCTAAGGACAGGGCAAGCATACCACACAGGAAATTCATTTGGACAGCGGGCAGCTGGTCTGAGATTAGCCATCAGCAGGTAGGAGCAGGTGAGGAAATAGAACACCAGGGTCAGCTAGGGAGAGACCACAGCCCAGATGTTGTTTGGGCCACGGTCAACAAGGCATACATACATAGACTGTCCTCACTGCCTCTTCCCTAGCCCCCTCAGCACGCACCTCACTGTTGTGCAGAATTTTATACCAGGACAAACACCCTGCTCCATCCGGGACACAGGGATCTATCTGTCAGGCTAAATGCAATCTTTGCCTTATTTTGACTTACATTTTATTGTGGTACTGTGGAAAGCACACCAGCCTGGGGTTCAAGAGCCTTGGGAGCTACTTCAAGGTCAGACCATCTCAAGCAAGACCTCTCTGGGGGGTGGTTTGGCAAGGGATAACACTATTTCTAGGGCCTGCTGTTACTAGTTGGCTTTCTCCCTCAATTTCTGTGTTCGCCTGTGTTGTGTGTGTTTCTCAGGAAGTCTTGTATGATGGCTCATGCTATAAAGCTGTCCAAGGTCATAAGCACACAGAAGGGTTTGTCTAGTGATGATTCAATGTCCCAAGTTTAACAACAGCTGTATGTCCCTAATAGTACCTCTTGAGTGCTTCCATACTTTGCTAGGCATTCCGGTTGTGTCAGAGTTCATGGGACCTCTGTGAGCCTGGAAACCCCCCTCTGCCAAGTGAGAGCAGCAGTGGCCTGAGTCTGACTGTGGGATGGATGCTTCCCGGCTCCCTGATGCCAAAGGGTGCATTCCTGTAACTTGAGATCACAGGGACGTAGAACCCAGAAATGGGACGGACCTTTAAGATCATATAGTCAGTCCAACCCCCCTCAATTTTACAAAGGAGGAAACTAAGGTCCTAGACCCTAAAAATATCAAGGAGAAAAGGATCCATATGTGTTAAAAACAATTTAGGGCAGCTCTTTTTGTACTAACAAAAACCTTGAAACTAAGGGACTGTTGAGTAATGAATAAATAACTTATCGTATATGAATATAATAGAATATTGTTGTACCATAAGAAATAAAATGGAAAGCTTTGGAGAAAACTGGGAAGACCTCTGTAAATTGATGTAGAACCAGCAGAAAAAATATGCAATGACAACAACATCCTAAGGAAAAACAACTCTGAAAGATTTTAGAACTCTGATCAATGTAATGACCAATCAGGATTCCAGAGAAGTAATGATAAAACCTATTCCCCACCTCCTGACATAGAGGGGATAGATTCAAGATGCAGAACAAAATATCCATTTTTTAACCTGGCCTATGTGGGAATTTGCTTTGCTTGATTAGAGTCACACAGCCAATTTATGTGAGAAGTGGGAATTGAACACAGCTCTTCATCTATCTGTCTGTTACAAGGTTTTAGGGTTTTTGTTTTATTTTCATTCAGTTAGTCAAGGGGGGATGAGGAGGAAAACAAACGCTTATTAATTTTTTAAAAAATTTAAAAGAGAGAAACAGGCACAAAGAAGAAAAAGTGATTTCTACCCATTTCTACTAGTTCTTCCCTAGGTACACAGAGTTCAGGAGAGACCTTAGAGCTAAATGTATAGTTTTAAGAGTCATTAGTTTAGAGGCAATAATTGAACCCATGACAGTGCATGAGATATCACACACACACACACACACACACACACACACACAGATATAAAGAGAGCCTTAGGGATATCTAGAATGCTTAATCCGTTTTCCATATCATAGCTCTTCAGATATTTGAAGATAGCTTTTGTGTTCTTTCACCTTTATCCTGGGCCAGTTCTCCAGACAAAATGCCCCCTCTTTCTTTCAACTGAGCCTCACTTGCCATAGTTTTGTCCCCCATTGACTTTGTCTCCTTCAATGCACACATCAGTTTGTAAACATCCTTCCTCAAATATGTGACCCAGAACTGGGCACACTTCTCCAGATGTGATTTGAACAGAGCCAAGGATAGACTATCACTCCTCATTTCTGTCAGTGACATCTGACATCAGGAAATGCTCAACCACGAGACTTGAGTCCCCAGATGTGGTTCATTCCCCAGGTCTCAGTGATACCTGTGCTTCTCCAGCTCTGAAAGGTTCCTCATCCTGGCTCTGAGTCCAGTTTGAGCCTGGCTCCCTCTGCTGACAACCAGCCAGGGCTCCCTGCCTGCAGCACTGGACTGTAAAATCTGCATCATGCAGCAAAAGACTTTGCCACCCAACCAGTCCTATTCTAATGCTAATGTTCAAAGGATCAGGGGGATCTTCAACAAACATTTGGGTAAAAAAAAAAAAAGAAGCAAAAATAAATGTATTTGCATACAGTACACTTGGGGAACAATGGCTTATTTCAGAGGAATACAGGAGTCTCCATGCTGGACCAGATCCATGTTCCTGTCAGGCTAAGGATTTGCTTTGAACAGGGGTCCCAAAGGGTCATACCAGCTGTGGGAGAGCTAGGTTACCCTCCCACTGGCATGTGGCCTTCTAGGTGAGGTATATCCTGGCTTCCCTTATGAGCCATTCTTGTCTCTGACATTCATAAATGCATCCAAGATTCTTCCAAATTTATTCACACTTTGGGCAACAGCCCAAGTGAAGTACTCGCTTCAGCCTTTAGGACATTGGTGTTGCAGGAACAAAGGCACCAGATCAGAAGTCAGGAAGCCTGACTTCTAGCGCCTACTCTGCCACTAACTTGCTGGGTGGTCTTGATTGAAGTACGTCTCTGAGCCTCAGTTCCCTCGTATGAACAATGAGGAGATTGGACTAGATGATCTTGAAGGCCCTTCCACCTCTAAGACAGGCAGTACAGTGTGCTGGAGAGAGCACAGAACCTAAAATCAGAGAGATCTGGGGTTGAATCTTCCCTCTAAAACTTAGTATCTTTATTACTTAGTAGGTTTATGACACTAGGCAAACTCTTGAGGTTACTGAGCCTCAGTTTCCTCAATAATAGTGCTCCAGGGCAAAGAAGAAAGCATCAAATGATAATATATATAAAGTACCACATGCATATGAGCTAGTACTCTAAAGGTCTAGATTTATACCTCCTAGGATCTGTGAGCTCATTACCCACTGTATGTTTTCTAATTCACTAAATTTCTCTCATTAATATTTGCAAGAGGTCTTTCTTTTTTCTCAGAGCAAATAAGCAGTTGAGGATGTCATGGAAACTAGACCCACCCAAGGGTTTGAGTCTAAAGAGTGTTGGATATGGACTGGACTATTGGAGGGCACATGAAGGTTTGCCCTGGAAACTGACTCTAGAACTCTGTCTCCATGGGTTTGCCATTCATGGTGAGTAGGGAGCCCAAACCAAGCTAAAAATTCTTATTGTTCTACACAGTGTTTCTGTCCTGAAAGAAAATTATTTAATATAAATTATTATGAATTAGTGGAGTAGCTAGGTGGCTCAGTGGATAGAGCACCAGGTCTGGAGTCAGGAAGACTCATCTTTCTGAGCTCAAGTCTGGCCTCAGAAACTTACTAGCTATGTGTCCCCTGGCAAGTCCCTTAACTCTGTTTGCCTCAGTTTCCTTATCTGTAAAATGAGATAGAGAAGGAAATGGCAAATCAGTATCCTTGTTAAGAAAACCACAGATGGGATCACAAAGAGCCAGACACAACTAAAACAAATGAACAACAACAACACAATTATAAATTATTAATTAATTTTATATTCTTATAACTTTATTAATATAAATAAATATCAATATGAAATTAATATAGTTTGACATTTTAATTTTTATTCTGAACTTTTAAAATACCAAATAAAATTAGCATCACCATGAACATAGTAGAACATAAAAAGAGAATGTGGTACAGGCTACTACAGTTCCCTTATTATGAATAGCTTTCTTTTCTTTTTAATTACATAATAAATTCAACCTATAGCTTTCAAAGCTGTCCTCTCAGTTCTCTTCTCTGCAGAAAATAAGCACAATTTGAAAGGTGGGCAAGAAAGACCTTAAATAAAGCAAGAATAAGTTTTTTTTAAGCACTTAAATAAAAGCCCAATTAGTTGTGTGCTGCCCCCCCCCAACACTCATGGTACCACAGCAAGCGACAATTTTTTGGGCTGTCCAGTCTGACCCAAGGCTAAACATCTGTATGAGCACCAAGAGGGATATTTTGTTCAATTATTCAGATGATTACCAAGAGCCAGGTGTCAGGCACTACATTGGCAAGAAATCTGAGTTTGTGACTGCACTGCCTCTCCCGTACTCTGCAGTATTCATCCATAAAAGAGCCTGGGATTGAGGGTCAGAGAGCTTGGGTTCAAGCCCTGGCTCTGCCCCCTCTCTGAGCCTAAGTTTCCTCATCTGTAAAATGGGATGATAGAATTTAGATTTGGAATGGCCTTTGGAGATCATCTAATCTAAAACTCTCATTTTTGCATATGAGGAAGTTGAGGCACAGAGAAGGAAGTGACTTGAGTCAGGAAGTTCTGACCCCTAGCTTCACCAGCTTCCTCGAAGCCCCAACTAAAATCCCCACTTCTACAGGAAGTCTTTCCCAGCCCTTCTTAATTCTAGTACTTCTCCCTGCTAGTTACAGTTAAGCCTTCCCCTTCCACATCTCTAGGGTTAGGGGCACGGCGCCCCCATGATCTTGAAAATCAGCATGAAATTTTTTGGCCCTTCCTTAATACCAGAGAAGTCTGAATTATTATGGTATTAAAAGATAAGATATGTTGATATACAATACTACACATGCATTTTGTGCATTTCTGAATTTCTAAACTTTTTCTGTTTGATCTACTGGCGTTTGTACGTCGTATGCGGCTTCCTCAAAACTCCCCCAAAATTCCCATTTAATTCCTTACGCAGATTGGCAGTATATGAAAACCACGATGGGGAAAGTTGCAATGTGGAAGGGATAATTGTATTTCCTATTTCTCCTGTATAGAGCTTGCTTTGTATTTATTTGTTTGCATGTTATCTCCCCCATTAGACAGTAAACTCCTTGAGGACAGGGACTATCCTTAGCCTCTTTTTTTTTTTTATTCCTTGTGCTTAGCACAGTGCCTGGTACATAGTAGGCTCTTAATAAATGTTTATTGATTGAAGTGGCAGAATTGAATTTCAAAACCAGGTTCTCTGACTCCGAATACTTGCCTCACAAGATTACTAACGTTGTCCAATGAAATAATGGTGTAAAGTACTTTGTTATTTAGAAAGTTACAGATAAATATGATAGGGATAGAGACTGGACCTGTGGTTTTATTGTTAAAGGGAATTTCTGGAGAGGAAATTGCCAGTGGAGGTCAGCACCTTCTCTGTTTAGAGAGTTGTCTAAAGCATTTAGAGGAAGGAGAGGAAGAAAGGAGAGAAATTAAGCATTTGTTAAATGCCTACTATGTGCTAGGCACTGGGCTAATCTCTTTACAAATATTATCTCATCTGACCCTTACAACAGCCTTGGGAGGTAGGTCCTATTATTAGGTAGAATGTTATATTTTAGATTATTAAGTTATATTCCCGTTTTACAGATGAGGAAATTGAGTCAGAAAGCGGTTAAGTGACTTGCCCAATGTGAAAGAGATAGGACTTGAATCCAAGATTCTTAACTCCAAGGGCAGCTCTATACACTACACCACACTGCCTCTTATGTACATGCCTTCCCTTTGACCTGCTGTTCCTTGGTTCCCTACTAGGGAGCAAAAGAAAAGGTTCTAGAGCTGCCACTTCTCCTAAAAATGGGAGGGCCAAAAGAAGCAAAGGATGATACAAAAAGAGAAAGGCTTTGCCAGAGACATGGGGTTGTGACCCCGGTCTCATCTTTCCTTAGGAACAGCTCCCAGGCCCAGCCAGTCTACACTCCAGCAGCCCCGAACCCTCCCAGCAGCACAGATCGCTGCCCTTGTTAGCCACCTTTAACAGTCTAATGATTTCTTACAGTTTGACATTTGAAATCCGGCCTCGGTGCCAAGTTCAAATCAGTGCTCTGGGCTGTTTGTGCCACTGCAGATAATTAAACTCAAATTAAAAAGTCATTGGAGCTCTCGCATCCAGCTGGATCCATCTCGTACAGGGGTGGGGTGTGCCGGGGAAGTAGGAGGGAGGAAGGAGGGGAAAGAAGGCAAGAAGTTTATGGGCCCCATTGACAGGAAGCTGTCCCTGACACTTCTCAGGTCAGCCTCGCAGTCCCCAGACCACAGGGATGTCACCTGCAAGAATTAGTGAGGACATTTTTGAGGTTATTCAGGCACTTGCCAGTTGACACAGGAGTTTAAAGGAACAAGCAGGGAACGGAGCCAGGAGAGGACAGCCACCTGCCACCGAGGCACAGACTCTTAGTTTCTGTATTAGAGGGTATAGGTATACCTCACTTTAAACCATGAATTCTTAACCTGGGCTCTGTGAATTTTGTTTATTCTTTGATATCTGCCTTTCAATAAGGGGAAAGGAAGGGAAAGGAATAAACATTGATACAGCATCTACTATGTGCCCGGCACTGTGCTAAGCACTTTGCAAATATCATCTCATCTGATCCTCACTACAACTCTGAAAGGTAGATGCCGTTTCTTGTCCCCATTTTGCAGATGAGGAAACTGAAACAAATGGAGGTCAAGTGATTTTCCCAGGGTCACCCAGCTAGTAAGTGTCTGAGGCTGGATTTAATAATAATAATAATAATAACAATAGCATATTATTATTATTATTATTATTATTATAAATAGCTAGCTTTTATACGGGCAACTAAGTGGCAAAGTAGATAAAGTGCTGGACCTGAAATCAGAAAGATTCATCTTCCTGAGTTCAAATCTGGCCTCAGACACTTACTAGCTGTGTGACCTTAGGCAAGCCACTTTAACTCTCTGCCTCAGTTTCCTCATCTGTAAAATGAGCTGGAGAAGGAAATGGCAAACCACTCCAATATCTTTGCCAAGAAAATTCCAAATGGGGTCATGAAGAGTCAGATGTGACTAAAATGACTGAACAAAAACAACAAAGCTTTTATATAGCATTTACTTTATACCAGGCATTGTGCTAATCACTTCATAAGTGATATCTTATTTGAACCTCACGACAGCCCTGCAAGGTAGGCGCCCATTTTACAGCTGAGGAAACTAAAGCAAACAGAGGGTAAGTGACTTTCCCTGAGTCATGCAGCTAGTAAGTGACTGAAGCCAGATTTAATAATTATAATAATTGCATATTATTATTATTAGCTAGCATTTATAGAGTGCTTACTGTGTGCCAGTCATTGTGCTAAGCACTTTGCAGCTATTATGTCATTTGATCCTTAAAACAACCAAAGATAGGAAGATGAGAAAGCAAGATAAGAAACTCTTCAGTCTCCCTTCCCATCCTCACCCTCCCCATACTTGGCACATCCCCAGATGCCAAGCTTTGTCTAATCCACCTCCACCTCCTATCTCCCATCTGTCCCGTTTCTCCCCCTGGAAAGCCAGTAATTCAGGGTCTCGTCACTTCTCTCCTAGAGTGCCTCTTAATTAGTCTGCCGTCTCTGGTTTCTCCCCCGTTCAGTCCATCCTCCACACAGATGACAGATTGATGTCACTAAAGCACAGGTCTGACCATGAGTCTTCCCTACTCAAGACTCCCTCTTGCCTCTAGGATAAAATGCAAATTCCTCTGCTGGGTATTTAATGCCCAATGCAGACTGGCTTGGGTTCACCTGTCCAGATTTATTACCCATTGCTTTCCTTCACCACACAGTCTGTATGTTGCAGACAAACTGTCCTCATGGCCGTTCAGCTTTACAGAACATTCCATCTCCTAACTCATTGCTTTCATACAGGCTGTCCCCTTGGCCTGGAATATACTCCCTCGTCCCTTCTACCTTGCCCAATTCCTAGCTTACTTCAAGGTTTAGCTCAAGTGCTACTTTCTAAATAAAACCTATCCTGATTCCTGCAGTTGCTAGGACAGTCTCCTTGGGAATTTACATTGTATTGACTTGGTACATATTTTATTTACTTATCTATGCATATGTGTTCCCTCATAGAATGGAAACTCTCAGACCTCGATGGCTTGGACCCTTAAGTTTCATTTCTGGTTTTGTGTCCCTAGTGCAAGAGCAAGGCCAGCATGAAGTAGGTGCTTAATTTGCACTTGTTGGATGAATGAATGAATGATGTTACACCAAAAGGCTAGACTAGAGATGGAGAGATAGACAAAGAGGAGATTCAGAGCTCCATGAGACACTAAAATCTTCATCTTTCCGTAGGTAATAAGACCAGGAAAGCTGGTACTAAAACCTGTATCCCCTCACTTGGAATCCAGGGCTTTTCCCACTGCTCCCTGATTCGATTTACATGTTTTTCAGGAGCATACCTGTTGTGTGCATCTGTAATCACACCTGCTTCCTCCCTGCTGTTGTAACTGAGATCATGCCTAGAATGCACTGTGAGCTCCCCAGAGACAAAGATTTCAACACACACACACACACACACACACACACACACACACACACACACACACCTCCTAGCCTGTGAGCTAAAATACAAACTCCTTAGCTTGGAACTAAAGGTCATCCATGCTCTAATAGCCTCCGGTCAGGTGCAGAGATAGCATTGTGGTGTGATGGAAAGACAACTGGATCTGGTTTTTAAAAAGCTGAGTTCAAATCCTGCTTCTATTCAGTCTCCTCATCTGTAAAATGAAAGGGTTAGACTAAATGATCTTAAGATTCCTTTCAATTCTTAATCCCAAGGCTTTTTTTTCCCTTTTTTGCCAGTCTTATTTCATTCTTCCTACATTTCAGCCAAAATGACCAAAGGTGTGAGATAAATAAAAGAGCTAGGTTCTGATTAGTGGGAGTAATGAATCCCCTCAAGTAGTCACATTATTTGAATTTCATGGTATATTTTGTGGCATTTTTCATGGCATATTTCCATTCAGCTAGAGACAATTATATAGCCCCTACTATGTGCCTGGCACTGTGCTAAGTTAAGTGCTTAACAATTATCTTATTTGATTTTCACAAATAAATGAGGTAGGTGCTATTATTATCCCTCTTTGACCATATTTTACATAATCATAACTTCATAGAGTATGAATTTGAATTTATGTGACCCCTTCAGGGAATTGAACACTCACTTAAGAAATAGCCAATCTCTATGCTTGGAACCCTCTTCCCCCTTGATTCTGCCTGGTCAAATACCCCTTTTCCTTCAAAAGTCTCTACCCAGGAACTTCTTGACACAACATGGTATAGTGGATAGAGCACTTGATTTGGAGTCAGGACTAGACCTCAGTTTAAATGCCCCCCCCAAATGCTAACTTCTGTCTAAATAACACCCACCCAAGAACACAAAAGCTCTCCAGCTCCCACCCTGGCATTCTACAAGTCTTCTTCTAGAACATTTGATCACTCTCACCCTATGCTCAATGAAGACAGCAGAGTAGAACCCTCTACAGGGTCTAACAACCCTTGAGAATGAGGACCCATGTTCTCAGCTTCCTCTTCCAGGGGGTAGCCAATTCCCAACTCAGTTTCCTCATTTGTACAATGGGAGGATATTAATAGCACCTACCTCACATCTTCTTGTGTGGATCTAATGCATGTAAAACATTTAGAAAACTTTAATATGCTATACAGATGTCAGCTATTATTATTAATTATTATTTGCTGATTTCTTCCCCCACCCCAGCTGAAAGTATTCTCTCTCCCTTCTCAAATTTTCCTAGAGTACTTTGTTTCAGTCTCTCCTTTGCCTTAGCCTCCTCTGAATCATAATTAAGGGGTGCAACCATGTGTCTTCTATTAAGCTATAAGCTGTCTGACAGCTAAAAACTATACAATTTTTTTCCATCTTTGTATCCCCAGCGCCTAACATAATGCTTTGTACATCTGAAATGCTTGATAAATGTTTATTGAGTTAGCTGAATTGAGTTAAACTGAATTGAATTAATCCTTCAGTTTCACACTCGGACAGCTGGTCCGTTTGCCTGCCTGTACTACAGACTGCCAGTTAGGAGCAGCAACGTGGCACAGTGGATAGAGTGCAGGACCTGAGTTCAAGTGTGACCTCAGACACTTACTAGCTGTATGACCCTAGGCAAGTCACTTAACCCTGTTTGCCTCAATTTCCTTATTTGTAAAATGAGCTGGAGAAATAAATGACAAACCACTCCAGTATCTTTGGCAAGAAAACTTCAAATGAAGAGTGAGACATTATTGAACAACAAAAACTACAGACTGCCCAGAATCACAATTGGAATAGGTGGTATTACTTAATCAACAACAAAAAAGGCTT
This sequence comes from Vombatus ursinus, assembly GCF_900497805.2. Taxonomy (NCBI): domain Eukaryota; kingdom Metazoa; phylum Chordata; class Mammalia; order Diprotodontia; family Vombatidae; genus Vombatus; species Vombatus ursinus. Next base: position 15,157,065 of record NW_020940358.1, read on the forward strand.
CTTAAATCTCTCTGGCTTAGAAAGCCCTCACAAAGGGCTCACCTGAAAGAAGCAACAAATTTGCTTTCCATCTCCAGTGAGAAAAGATGAAAGGAAGGATATAGGTTCAAAGTGCAATGATAAAGACTTGGGCTTGAAACACTGGAGAACTTGATAATCATCACGACAGTTAAAAAGGCAATAAGGCCTCAGGATCTTCAGGTCATCTATTTGGAGCTAGAAGGAAACATAAAACTCATCTAGTCCAGTTCCCCTACTTACTAGATGGGGAAACTGAGGCCTAAAGAAGAAAAGGGTCCAAAGTCATGGAGTCAGAATTCAAACCCAGGTCCTTTGACTCCAAATCCAGCTGGAATCTTTGTACCTCAAGATATTTCAGAATGAGACAAACATTCCTCTGTCTTGAATGCTTTAAAAGAGTGGTCCAGGGGTCATCTCCAGTCTTCCTGATCTATATCTGGCCACTAGACCCAGATGGCTCCAGAGGAGAAGGTGAGGCTGGTGACCTTGCACAGCCCTGCCTCACTTAAATCCAAGTCACTTGCAAGTGATGGCATCACCTCCCTGATGTCATGGTCCTATTTGAGAATGAAGGACAAACAACAACAACAAAGGAATGGTCCTGACTAGAGCCTGGGGCTTTAGACCCTAGTAGTTGTTTGTAAAGAGAGTTATCATGGCCGTGAAGGTGATATCTTCCAAATATTTCTTCTTTTCCTCTGATCCAGAATAAATACATCAGTATATAGTAGAAAGAGGAGTGGGCTTGGGATTAGGAAACCTGAGTCTGAGTACAGGCATTAACTAATACTTATTAAACTGCATGACCTTGGGCAACTCGTTAGTAAAATGAGAATAATACTTGTATTATCTACTTCATAAGACTGTTTTAAGGAAAGTGGTTTGTAAATCTTTCAAGTGCTATAGAAATATAAATTATCATCATCATTGCACAAACTACAAAATCTATCACAACAGAGGGTGAGAAATTCAAGGTCCTTTATTTTGAATTCAAAACCTTTATAATTAGTGGCCACTCTGTGTTTCCATGTATCTTATATTTCTACCCTCCACACACTCTATGCTCCAGCCTAAGAAATCTACTCTGTGCTCCCCAAGGGGATCATGTGCTCTCCCCACTCCCTGCCTTTGCTCATAACATTCATAATGTCTGCTTGCTCATCTTGCATTTTGAATTCCCATCTATCATTTAAAGGCCATCTCCAAAGCCACCACCTCCAGGGAGCCTTCTCTGATCCCTGTAAGTCTTTAATAATTCCCCTTCAGATCTCATGTAGTATTTTGGTTATGCTTTCTAATACACTTGCTGTAGGATGCTGTGCATGGTAGTTACATGGGCTTGTGCTTTATCCTCCTCTTATATTATAAGCTCCATAAGGTCAGGGGCCATGTCTTATCTAAATTCTGTAACCTCCTGATACCCAACATAGCACTCTTAATAAAAATTTGTTTAATGGGTAAGCAAATGAACACCTGAATGAATGAATTTGTGCATGCCTGAATGAATGAATGATGCTATCTGGTACATTGGAAAGAGTAGGGGATTTGGAACCAGAGGATCTAGGTTTGAATGCCATCATTGCTACTTATAACCAGTGTGACCTCCAGCAAGTTTTTAATGTCTTCTCCATTAGACTGTAAGCTCCTTGAGGACAGGGACTATCTTTTGCCCTTTTTGTGTCCTCAGGGCTTAGTACAGTGCCTGGTACATAGTAGATGTTTAATAAATGTTTATTGAATTGAATTTAACTCTGTGGGGCCTCATCTGTACAATGAAGTTTTTCACAAAATGAGCTCCAAAGTCCCTTCTTGCTCTAATTCTATAATCATACGAAGTTTAGTCTGTCCTCTTAGCTACCCAAGTGCTCAGCAGCAGAAGGTACAGAGAATGGGATCAGCTATTCCAAGACTTCACAGTTGGGCAGCAACTCGTTAAGTCAGCAAATGAAGGAGAAAGAGGTGGTTCCTTAGCTGGTAAGAATCATCGGAGGCATCCACACACACAATATGACACGTAAGTCCCCTCTGTGTCTGACAGAAGTGAAGCAGGGGGTGCTCCCTACCTTACACGCATTCTGCAGGACACATCTTTCCCCTCCCTTGTCTATGATGACCATTTACACCTGATGTGACCTACCTAAAAGGGTTAGAGAGGAATCCCATGCAATTTAGACCCCGTAACAACCCTAGGAAGAGGCCTGCTTTTTAACCTAAGGAGTGGAAGTGTTCCTGAATCTCTCCTTCCTTCTTCTGTCCTTTTTCAGAACCTATTACCCCATCCAAGCAAATCTTCCCCCTTATGGACACAACCCCTATTTTTAGCCAGGCAATCCAACTCAGACAGATTAGAAGTGGCATCTCTGTGTAATTATAGGTGTGTCAACTCTGGAAAGGCAGCTGCTTGGACAGCCTTGGCTGTGAAATATGCCCTGGGTAGTCAACACCCCAAACTGTCACAGCTTGAGCCCTGTTGCCTGGCAGCCCAGACTTTTGCCCATCTGCTAGGATGGCATCCTGCCTGCTCACCACTGACTGGAGCCTCTGCCCTCAACCCCACAGCACAGCTGCCTTTGCTCAATCCTGGAATGTCCTGTTCCAAGTTAGGCGCCCTACTCCACCCCTATCCCTTTGATCCACCTGTCAACCTCTCACCATTCCTTCAAGGCAAGATCAAATGTTATCACCATGAAGCATCCTCTGATTTCCCCATCTGTGAGTCATCCTTACCACATCGCAGAACCTCAGAGTGGGAGGGGGCATCAGATGTCCACTAGTCTGATTCCTATGTCAAAAACCCACTCCTACATACTCACAGATAGTTCTGTTGTTGACACCCATCTTACACCCCAAACTTTGGACCCACTTGCACACTCTAGGCACTATCTTTTCCTGTGTAGGGGCTCTAGGGGGCTCAGAAATTGGCTAGAAACTCTATGGAAACTTGTAGGGGCATACTCATCACTGCTTCTCAATACTAGTATTGCTGCATGAGGAAAAAACTAGATTGCCATATCTAGCCCTTGATTTCTTCTGCCTCTGTACAGAGGCAGGGTGTGCCAGCTCCCATTCTTGCTTTAGCAATGTGATTCAATTCAACAAACATTTATTTATCACCAATGATAAGCAAGATCCTGTGCTGGGAACCCAAAGGCAAACTCCAATTAGTCCTCTCCCTCCCTCCCCAATTTCCACTCTGCTGGGAAGATGTAACATGGATATAGAAAGCAAATACAAGGTAGCTTGAGGAGGGAGAGAGTATTAACAACTGGGGAGATCAAGGAAGGCTTCACAGTAGAGGTAGCATCTGAGCTGAGCCCTGGAAGAAAATGGGACTTACAGAAATAGGGCAGCTGAAAAAGGCGGTGCTCTTCGAGTGTGAGAAATGGCTCCTATGCATTCATCAAGGCACATGGCATGCTGAATTTGGAAGATGACAATGACTAATCCAGTTTGACTGGAATGTACAGTATGTGAAAGAAGAAAACTGCATTTTCCCACTAGAAGGACTGAGGAGAAGTTAGATTATAGTTCCCTGGGTGGCATAGAAGATTGTGCCCTCTAAGTACAGACACAGAAGATGTTTTACCTTCTTTGTTATATGTTCTCAAGAGAGAACAATGTCATGAAAGTCCAGAGAGAGGAGAAGGTGCAGAAGGAGAGGATGGTCAATGGTGTCCAATTCTGCAGAGAGGTCAAGGAGACCAAGGATTGAAGAAAGGACATTAGAGCAACTTCAATTGAATGATAGAGTTAGAAGCCAAATTTTAAAGGGTTTTGAAAAGAGTGAGAGGAAAGGAAGTGGAGGCACTGAGTGTAGGTGGTTTTGAAGATGATTTTAGCTTGGAGGGGAAGGAGATATATAGGTTAATAGTGAGCTTTTTCTAGGAATTTGATAATGAAAGGTAAGAGATACAGGATCTTAACCTGAGGATATGGAAGGATGAGGTGAATGTTTCTGAAGGTTGGGGGAGATCTTACCATGTTCTATAGGTAGAAGCAGAAAATGAGCCACTAGATAGGAAGAGATTGAACATGAGAGGAGAAAGAGGGAGTAACCAATGTGGAAACTGTTGGAGGAGATAAAAAAGGACACAATCTAGAGCACAGGGATCCTTGTCAAGAAGAGGGATCCACTCTTCCTTAGAGACTAGAAGAAAGGAGGAAAGCATTAAGTGAAGACGTACAAGGGTTTGGGAGTGTTGAGTAGGGGAGATGTGAGAGCTCACAGGGATGGCCTCCATTTTCTCAGCAGAGTAGGAAGGAGGACATCTGCTGATAGACAGAGGGATGAGGGTAGAAGCATGGCAGCATCACCAGGGATTCTAGCTGTCCTATAGCCATGAACTCTCTCCCTAGCAGGGTCATTTTCTCTGAATGTCTCTTCCCCTCAACAAAAAAAGAATGTTGTATCAGGCTTCTCTACACTGCTTCATACATGTGGATTCTCAACTCTCATTCCACCTACCATGCTCTCTGTGTATAATCTCCACACGATTCTTCTCCATATCAGTGTAATCCTCTGAACTCCCTCTTTCCTCTCATGAACATACTTACCAGATTCCATACCAGGAAGCTTGTCCCTACTTCAATGTTTTCTTTAAGCAAAAAGAATAGACCTTGATATTTAGATTTAGAGCTGGAAGGGGCCCTACAGGTCATTTATTCAGTCCAGCCCCCTCAATTGACAAGTGAGGGATCTAACAGGCGGGGAGGCTAAGGGACTTAGCTGAGGTCACGTAGCTAACAAGGGGCAGAGCCAGGATTCAAACCCACGCCTTCTGACTCCAAATCCAGGGCACATTCCACTCAGTCATGCTCCATTTGCTCATTTGCTTCATACTCTCTCAGGCACCTAAAGGGGAAACTAGCCTACAGTGTCTCCCAAGCCCCCTGGCCTCTCTTTGAAGATCCCCAGACAGTTGGTGAACTTTCCCTCCTCTGAGCATCCACAGTACCTTGTCCCTTGCTCAGGCCACTAATCAAGCATTATTTGTGCCGTGTCTTATCTCCTCCCTCGACAATAAGCATTGTGAGGAAAGGGGATAATGATCATACTTTACTTTAGTAAAGAGTTTTACTTTTCACTTTCATGTCCATTATTTCACGTGAACCTCTGCTCCTCCACTCCAAGAGAAAAGAAGGACAGAAATTACTATCCTCTTTTTACACATGAGGAAATTCAGAAAGGTTAAGTTACATGCTTGAGGTCAAAAAAGTTAAGTCACCAAGTCTGAAGTGCTACACAGGTTTTCTGATTCTTAATACAAAGCCTCTTCCTCTGCAGCCACGTTTTCTTTATATCAACAGAGAGTCAGTGTGGAGCAATTGAAAGAAAAATGGGTTTTGATTCCAATGACCCAGGTTCCAATCTCACTTCTGCTTATTACATGTGTGCCCTTGGAAAAGCAACTTTACTTTCGAACCTCTGTTTCCTCATCTGTAAAAGGAGAGGCTCAGACTACCTGATCGCTAAGGTCCCTTTTAACTCAAAATCTATGATCCTATGAACCACGGTACCTCACATAGAGAGCACTCAATATTTAGTTTCGTTAAATGAATAAAGTAAAGAATTAACTGAGAGCAGGCAGGATAGCTGCATTTTTCTTCCATCATCCTCATTTTGAAAAGCAAGGCACTACCCATTCCTTCTAGCACTGTGGCATGTAAAGAGTGTGTATCGTATTCATTTCGTCTGAGATCAGGCAGACATTGATTCTATTTCCCTAGTAGCTTCCATCTTTCCAGAGCGAGGAGGCCTTTTCTGTTCAGTCTGTCCTTACATGGTCTCCTCAGCTCCTGGAACATGTTAGTTGTTCTCTGGATTTTCTCCAGTTCTGCTCTGACTGCAACAATCAGCAGAGCACATGGTATTCCAGGCATAGCATGGGGACAAATCCCAGACTCCTCTGACGCCAGCATGAGAACGGGTCATAGAGGGCAATCAATCAACAAGCATTCATTAAGCATCAATATATGTTACACAATGTGCCAAGTCCTGGGGATGAAAAGAAAAAAAAAACCGGAGTCTCTCCTCTCAAGAAGCTTATATTCTATCTGAGGAGACAATCTGTACATATGTAATTATATACAAACTGTATTTTTAAAAATACAAGGTAATTTTAGGGGGAGGGCAGTAACAGCTAAGGGGATCAGGAAAGGCCTCCTGTAGAAGCTGACCATCTAATCCAACCTGCAGATTCACAGATGAAGAAAATAAGGACCAGAGGGGGACATCAGAGAGTCGGAGGTCATGTTTTCTCCAAAAAAAATATAATCTACTTGAGGCAGGTTTTGTTTTATTTTTGTCTTTGGATCCTAGGCACTTAATGCAGACCCCAGCAAATAATGGGTGCTTAATAAATGCTTACTGATTAATTGATATATCATCATTGGAGTATGAAGAGATCATCTTGTCTAACTCCTCTTCATTTTAGAGAAAAAGACACTGAAATCCATAGAAGAAAAAGACACATAGAAACCCACAGAATCATTATAGAATCATAAATCATTACAACTCAAAGGGAGCTTAAAAAGTATTATTATATAATTATATGTAATTATATAATATAATATATAATAATGTATGACATATATTATTATACTATTAGACATTAGGCCAGGGCTTCCTAACCTTTTTTGGTCTTATAAGTAGTGTAGTAGGTAAAGCGTTTGACCTGAAATCAGGAAGACCTAAGTTCAAATCCAGCCTCAGATACTTCATGGCTGTGTGATTCTGGGCAAGTCACTTAACCCTGTTTGCCCTCAGTTCTTCATCTATTAAGTGAGCTGGAGAAGGAAACAGCAAACCACCTTAGCATCTTCGCCAAGAAAACCCCAAATAGGGTCATGGAGAATTAGACGTGATAGAAACGACTCAACAACAAACCCTTTCAACTGTTTGGTGAAGCCTGTGGACCCTTTCTCAGAGTAATGTTTTTAAGTAATTGAAGTAGATACTGTATTTACCCTCCCAGGTTCACAGACCCCTAGAAATATACCCATGCAAACCCCAGGTTAAGAGTCTCTGTGCTAGGCCAATCCTAGAGTGACTTGCCAGATATGTAAGAGCTAGTGAGAAAAGCAGGATTAGAACACAAGTCTCCTAACTCTGGTCCAAAACTTTTTCCATTGTACCAATAATCCTTTTATTTCTCATCTCCTTCCTGATGACACTTAGATTATGATTAGAATTTTTAGCCACACGAACATGTGCTACCAGGGTCAACAAATACTGATTTCCAGCTTCCTCTCTTGAGTCTTAATGTGAACTAAACCTGAATTCCTGGTATAAATCCCACCTGGTCATGATGTATGATCTTTGTGATATATTGCTGTAATCTTCTTGTTAGTATTTTATTTAAAATTTTTGTATCATACAATGATCCAAGATAATTCCAAAAGACTTATTATGGACTATCTACATCCAGAGAAAGAACTGATGGGAATCTGAATGCAGATTAAAGCATATTATATTCACTTTCTTTTGTGTGTGTGTGTGTGTGTGTGTGTTTCCTTTTGTTCTGTTTCTTCTTTTACAACATGACTAATGTAGAAATATGTTTTACATGATTACGCATGCATAACTTATCAAATTGCTTGCCATCTTGGGTACAGGGAGGGGAGGGAAAAAATTTGGAACTCAAAATCTTATAAAAATGAATATTGAAAATTGTCTTTACATATAATTGGAAAAAATAAAATACTATTTACATAAAAATTAACATTTTATTTAACAATATTCACTAGGGATATTGGTCTATGGTTTTCTTTCTCTATTTTCCCTCTTCCTGGTTTAGATATCAAAATTATATTTGTGTCATAAAAGTAATTTGGCAGGATTCACTTATTTTTTCAAATACTTTATAGAGTATTTATAGAGTATTGGGATTAGTTGCTCTTAAAATGTTTGGTAGAATTAACTTGTAAATCCATCAGGTCTTGGGAATTTTTTGTTAAGAAGCACATTTACAGTTTGTTCAATTTCTTTTTCTAAGATAGTGTTACTTAAGTATTCTATTTCCTCTTCTGTTAATCTGGGCAATTGGTATTTTTGTAAATATTTATCCATTTCACTTAAATTGTCACTTTTGCTGGCATATAATTGGTCAAAATAACTCCTAATAATTGCTTTAATTTCATCATCATTGGTGGAGCACTCACCTTTTTCATTTTTGATACTAGTAGTTTGGTTTTCTTCTTTCCAGACAATAGTTTATCCATTTTATTATTTTTTCATAAAACCAGCTGCTAGTTTTATTTATTAGTTCAATGGTTTTCTTACTTTCAATTTTATTAATCTCTCCTTGGATTTTCAGGATTTTCAATCTGGTGTTTAACTGGGGATTTTTAAATTGTTCTTTTTCTATTTTTTTAGCTGCATGCCCAATTCATCAATCTCTACTTTCTCTCTTTTATTAATGTATGCTGATAGAGATAGAAATTTTCTCCTAAGGACTTCTTGAGCCGCATCTCACAAATTATGATATGTTATCTCATTGTTATCATTCTCTTTAATAAAATTAATAGTTTCTATGATTTGTTCTTTGACCCACTCATTCTTTAGGATTAGATTATTTAGTTTCCAATTAATTTTTAATCTATCTTTCTACTGCCCTTTGTTGGATATAATTTTTATTGCATTGTGGTCTAAAAAGGGTGTATTTAATATTTCTCCTTTTATGCATTTGTTCGGAGGTTTTTATACCCTAATACATGACCATTTTTTTCCATATGCAACTGAGAAAAAGGTATATGCCCTTTTATTCCCATTCAATTTTCTCCAGAAGTCTATAATACTTAACTTTTCTAAAATTCTATGCATCTCCTTGACTTATTTCTTATTTACTTTATGATTAGATTTATCTAGCTCTGGGAGCAGAAAGTTGAGGTCCCCCACTAGCAAAATTTTACTATCTATTTCCTCTCATATATTTAACTTATCCTTTAAGAATTTGAATGCTATGCCATTTGGTGTATGTGTGTTTAGTATTGATATTACTTCATTGTCTATGGTAACTTCTAGCAAGATGTAGCTTTCCTGCTTATCTCTTTTAATTAGGTCTATTTTTGCTTTGTCTGAGATCATGATTATTACCCCTGACTTTTTTTTTTACCTCAGCTGAAGCATAATAGATTCTGCTCTAGCTCCTTATTTTAACTCCACATGTGTCTTTCTCTTTTTTTTAATATACTTTAAAAAATTTTTATTCATTTCATTAAATATTTTCCATTTACATGTAAAAAATTTTAACATTCATTTTTAAAAACTGAGTTCCAAATTCTTTTTCTCCCTTATACCCCAACCCACTCCTTGCAAAGAAGACCAATTTGATATAGATTATACATGTAAAGTCAAGCAAACATATTTTCATATTAGCCAGGTTGCAAAAAAAAGAGAGAGAAAAATAAAGTGAAAAACGTATGCTTCAATCTGCATTCAGAATTCATCAGTTCTCTTTCTGAAAATAAACAGCAATTTTTATCACGCACCCTTTGCAATTGTCTTGGATCATTGTCTTTCTTGGAAAGCACCTAAAATTTCCATACTCCCAGAATTAGCTTTGAAAACAGCAGTGTGAAAAAAGGTAAAGCTTGGGACAGTCATTTTCTGCTCCTATCGCAGGAACAAAGCTTAACTTTAATATAAAATTCAAAGCCAAGAAATAGGTTGGAAAAATGAACTAACAACAACAAAAAATAATCTGACCATAAAAAGCTACTATGGTAGATGGGAAAAGCAAGACACAAACTCAGAAGAAGACCGTGATAAAACAACTACAACCAAAGCCTCAAAGAAAAATATGAATCAGACAAGGGCCCAACAAGAATTCCTGGAAGAGCTAAAAATATTTTAAATATCAGATAAGAGTAGTACAAGGTGGTGTGAGCCAGGGAGAGGTGTGGTCATTGCTCTCTTGGCCTGTGCTCTGGTCCTTACACAGGAAAGTTCTCTTATCCATTGCAGCCATACTGCAATGTTGCTTCTCAGGGCCCCTGATCCCTCGTGACTGCAAACAATCCTCTCCAACCTGGAACTGTGACTCAGAAGTGGGTATAGGCCAATGGAATTGCCAAACAGTGCCCTGTCCCTGCTCTCAGTGCTAGTAGAGAGGTCCCCTGTAATCTCTTTCTTACCAGTTGCCAGATCCCTTTAACATTTCTAGTTTTAGAGCTCCCAAGACTGTGGCTGCTGCTATTGACCCCTCTAAGCCCCACAGCTGGTGTTGTTGCCATGTGGGCTCCAGGCCAGTCAACCCATTGTGTCCCTGCAGACCTCTCCTTGCAACCTTCTAAGTTGTCTTGGACTGGAAAAAATATCTCACCTGGACCTTTTGTTGGCTCTGCTGCTCCAGAATTTGATTTGAAGCTTTATTTTAAAATTAAGAGAGCTCAACTGCTTCCTGTACTCTGCTATTTTGCTCTACCCCTGGAAGTCCCTCTTCTGACTCCTAAAAGATAAATCACAACCATTATCTCGAGCACATTTTATGCCATTTTTCCCAAAATGTTTTGTCTCTTCTTTGCTCACTTTGAAGATCCCTGGTCACTCTGCTGCTTTCTTTCATAACCTTTCAAGGTCATCTTACACTTTATCTCTGGACATTTCATTCCCTAGTCATATTACTGTGATCAGGAAGGAGAAAATCAGTGTTCTATAAGGGCAGGAAGGCAGCAGCAACTACAGCCATTGCCTTGCTCATACTCTGAGAATTTCTATATATAAAACAGAAGAATCACAATGTCTCAGATGGTATTTTAAGCTGACTTTGTATTTATATCTTTAGAACTGAACAGAGTGCTTGGAAAAAGCGGGCACTTAATAAATGCCTGTTGGTTAATTGGTCAGTTACATTGTGATTTAAAAAGTCATTATCCTAGAAGGGGTGGGAGAAAGAAGGAGATGGGAGAAGGAAAGAATGGGGAGGGAGGAAAAAAAAAGAAGCATAAAGAGAAGGAAGAGGAAGAGAGGACCGAGTAGATGGAGGGCCAGGGAGAAGATCAAATGAAACCACTCTGGTAGATTAGTATAGTGCCTAGGGCCTGGTGCACTTGGAAGGCTTTCTCCATCAGTCTCTGCATTCCTCTGTGTTGTATGTGTCTCTGGGGAGGTTTTACGTGCAGTCGTAATGTAAGCCATCCAAAGTTTTGAGTACGTAGAAGAGTCTGACCAATGATGACTTTGTGGCTCAAGTTTAGTGCTGTGTCCCTAATAGCACCTTCTGAGTACATCCTCATTCTATTAGACATGTAACCTCTGTGAACCTGGAAACTCCCCTCCGGTAGATGAGAGAAGCCTGAGTCTTAGGACCTGTGGTCTGCTTTGGAGTGGCAGGGGGCTCGCTCACTATGTCCTTCCCAGCATCTCCAACATGCACCCCAGCAACAGAGGCCCAGATAGTCAGGATGAACTAGCAGCTTGCTCCTGCAACATCTTCATTACCATAATGTTGGCATGCAACAAAATATGTGAGAGCCATTGGCAATAGCATCCAGATGTGCAAGCCACAAAGTACCACATGGAACATCCTGGTGCAGCATTCAAAGGGGGCTTTTCTATGGCACAGCTGGCTGTACATAATGCTTTTGTCATTCATCAGCCCACAGCATCTGGTGTGGTTGCTCGCCAGCCTGGTATTCTCAGACAGCCCTAATCTCAAGTATCTTAATAATAGCACAGGCTTGCCAGACAGCACAGAGAAATATAAAAAAGTGGGGAAAAGAGGAGAAAAACTTATTTCTCCAAATTAGAATGTGGAGATTCCAAGTCATTTATCAGGGTGGAATCCTTGAGGGGCAGGGACTATTTTTGCCTTTCTCTGTATCCCGAGTGCTTCTCACAGTACCTGACACATAGTAAGTGCTTGATATGTTTGTTGACTGATTGACTGTAGTCAACTCACCCACACCCCTGGGAAACTCACTCTAGGTACAAGGTAAGGAGGAGTGACATCTTCCCTGAAACCACAGTTCTGTAAAAAGAGCCCTAGACTTAGGAGACTTGGAGTCAGTTCTGCCATGAATCCTCTGAATAACTCTGGACAAGTTTCCTCATCCCCCAGTTTTGATTTTCCTCTCTGTAAAACAGGATAATAATGCCTTCTCTGACAACCTCCCAGGGTGATTGCAAGGATCACAAGAGAGTGTACATGCAGAATAACAACAACAACTAGTGTTTTATAGAACTTTAAGGTTTGCAAAGTACTTTACAAATATTAATCTGATCCTTACAACAACTGAGGAGGTCGGTGCTACTATTATCCCCATTTTACAGATGAGGAAACTGAGGCAGGTATTAAATGACTTGCTCAGAGTCATACAACTAGTAAATGTCAGAAACTGGATTTGAACTTAAGTCTTCCTGCCTCTGGGTCCAGTGCTCTACTATACCACTTGCTAGTCTTTAAAAGGTGTAAAGTGAAATTAATAATGGTTATTTCAATACTTTAATAGATCTATGTTTTCCTCAGTGTGAGCGTACCCTCTGTGAATGCAACTTCCAAAATCGCCATGTCCTAGTCACTGGTTTCATGAATTTCCACGGACAAAACAAACTTACAAAATCCAAACATTACCTAGTGGTCAATTATCTGGTAATTCACTTCTCTAAATTTAGTTAGAGTAGTCCTCAGAGGACAGGTGAAAACAGTCTGTTGCTAAACCAATACTCAAAGGTTTTCCACCTGGGAAGGATCTTAAAGAGTTCCTGCTCCACGGGCATTGCTTTTGAGAACCCAGGGGAAATTTCACGCCATGCCATGATGGGGCACCAAAGTAGAAACTTGGTGGAAAATCACCACCATCACAAGCACCACTACCATCATTGTTGTTATCATCATCATTATCATCATCATCACCACCAC
>NW_020940358.1:15169955-15179668 GCF_900497805.2 Vombatus ursinus
CACCACCACCACCATCATTGTTGTTATCATCATCATTATCATCATCACCACCACCACCACCACCACCACCACCATCATTGTTGTTATCGTCATCATCATCATCATCATCATCATCATCATCATCATCATCACCATCATCATTTTGTTATTTTGAAAAGAGACATTTCGGAAAGGGGTGCCTCCTGGGCAGCACAGAGAAGAGTGACTTGCTGTTCTTCGCACTTGGCATTCCATCTCACATCTCTGTTCCTTTCCATTGGTGGCTCTTCCATACCTGGAATGTTTTCCTCAGTGAAAATGTGATGCAGTAGGATGAGTGTGGTATTTGGAGCCAGAGGAGCTTGTTTTGAATCCCAGCTCTGCCATTTAATAGCTGTGTGACCTGAAGGCAGTCACTCCATCTCTCTGATCCTCACTTCTGCCTTTTGGAGCCCCTAACTCCCTTCAAGTATTACCTCAAATGCCACCTCCTACAAAATGCTTTTCCTGACCTTTCTAGCCTTTAGTCCTCCTCATTTCCCTCCAAAATAACTTTGTATTTTTATGTAGGTTTTTTATGTACTTAACTATGTACATCTTCTTTCCTTCCCAGTAGCATCTAAGTTTTTTGAGGCCAAGAACTATGTATTTTTCACTTTATATTCCTAGTGCCTTTCACAGTGCCTGGCTCATTTGCTGTTGTTGTTGTTGTTCAGTTGTTTCTAGCTCCTTGTGACCTCATGGACCATAGCATGTCAATACTGTCCATAGGGTTTTCTTGGCAAAGATACTGGAGCGATTTGCCATTTCCTTTTCTGGTAGATTAAGATAAACAGAGATTAAGTGACTTGCCCAGAGTCACTCAGCTAGTAAATGTCTGAGGACAAATTTGAACTCAGGTCTTCCTGACTCAAGACCCAGCACTCTATCCGCTGAATCATCTAGCCACCTTCAGTGGCTAGCTCATAGCTCAAGATGTGCTAGTTAAATTGAGGCGTGTTGAACCAAAAGAATTGTTGGGTAACTGCATTTTTAGGTCCCTTCTTTTGCCTAGTAGACGTGGCTGTCCACCTTTTCCACTGTTTGGGGGAGGGGGAGAAGAAAGGTGGTTGTCTGAGTTATAGAGCAATAGGATTACGTCAGCCTCCAAACCCCTTGACGTGTTGATACTTATTGGCTCTGCGTTCAGGATGACCTGGTTAGAAGCAAAGTTTGGAGTTGTGCACGCGCTACGACAGAGCGGTCTGCAGTCTGTGCTGGCCTGAGAAGGTCAGGAAGTAAGTCTGCCAATTTTGCACACTCCGTTCTCAGCATGACTTTTTGTAGAGAGGAAGATAGTAAACTGAGTTCCAGAATAAGACTTGTACTTTCTCCCGAGTCTGGGAAGATGTTATTCCCAAGCATGGCCACAAGGTGGCAAAGGGGTTTTGCCCATGAAAGAAAAATAATTCAGTCTGGGAGTCTGGAGCCTGTCAGAAATTCTGTGTGACTCTTTGCCAATCTGAGAGAGTTGGCAAGCCCAAAAAGAAAGGTTTGTAGGACACAAGATTTCTGGGCTTGTCTTTGTTCATTTCAACGCAGCTTAATTTTGAAAAATCCACTTTTCCCATCCTCTTCTTTAATGTACTCATCCCTGACAAAGAACAGGGGACCCTAACCTACATGCTATAGAAGTGAAGCTACCATGGTTTAAGACTTAAATTTGTCAAAACCTCCTCACGTCAACATGTAAAATGGTTTTAAGGATGCTTAAGTGCAAAGATCTGTTTAAAATATCTTAAGTGCAACATAGATAACCATCTAACATAAAATGGATAACCTGGTGTGGCGTGGATTTTCATTGACATATTATCTCACCCAGATCTGGCCCACCGTTCATCCAAGGGAAGCTTGAATTTCCACCTTTTGGCGGAGCAAGAAGAAGGCCATAGATGGACATTCACTCCTTCACTCTCCAATCTCCAAGTAAGGTATTGGGCTAGTATTATATCTATCTACTCTACAACAGATATTTGTAGTACCTAGGAGTACAATGCACTTTGAGAGATTCAGAATAAAAGCCACTTTGCTGTTGCTCCCAGAGGAGGATAACAGCCCACTCTTGGCCGGCTTAGTTCTAAATACCTGTTACACACAGAAGACGATCATAGGTAATAATCAATTTTATATGTATAAATTAAATGCATGTATACATATATTTTATATACACATGAGTACATGTGTGTATATATACATGTCTGTATGCATGTACTTAAAAAGCATTTCCATCATTTCCAAACTTAAGGAACACAAAAAGGAGATTCTCAGTGAAACTGTCAATCACAATTTCATAGTTTTTTTTAATGTAATGAACTGTACACATTACTTTCAAAACTATTCTGCTTGTTTGTGCTTCCTTCTGTACTCTTCCTTTATTTTTTTTAAATGGTTCCTTTTTTGGGGCAGAATTAGTATTGGTAAACTTCCTTCCCTGCCCTACATCAACCCAATTCTGTTAAGTGAGAGAAAGAAAGAGGATGGGGGAAAAGGAAGGAAAAACCCTTTTAACAAATAAGACAGTCAAGCAAAATGAATCCACGTAGTGTCTAGAAATGCATGTCTCTTTGTGAACTTCATGTCTACTACCTCTCTATCAGGAAGTAGGTAACATGGTTAATTTATAGGTCCTCTGGAGACATGGTTGGTTGGTGGTTGTATTGGTAAAGTTCTTAAGTCTTTCAAAGTTGTTTTTCTTTACAATGTTACTATCCTTACATAAATTATTATCTTGGTTCTGTTCATTCCACTCTGCATCAGTTCATATTACTTGCTATTATCTGAAATCCTAGCTTCTGTTATTTCTTATGGTGTAATAATATTCTAGTACATCCATATTCCACAATTTCTTCAGGTATTTCCCAATTGCCTAACAGGCAATCTGAGGCAACTCCTTAGATCCTAGTTCTTTGCTTTTCTTCCCTTCCTTCTTCTCTTAATCCTCCCTTCTGGATCAGGAAGGTTGTTTTGCTTATAACTGCCCTCTCCCCAGTATTATCCACCCTCTTAACCCTTCATGTCCCTATCACCAATTGTTGCCTTATTGAATTTATGTGTTTCTACACCAAAATGTATCTTTACCCATTTGAGGTAAAAGTAGGTTCATCTACTGTCCACTCACAACTCCCCTGCCTCTAAGCATATATATGTATATGTATATATATATACACACATATATATGTATATGTATATATATATATGTATATGTATGTGTTTATGTATATATATATATTCTCAAACATCTCAATTATCAGAAATGGCAAGTTCCATTCCTTTATTCCTCCTTTCTACGCTAGTATATTCATTCCTCCCCTCCCTTCTTTTCTCTTTGCCACAGAACCAATCCCTAGTTTTCCTTATTTAACTCCACTACCCCTTGAAGACATTGAGGATCTGAAGGAACAGGAGCTCCCTATCACCTCCAAGGATCAGATACAAAATCCTCTGGCATTCAATGCCTTTCAGGACCTCCATCCTCACCCCTGTCTTTCTAGTCTCCTTACACAGCCCTCTCTTTCACTGTTTGATTCAGCAACACTGGCCTCTTTACTGTTTCATAAACAAGACACTTCACCTCCCATCTATAGGCACTTTTTCTGGCTGTCCCCCATTCCTGCCATGCTCTCTGTCCTTATTTCTGCCTCTTGGCTTCCTTCAAGTCCCATCTAAAATTCCATCCTCTACAAGAAGCCTTTCCCATTTCCTCTTAATTCTAATATGTTGCTTATTTCCTATTTATTCTTGTTTTTCCATAATTGTTTGTGTGCTGTCTTCCTCATTAGCTTGTCAGCTCCTGGAGGGCAAGGACTGTGTTTTGCCTTTTTTTGTATTCCCAGTGCTCAATATAGTGTCTGGTATAGAGTGGGCACTTAATAAATACTTGTCAACTAAATTGTAACCAGGGTATTTTTTAATTATGTTTTTTGGTGTACCTAATCATTTTAAAATTATTTCTCCTTACCCTGCTCTACAGTTGTTTTTTATGTAGGATATTTAATATTATACATTATCTTTTTAAAAAGTATTTTACATTTTTTTTCATTCATTTGATTTTGTTCTAATATTTCTTGCTGTTTCATGGATCCTCTATTTCTATTTAGTCTATTCCAGTTTTCAGAGATTCCATTTCTCTGGTAAGGTTTACCACTTTCTTTTCTAATATGCTTAGTTTCCTTCCAATTCTTTCCTCAGGAGCTTTTATTTCATTTTTTTCTCTCTTTGCTTCATTCATTCTAGATATCTATGTAGTCCTTTTGGAAAATCAATTTTTTTTACTTTGAGTCTCTGCTTGCAGTGTTATGGAGTTAGATTTGAAGTCATTTTTTTTTTATACTGGACTGTGTTTTTTCTTCAGTTTATTCACATCTCTGCTTTATTTTGCCCTGCATCCTCTGGGCTCTTGTGCTGACCTCTAGCTCCCATGCTTAGCCCTTCCTTGATTATTGATGTCCAGGGCATTGGATCTTTAGGACTCTCTCTAGCATCTCAGGATAAAGTGTTGGGGTTCTCCAAGCCACTAGGTCTGGGCAATCCTTATCTGAGAACTCTGATACCATGCTCGTCAGTACCTTCCAAGGTCCTCTCTCTGAGGTTTTCTGACCACCCTGGGGCTTTCTCAGAGGAGCTCCCATTCTTGCTGCCTCTAGATACACAGCATTGCAGGCTATAAGTGTGTCTAGTTACCTTAGGGGCCCCTTTTCCTATTGGCCATGGGCTTTTGGCTGACTTTTTGTCCAGTTTTAGGGTGAAAATGTAACTTACTCTAGATTCTATCAGGTGCCTTGATCATTCTTTAGTCTAGTGTGAACAGTTTTGCTGCAGTATATGTAGAGAAGTTAGGCAGCTTTCCTTTTATTCAATCAGTCACATTGGAAGAGAGTTTCAGTCATATTTATCAGAACAGACAGTGAAACAAAAATTGGAGAGGTTATACAAATTGATGTAGATGATAGACCACACAAGAGGAAATAGGTCCTTTGACTCAGGAATGAGATAAAATCTCAGAAGAGAATAAGCTCACTGGGAAAACCAGCTCTTAGTGGCCTCTTGGTGTGTAGGCAGTTGGAACCAAGGACATGTTGAAGAACCCCTTTCCTCACATGTTTGTAGTTCCAGGGACATCTCCCATCATCCATTCAAAAGTTCATGCCTCCTTTAGTCCCTCTTTCTTAAGTGCCACTTCTAATGTCTTACTTCAGAGGGACTTGGCATCATGGTCTCAAAAGTTTCTCAGCTAATCAAAAGTGAAGTTTCCTTTTGCATGTGCAACATTAGGATGTCTTTAGAATCACCCAACCCACCTGAGGCAGGAAAATGGTGTTCCCTAAGAATTTTAGGTAGGTAAGAGATTTCAGTTTCTTCCCTTTAAAATTCTCCAAAATAAAAAGGAACAAAAATGTTCTCTCTGACCACAAGATGGCAACCTACAATCCTTTTTTTTTTTTTTGGCAAGAGGCGATTCTAGTTTTGAGGGTACCATAGCAAAAACAGAAGAGATTTTGAGAAGTCTTCTCACCCATCGTCCTGTTTGACCTCCTGGGCCACCCCTAATGTCAATAGTATCATCATTATCATCATTATTTTTATCTTAAGGGACAAAGATGAAGAGGAGATTGAAATCTGTGCCTTACAACGGCTGTTTGAAAGAACTGGTCATATTTGGCCTGGAGGCTAGAAGATTTTGGGTCAAGGGACATAAGTGCTATCTTCAAAGGTCTGAAGTGCTGTCATGTGGAAGAGGGATTATACTTATATTGCCTGGGCCCAGGGGTAGAACTAAGACCAATGGACAGAAATAGTGGAGAGGCCTAGTAGAACTCTAGACTGCCTCGGGAAGGAGCTCCCCATCACTGGAGATCTTCAAGGAAAAGCTAAATGATCACTTATTGGAGACGTTGTAGAGAGGACTCTTGTTCAGGCAGGAACAAACTAGATGAAAACTGAAGTCCCTTTAAATTGAGATTTTATGATTGTCTGACTCCTCTCACTGGTGAAGGTAACATTCCATCTGCCATCTTAGCTGCCCTAACTTATGCTCACCTCCAACCTCCTGAAGAATCAGGCTCAGGGTCTACCTCTGGAGGCTTCCATATTGCTCATTTTTGTTCTGGATACTGGTTTAGGGATCCACACACCTGAGCCCATTCTCTCTCTCTCTCTCTGTCTCTCTCTGTCTCTGTCTGTCTCTCTCTTTCTCTGTCTCTGTCTCTGTCTCTCTGTCTCTCTCTGTCTGTCTCTCTCTCTCTCTCACACACACACACACACAGAGCTTCTCTAGCCTTCTAGGGTGCCTAAAGTCACATAGGATGAGTAGGAAAGGAAGACCTTCCAACTGTTAGGACCAATAGAGGAAGTACCACAACAAACAGATTTTTTTTAAATCAATCTAATTATCTAGGTAAATTTAATCTAATTGGATTGGTCCATCATTCTAGCCTAATATTTTAACTGGCATGTTATCTATGCTTCCCAGTTGTGTCGTCTACAACTTTCAAAGCATGATGCCCAATTCTGGTGCTGTTGGAACTCACACCACTTCAGATCAAATAATTAAACTCCACAAATCTACATTAATTTTTTAAAAATTTAACAAAAATGTCTATAGCCTCTGAACCAAAGATCCCATTGGGTCCATATTCCCAGGGGGGTCAAAGACAGAAAGGCACTATCTATGCTAAAATACACATAGTAGTACTATTTGTGGCTGCTATGAACCAGAAACATGATTGGATAATGGCTAAACAATTAGTGGAATAGATTATTACTGTGCCAAAAGAAACAATGACTATGCAGAATTCAGAAAAGCATGGGAAGGCTTATATATGAACTTATACAAAGCAACGTAAGCACAACCAGGAAAACAATAAAACACAATGACGACAACAGCATCAATAGAAAGAGCAAACAAACAAAAAGGAACTAAATACTGTGTAATTATAATAACCAAAGCTTAACCATGAAGAAGAGTTGAGAAAATACAGCTCTCTCCCTTCTTTGCAAAGGTAGGAGACTAAGGATGTCAAACAGTACTTACATAATCAGACTCTATTGATGTATTGTTTGTTTTTACTGTTTCTTCTTTTTTTTTTGATACTAGGAATGAATCACTGGGTAAGTGAAATGGGGGATATATTTGGAAATTAAGGTGATGTAAAAACAAATTATATCAATAAAACATTTTAATTTTTTTCAAAAAACAACTGGACAACACTGATTCAGGTACCAGATAACTAAAAAA
This sequence comes from Vombatus ursinus, assembly GCF_900497805.2. Lineage (NCBI taxonomy): Eukaryota > Metazoa > Chordata > Mammalia > Diprotodontia > Vombatidae > Vombatus > Vombatus ursinus. The sequence goes on from NW_020940358.1 coordinate 15,177,208, forward strand.
AGGACACCACCTATGCCTTCATTCAAGTCATTGATAAGAATGTCAAGTAGAACAGAACCAAGGAGACAGGATAGGACAGTGGAAGGGACATTGACTTGGAGTTAGTTGACTTGGGTTCAGATCTTGACTATCATACTTACTACCCATGTGACCTTGGGCAAATCACTTAACTGTTCAGGGATTTAGTTCCTGTCACATTCTGGATTTTGGGTCTGGTGCAATAGATCACTTGCAGCCTGAGGATTCAAGCACAGTCCTTTTACAAAAAGGTTATTCCACTATTATGTTCCTAAATCAGTCAAGAGAGATTCAGGAAGATAAAAACAGGTAAGAACCACTGGCAAAAAGATTAAAATTAAAAGTACAGGAAAGACAGTTCCCCAGAATCTCAGGAATTCCTCACCTTAGTCCTGAAAATTGCTTTTGTATTCTTCTTGTCCAAAAAACCTACATCTGGATCTCAGATAATTGTGTGCTGGTAAATGTTTAACAACCAGGTCACTGAGGGAAACATGCATAAGACACACTTTTAAGTTTAATCTGCATTAATAAGATGTTCTCCATCTTTCTTAAGGCTAGACAATTAACAATACAATCAATCAAGTCCTGATTTATAACATTTCCCAATTTCCAAAGTGTGCTCACACTGAGAATGTGGTTCCAGTACACCCCTGCTCCTAGATCAATCCACCTTAGGACAAAGTGAACCCAAATTGCTCCAGGTTTGGGGCACAACTTCCTTGCTTACACTTGTCTCTGTTGGTGCTGTGGCAGCATGGGTGGGGCATGTTCTCAGTTCCACCAATATCCTGGCCCACAATAGTTCCTCATCTGTAAAATGAGGAGGTCAGGCTAGAAGACCTTTGAGGTCCCTTTCAGCTCTAAATCTATGATCCTAGGTTCTAGGACCCTCTATCCTTTTCTGATAATGTAGAAAGAATGAGAGGCAACATGATGGATAGCCTGAGGGAGATTGATACCCCTGATATATTTAAAAAACAAAGAGGGAGAGAGCCCAGGCCTGCCATCTTTTAATTTCCCCTTACCCAGCTGGCTACAGTCCTTTGGACTTCAACACAACAAGGAGCTATATACCTTCTTCCTTCACCCTACTCAACTTTCTTTTGTATGCTGTCTTTCTTCATTGGGTTGTAAGTTCCCTGAGAGCAGGAACTATCTTTCTTTTTCATATTTGTATTTCTAGTGCTTAGTGTAGGGCCTAGCATATAGCAGACACTTCAATGTTTATTAACTGACTGGATTAGGTGAAGACTCTATGGGAGATTTGTGTAAAGACAACTGGACAAGAATCACTAGAAATGAGAGGGCATAAATAGGTTTCAACTTGCACTTATGAGAAGGCCAGAATGATGAAATCAAGGATCAATTAAAGTATATGTCTTCATATTCATTCTGTTTTTACTTACACATCTTTGTTGTCTCCCACATGAGACTGTAAGCTCCTTTTGAGTAGATAAAATTTCATTTTTTTTGTAGTATCTACACAGTGGCTGGCACACAGTAGACTCTTAATAAAATTGAGAATCTTATTGAAAACCTTCCCTCCTAGACTGTATGCTACCCAAGGACAGAGGCTTTGCTGTCTTTGTTTCAGTCACATTGCAAGTGCTCAGGACAAACTTGTTGATTGAATTGGTTGATTGAACTGCTCACTGAGCCTCTGCATGTTAGGTGGCTGCTAGGTGTCTGTGCTTGGGCACAGCCAATCTCTTCTGGAAGTAGATGTTGGAAATGTATCTTCCAGCACAAGGTCAATATGTCAAGGGCTTTGTCAAAAGACATGCAAATTGCCTGAAGCCTAGATCTAATAAGCCGGTCCAAGGCTGCTTGGGTTTTTTCCTGGCTCTGTCCCTAACTGAAATGTTTAATCATCCCCACAGTTTAAGCATTTACCAAGAATCTGGACATGCTCCATGATCTGACACTACTAAAAGATGCTTCCTTTCCTGTCACTGGGTTAAACATTGATTGGCACTAAACTAGCTATGCTCTTTCTTCTCTTATGCTCTTTCACAGAGAAGGGAATATAGGAGAAAGGTGAGCCACTCCCCCTCCAAGTTTTTTTTTTTCATTCCAGGGTGTACTGGAACCACATTCTCAGTGTGAGCACACTTTGGAAATTGGGAAATGTTATAAATCAGGATTTGATTGATTGTATTGTTAATTGTCTAGCCTTAAGAAAGATGGAGAACATCTTACTAATGCAGATTAAACTTAAAAGTGTGTCTTACTTATTCCATTTTCCATTGAAAATTTTTCATTTCCATTTTCCATTTGATAGGTGGCTGGTCTCCCTACATTTTGTCCTAGAAATCATCTAACCCATTCAAAAAAATTTTTTTTCTGATTAACAAACCTCTTATTCATACACACACACACACACACACACACACAGAGAGAGAGAGAGAGAGAGAGAGAGAGAGAGAGAGAGAGAGAGAGA
>NW_020940358.1:15179678-15215452 GCF_900497805.2 Vombatus ursinus
AGAGAGAGAGAGAGAGAGAGAGAGAGAGAGAGAGAGAGAGAGAGAGAGAAGGTTTTTTTTAAAATAATTAAAATCTTCATGGCAATATTCATAGTCAAACAGAACAAAGTCCCATATTGGCCATATCCAAAAATATATATCTCATTCTTCATTTTAATTCCATCACCTCTGTGATGGGAGGTGAGTATCATGCTTCATCTCCAGATCTGTGGAATCATATTAATCAGAAATCTAAAGTCTTTTAAAGTTGTTTTTCTTTATAATGTTATCATTATGTAAATCATTCTAGTTCTGCTCTCTTTGTATTAGTTCATAGAAGTCTTTCCAGTTTTCTCTGAAATTGTCCCTTTCATCATTTCTAATGGCACAATAACATTCCATTACATTCATATACCACAATTTGTTTTACCCCAAGAGGTGGGAATCCCCTTTATTTCCAGTTTTTCACTACTATGAAAAATAGCTGCTATAAGTGTGGATCCTTTCCTTTTCCTTTGATCTCTTTGAGGGTCCATACCTTCTAGTGATATTGCACAATTCAATGACCTAGGGGCCATAATTATAAATATAGCTGAATCAATTTATAGCTCCACCAACAGTACATTAGTGTATCTGTTTTCCTTCCTCAATAGCCTCTCCAACTCTTTTGGCATCTTTGCCAGTCTGATAGGTATGAGGTAGAAACTTAATTTACATTTCTCTATTAGTTATTTGGATCATATGAGTATTGATAACATGAAAACTGCCTATTTATATCCTTTGACCATATATCTATTGGGGAATAACTCTTGGACTTATAAGTTTAAATCAGTTCCTTAAATATCTTGGATATGAGACCATTATCAGAGAAACTTGCTGCAAATATTTTTTTCCCATTTACCTGTCTCTCTTCTAATTTTAACTACACTGGTTTTCTTTGTCACCTAGAAGGGAAAAAAAAAGAATATATATATATATATATATATATATATATATATACACCTTACAGTGTTGCTGTGAACATCAAATGTAACAGTATATATGCAAAGCATTTTGTAAATGTTAACATGCTATGAAAATGTCAGCAATTATTGTCATCACCTTCATCATTATAACTGAAAGTTGCACAGGAAGGCTGAACAGGAGTTTTAACTCAGGTCTTCTAATTCGAAGTCTGAATGCTCTTTCAATGACTCCCCATGGCCTTTGGCAAGTACATCTGAGCTCCTCTTCATGGCATTCAAAATCCTCCACAGTGCAGCCCCAGTGTACCTAGACAATTTTGACTCTCAGGAATCTCTAAAATGAACCCCTTGTTCTACCCAGACCAGTCTTCTCCACCATTATCTGCACATGCTGAGTTTATTCCTGCTCATATTTATTTCTGAATGTACTCTTCCTCTGTGAAGCCCACTCTTCTACAACCTTCTACCATGCGTGTGGTCTATACCACGTTCTTGGTGCATGTACCATTTTGTATTGTTATTCAAATGTTCATCTCATCTCCTCAGGAAGACTGTGAGCTCCTCCAGGGCAGACACCTTGTTTTCTATGTTTTAGGGTTCTTTAAAGGACGGAGTACTATGTCTAGTATGAGATAAGTTTGATGTGAAATGAGTAAGCACATCAGGCAAGTCTGACCTCAGTTTTTCTTAATTTCTGGTTTCTGAGTAGAATCCTTAATGTCCCTTCATCCCTGTCTCACAGATGTCCCACTTGAAGTTTTCTCTAGACCTGAAGGCATAGAGTAGGGCTAGATGGATAATAATCTGTCACGTCCAGTCCTGTACGGTCTAGGATAACTCAGTATTATTTAACCCTTCCATGACTAGAAAGAAGCTTTGGCACATTTACAATAGCACTGACCTCTTACTTGAGAACAAAGATATAATTAGCCAAAATTATACCTGAGCAAATTCAGTTGAGATTGGTGTAGTGGGGGAAGGGAGCATGGGGGACATCTCACCCAGTAGAGCAGTGCACAGTCTGACTGGGAAGGGAAGAGAAGAGGTGTGTTGGCACAAAGGATAGTCTGATGGGTTCAGGGAAGGGGATAGGTATGAGAATGGGGAAGGGAAGTTGGGTTCAAAGGCACAGAGAATAATCCCACTCCACAGGGAGTTTTTTGGGAGAGACTAAATAGAGACAGTAGTTATTACTAGTGAGGAGACACGTCCTCCACAAAGGAGGCACTCTCCAGGATATCAGCATCCTGTGTTAAAACTCCATTCAACTTACACTGGTTACAATTCTCTGAGATATGTAAATATTCTGCCCAATAAAAGTAGGAAAACTGGTTCTTCAAAGATTACAGTGTGACACAAGATAAAGGAACTGGAGGACAAAGTCTTTGGAGGGCACGATTAAATCTTAGGACTCTATATACTTGCCAGAGAACAAATTGTTCTGAATGCATGAAAATTGGCCAATGGAGATATTTGGGGTTCTTTTTTTGTTTTTGTTTTTGTTTTAATTAATTAATTTGATTTATCAACAATCACTTCCATAGGCTTTTGGATTTAAAATTTTTCTCCCCCTCTCTCCCCACCTCACTCTCCAAGACAGTGCACAATCTGATATAGGCTATACATATACATTCCTATTAAACATATTTTCACATTAGTGATGTTGTAAGAATTAGAACCAATACGAGGAACCACCAGAAAGAGGAAACAAAGCTCAACAAAAGAAAAAAAATAGCAAATAGTATGCTTCGATCTGCATTCAAACTCCATGGTTCTTTCTTTGGATGTGGATAACATTTTCCATCACGAGGCCTTTGGAGATATCTTAGATCCTTGTATTGCTGGGAAGGGTTAAGTTTATCACATTAGTCATCACACAACTCGACTGTTATCGTGTACAATGTTCTCCTGGTTCTGCTCACTTCTGGGGTTCTTTTTAGGATGTAATTATGAGAAAAGGGTCCAGACAAGGCAGATAAGAAAATATCTCCTTTCTCTCCCATCACTGTCACCAACTAAACATATGGTTTTGGACAAGTCAGTTTCCCTTGCTAGGCCTCAGTTTCCCCATCTGTAAAATGAGGGAACCAATCTCAATAATTGTTAAGGTCCCTTCTAGTTCTAGCAGTATATAAGTCAATATTCAATTTGTGCATCTTGAATTGTCAGATAATGGATGGAAGAGCTCTATTGACCTCTGAAAGGGTTTCACACTCTGTGAACACTTCATCTGTGGAGAGCCACCTGCCTTATATTATTATTTGGAAATTTAGGAATTCACATGTATCATCTATCTCCTTAACATCATCCAGAGAAAGCTCCTACTATCTGTAACTACACAGGTTATATCCCACAGCCTTCCACATCTCTTTGCCTCTGTTCCTCTATACAAGACTGCGGTCAGTCTTTGTGATTTCAGTGTTAGTCCCAGCATCTTGAAAACCCAAAGGTCTCTTGTTTGTCTTGGTCTCAATGGGAACTGTATGGGAAGTCCAATTTGCCTTGTTTTGCCAGGAGCCTGTTCCCAGCCCCCAAACTGAGGTCAGTAGGGAGGTCCCTTTTAGAAGCCAGGGGCCTCCTGGCTATTTGATCTGCTAACCTCCATTGGCAGGCTCCTTTGAACTCCTTTTGAGTTTCTACTGTATTGAATTTACAATGTAATTGATTTTATGCTGTATTGGCATTAATAATTGGGCCAGTGTCTGCCTAAAGCCAACTTCCTATGTCCTTGAGCTGAGTTCAGGAATTTAGCCATCTCTCTGAGGTAGCTTAAAGTTAATTTAAAAGAAAAGTTATCTTTCATGCCAGTACCTCCCACTCCAACTCCTGATACTTCCTGGATATCTCTTAGTCAAACCCAACAGGCTAACTTGTTACCATCCCCAAAATATATGTCATCTGTCCTTTCCTATCTTTGTGTAATTAAAGGAGTTTTTCATCTCTTCCAAGGAGACAACAAGACTGGTAGTCGTGATTCCCTAGAGAAAACTACAAGATGCAGATGAGTTCCATAAAACAATGAACATTTCTTAATTTTTAGAGAGGGGAATGATTGGCCTGATCTGAATGCTAGCCCATCTTTCTCGGTATAGACAATTATAATGTTCCTGCCCCAACCCATCAATCTATTACCTTTTCTCCATGCCTACCAAGACCCCTTCTTTGCTTTGTATCAATAAAGAGGGTCCCCTCCTTCTCTTGGAGTTACAGGCTTTACTGAGGTGACCAGCCTGACCAGCTTTGTTAACAGTTATAAGCATTACTGTAGATATATTGATCTTACTTGGAGTCTGTACCTCAGTCTACCTTCATTGGATTTACTTAAGACACTTCCCTTTCAAACCCTGGGAGCACATTTCTTGGAGGTTAAATTGCTTCCCCCCTAGATGGACCATGATGTTTCTACAACCTTCCATCTTTTTCTACCTCTCTTAGGTTGGTAATGGCCAGATGTCATCCTCAGGGCATAACCCTAGTCATGAATCAAGAGTTTGCTGGACATGACTAAGAAAATCCTGTTAGGTTTGGTTGCTGGATGAAAGAAAAAGTATTAACTGGATCTTTGAGGTGCCCTTTGGGTTACTGGGAGATGAGATGCCCTTGGAGTCTGGACTCATCATCCTCAGGCCAGGGCTTCAGAATTTCATTAAAGGAGAAAGTCATTGCAAGGAAGACCATCCAAGCAAAGACAGAAAAGGTTCAGGGAATGCTAAGGTTCATGAATCCACAACTGTTTGAATAGCAAGATTTGGAAAAGGCCCAAGGAATGTCTTCAGGCTGTTTTCCTCAAATTCAGGAAACCTATGCTACCCCAAGTGAAAAGTATTGGGCTAGATGTCAGAAGACCTGGGTTCAAGTCTTAACTTTGGAATTAAATAGTTGTACAAGCTAGAGCTATTTATTTCCTCTCTCTGGTTCCCAGGTTTATCATCTATAAAATGAATGATTTGGAAAAAATGACCTATAAGATCTCTTCAGTGCTAAATCTATGATCTTATGATCTTTAAATTCACTATCAAATCTAACCTCCTCTAAGGCTCTAAGGTCCCTTCTAGTTCTGACATTCTCTGTTCTAACATTGTTTTGTGGGAAAGCTAGAGGAAGTGGGCTAGACGATAAAACAGTTGGGAGGATTTGGAAATGGTTGAATGGTTGGGCATAAAGAATAGTCATTCTTCCTTGGAAAGAAGTCTTCAGTGGAGTGCCTCAGGAATCTGCAGTTGATTCTGTACTGCTTAAGGTTTTTATCAATGACTTGCCTAAAGACATATAATTCACATGCTTATTCAATTTGTAGATGACACAAAATTGAGAGGGATAACTAATGCACTAAATGACAAATCAGAAGTCAGTGATAGTGATAATGATCTCAACAAGTTGGAATGCTGGGCCAGATCTAGTAAGATGACACGTAATAAGGATAAAGTAAAGTTTTACACTTAGGTCCAAAAAGTCAATGTCATACTTACAAAATTGAGGAAGTATTGCTAGACAGCAATTTATCCTAAAAAGATCAGGATGGAGCCACTGGGGAGGCGGAGCCAAGATGGCGGAGGGAAAGCAGTGACTTTCTTGAGCTCTCCCCCAAACCCCTCCAAATACCTATAAAAATGGCTCTAAACAAATTCTAAAGCAGCAGAACCCACAAAAAGACAGAGTGAAACAAATTTCCAGCCAAAGACAGCCTGTATGATTGATTGGAAAGGTATATCGCGCCAGGCGGGGAGAGGAGCACAGTTTGGTGTGGGTGCGCAGGCCACAGCAACCCTGGAGGAGGCCTCAAAGGACTGAATTGCGGGCAGCTGTGGCGGTTTCCAGACTTCTCAACCCAGAAATGCCAAAGACAACTTGGAAGGTCAGTGGGAAAAGTCTGTGACTGCCTTGAGAGAGGAGCTAGGTCTCAGCCGCAAGTCTCGAGCGTGGCCTGAGGCCACGGCTGTTTCCTGAGCTTCCGGCCCACAGACTGAGGGGGAATCAAGTGGCTGATCAGAGGGGATTGCAGGGATCTCTTTGCCAGTGCTGAGGCAGGAATCTTTTGCTTTACTGGTGCTTGGATCTGGGTCACAGTTCTGAGGGGTGGTCCTGGAGTGAGGAGGAACGCTGGTGTGGTGGAGCTTGTTGTGGCGGTGGAGAGAAAACTCCTCGCCCCTTATCATAGCACCTTGGAAGAAGCGAAAATTTTCAGATCCCTTGAAGTATCTCTGAAAACAGTTGTACAAACACCCGAAGCTTGGAACAGTACATTCTCCACACTGGAAACAGACTTACCTTAACAAAGAGTTTAAAACTCAAATAATTGGCTGGGATCATGAGTAAGTAGCGCAAAAAAAGTCAGACTATATTAAAACATACAACCAGAAGAAGACAATGAAGCCAAAGCTCCTACATCCAAAGCCTCCAAGAAAAATATGAATCAGTCCCAGGCCTTAGAAGAACTCAAAAGGGATTTTGAGAAGCAAGTAAGAGAAGTAGAGGAAAAACTGAGAGTGATGCAAGAAAATCATGAAAAACAAGTCAACAGCTTACTAAAGGAGACCCAAAAAAATACTGAAGAAAATAACACCTTAAAAAATAGCCTAACCCAAATGGCAAAAGAGGTCCAAAAAGTCAATGAGGAGAAGAATTCCCTAAAACACAAAATTGGCCAAATGGAAAAGGAAGTCCAAAAGCTTACTGAAGAAAATACTTCCTTAAAAATTAGAATGGAGCAATCAGAAGCTAGTGACTTTATGAGAAATCAAGACACTGTAAAACAAATCCAAAAGAATGAAAAATTAGAAAACAATGTGAAATATCTCATTGGAAAAACAACTGACCTGGAAAATAGATCCAAGAGAGAGAATTGAAAAATTATTGGATTATCTGAAAGTCATGATCAAAAGAAGAGCTTAGACATCATCTTTCAAGAAATTATCCAGGAAAACTGTCCTGATATTTTAGAACCAGAGGGCAAAATAGAAATTCAAACAATCCACCAATCTCCTCCTGAAAGAGATCCCCAAAGGAAAACTCCTAGGAATATTGTAGCCATATTCTAGAGTTCCCAGGTCAAGGGGAAAATATTACAAAAAGCCAGAAAGAAACAATTCAAGTATTGTGGAAACACAATCAGGATAACACAAGATTTAGCTGCTTCTACATTAAGGGACCGCAGGGCATGGAATATAATATTCCGGAGGCCAAAGGAAAGAGGATTACAACCAAGAATCACCTACCCAGCAAAACTGAGTATAATCCTGTAGGGGAAAAAATAGTCATTCAGTGAAATAGAGGACTTTCAAGCATTCTTGATGAAAAGACCAGAGCTGAATAGAAAATTTGATTTTCAAATGCAAGACTCAAGCGGAACATGAAGAGGTAAACCGGAAAGAGAAAATCAGAAGAGACTTATTAAGGTTGAACTGTTTTCATTCCTGCATGAAAAGATGATATTTGTAACTCTTGAGACCTTTGTCAGTATTAGGGTAGTTTAAAAAAATAAATGTAGGTATATATAGATATAGATGGATAGATAGACAGAGGGCACAGGGAGAGTTGAAAATGAAGGGGTCATATCTGGAAAATAAAATTAAGAGGTGAGCGATGATTATATTAGGAGAAGGAGAAAGGGAGAGGTAGAACAGGGTAAATTATCTCAAAAAAAACAGAAAAGACTCTTATAGTAGAGAGGAAACGGGGGAAGGTGAGAGGGAATGAGTGAATCTTGTTCTCATCAGATTTTGCTTAAGGAGGGAATAACATACACACTCAACTGGGTATGAAAATCTGTCTTACCCTACAGGAAAATAGGGGGGAAGGGGACAAGAGAGTAGGGGGATGATATAGAGGAGGGCAGATTGGGAAAGGGGGTAATCAGAAGCAAATACTTCTGAGGAGGGACAGGGTCAAAAGAAAGAATAGAATAAATGGGACGGGACAGGATTAAGGGAAATAGAGTTAGTTTTTCACAACATGTCTACTATGGAAGTGTTTTGCATAACTGCACATATATAACCTATATTTAGTTGCTTGCCTTATCAATGAGGGTGGGTGGGGAGGGAGGAAGGGAGTAAATTTGGAACCCAAAGTTTTAAAAACACATGTTTAAAAAAAATGTTTTCACATGCAATTGGGAAATAAGAAATACAAGAAATGGGGTACAGAAATCCATCCTGCCCTACAGGAAAATTGAAGGGGAAGGGGATAAGAGAAGGGGGGGGAGAGATAGAAGGGAAGCAGACTAGGGGTAGGGGTATTCAGAATGCATGCCATCGTGGGGTGGGGAGAGGGGCGAGATGGGATGAAAATTTGGAACTCAAAATCTTGTGGAAGTAAATGTTGAAAACAAAAAAATAAATAAAAATAAAAATTACCATTAAAAAAAAGATCAGGATAGCTGGGGTTAAATGAAATGTATATTTTATATGAGTCAACAATGTGATATGACAAACAAGAATGCTAATGAAATCTTTAACTGCATTTAGGGAAGCATGGTATCTAGGACTAGGGAAAGGATAGTCATTACCTGGGCAAAAGGAGATGTTTATCTTGCAGAAGAATTTTGCTTCATTTTGGAGTGTCAGGAGGAAGGAAATCACAATTTTAGAAGGCCTTAAATTCACAAATGAACAGATAAATGAATAAAAAAAATCATCAATTAATGGCTTCCTATGTACGAAAACTGCTTATTAACTGCTTCCTGTGTGTATCCCTCTAAGTGCCAGGGACACAAATAGAAAAGCAAGACATTCCCTGCCCACAAGGAGCTCGCATTCTAATAGGGAGATAACACATATAAGAGGTTTCAGTCAGACAGAAAAGTCTCATGGATACAAGGGTTCAGTGACAAATCTGTTGGTAATACATCTTCTTTAATGTCATAGGGTTGCTCCCTAAAAGTATAGCCTTAGGGGTCAGGATGGAAGCAGGGCTGGGTTGAGGAGCGCTTTTATTCCTAAGGGTCCTGGGTTCAGTGTCCTGGGCTATCTCCACAAGGTCTGAAAGGAGATGGTGATTGAAGTGGGGGTGGTTTGATTGTTTTGGCACATGCCCCCTTCTTTCTCTCTCTCAGGGTACCTTGCTGCTTCAGCTAAGCTGGATTGCCTGCCCTGTGAGTAGTAGTTGGTCAGAAGTTGGAAAGTGCAACTAGAGATGAACGAGATCTCATGACATATAACTCAGCTGAAGGAATAGGAGGTGTTTATCCTGGAGAGGAAAATATTTAGGATGGACAAGGTAGTTGTCTCCAAGCTCTTTTGAAGAGCTATCATATGGAAGGGGAATTCAGCTTTTATTTAGCCATAGCGGACAGTACTAGGGACACTGGGTGGAAATTTCGAAGAAGCACGTTTAGGTTTGATGTGAAGAAAAATTTATCATTAATAGAACTATTCAAAAATGGAATAGAGAGAGTCAGTGGGCTTCCCTCACTAAAGATCTTCAAGGAAAGGCTGGATGAACATTTATCAGGTATTATGTGGAGGGGTGGTTGTTCAGGGAGGGGTTCTAATACTGCTCTTCCTCTCTTCTTCTTCCTCCTTTTCCTCTCCTCCTCTCTTTCTCCTCCTCCTTTTCCTCCTCCCTCCTCCTCCTCTTCTTCCTCCTTTTACTATACTACTACTACTACTATTACTGCCACTGCTTCCTACTACTACTACTACTACTACTATACTACTGCTGCTGCTACAACTACTACCACTGTTTCTGCTGCTGCTGCTACTACTGCTACTGTTTCTGCTGCTACTACTGTGCTGCTGCTGCCACTATACTACTACTGCTACTATTGGTGTTGCTGTTACTAATATACTACTGCTGCTATTACTGCTGCTTCTGCTGCTACTACTGCTATTGCTGCTACTACTATACTACTACTGCTGCTACTGCTGCTGCTACTACTATAGGGTTGGCTGCTGCAGTTACTGCTATTACCATACTACTACTGCTGCTACTACTACTATACTACTATTGCTGCTACTGCTACTACTGCTATTACTATTCTACAGCTGCTGAAGTTGCTGCTGCTACTACTGTGGCTGCTGTTATACTATTGCTACTACTATTGCTATGTTACTACTGCTGCTGTTGCTATTACTATATTACTGCTTCTGTTGCTGCTGCTACTACTTTACTACTAGCCAGCTAATATTTACATAGTACTTTAAGGTTTGCAAAGCACTTTCCATAACTTTCCATTAACTCATTTGGTCCTCACCTTATTTAGGTGAAGTAGGTGCTATTGTTATCCCTGTTTTAGAAATGAGAAAGCTGAGGCACAGAGAGATAAAATGACTTGCCAGGGTTACACAGATGGGAGCATTTGAAGCAGGATTTCAAGGTCTTCCTAATTCCAATTCCTACACTCTATTCACTGCCTCTATCCTCCTCCAAAATTCCATAATTCCAAGAGCCCTCCCAGCTATGCTAATCAGTTCTAACAACTCAGAATTCTCTGTTCTACGTTCAAAGGCCCTTACAATGCTGATGTTCTTTTTTTTCCTGTGTTTTAAGATCTTATCTAGCTCAGAAAATCTCCAAGCAAATATTCTATGTGAGGCTGCTAATTGTGCTGGAGCCCAGTGAGTCAGGAAGCTTAGACTTTTGGAAGGAACGGAAAGACATAAGGAGGGTGACTAGAGGAAGCAGCCAACTAGGGCTCTGTCCAGGGAGAAAGATGGTGCCAAAGCATGCCAGACCAACACCAGGGAGGAAAGTCCCTGGGAGTTGTGAGTCCAGGCCGGTACTTTTAGTTATTCATTAAGAAGAATCTAGTCACAGCAGGATGAAGGCCACGTCAGCCCAGAAGACCTGAGAAATCCAGTGTGGCCAGGCCAGTGAGTAAGGTTATCTGAGGATTCAGAGCCCTGCTGCTCCTTCCCCCAGGGAAAATCCTAAAATTGAGGCCGTAATCGTAACTTAATCTAGCATTTTACAATTTATGGAGTTTCATTTTCCCCACAACCCTGTGAACTAGGTAGTAAAAGTAATACAGATTTTGAAGAAGAGGAACATGAAGCCCAGAAGTTAAGTTAAAAGCCTCACAGGCTTTTAGGACCATATATTATGTGCTGTAAGGGACCTAGGAGGCCATGTAATCCAACATCGTTGGTTGGAGAAACTGAGGCTTAGAGAGGCTTGGAGATTTGTCCAAAGATGCAAAACCAGTCCCTGTAACTCTTAGGTCCAGTGCTCCTAAAATGCCACAATGCCAGGATTCTGGGGGACCCTCCTCTCGAGTTCATACCCTATAGTTTAGCCCCTAAAGTTCCAGACCTTTAATCAAGTGACCCAGCCCACAAACTATGAATAAGGGAGAGAATCTATGACACAGCATCACATTATGACCAGGAGGTGAGGAGATGAAGAATCCATCGGAAGATGAAGTAGACAAATACAGTTTTGCTATACTACGTTCTAAAAATGCCTGTCAGTTGACAGGGCCCTTCCCGCAAGGGGGTTCCCAGCAGAACTCAGGAAGCAGGGAGGCAGGTACAATCTAGAACTAGGCCTCTAAGGGAAGGAGAGCACCCCACCCCACTATCAGGACTGCCCTGTTTGCTAAGGCCTATTCCTGGGGAGGTAGGAGATATAAACCAAAATTGCCTCTTTAAAAGAAGGGTTTATGACAGGTGTTCATGGCAGGCAAACATGGTCTGCCACTCTGAGCTCTCACGAGAGGGCAGAGTCCAGTGCTTTACTTAGGAGGGTGCTCCCACTTTCATTGGTGACAAATTTAGAAATTTAATTACCCTTCCCAGGTTAGGGTGGTTTAAATACCTTTTTTATATTGTTTGTGAATCCACAGATGGAAAGCCTTTTATTTTTTCTCCTATCTTTGTTTCCCAACCTCCCTCTGTCCACCCATTCCAATCCCTACCATAACCATTCAAATTTTAGCTCTCTAAAAAAAAAAAAAGTTGAGGAATTATAACTCTCTAACAAGAAAGCCGAATTGTGAGGTGGTGAGCTCCCCATTACAAAAAGTATGCAAATAGAGGCCAAATGACTATGGAAGGGAATCCTGCATGGGGTGGGTTATTAGCATAGAGGAACTCTAAGATCTCTTCCAATTCCAAGATTGGGAGCATAATGAAAAAACAACAGATTTGGGATTAGGCAACTAGGAATGAGTCTCACATCTAACACTTACCAGCTATGTAACTGTGGGCAAGTCATTTCTGCTTCTATAAACCTCTGCTTCTATAAAATAGAATTGATACTACTTGGACTAATTACCTTGCAGGGTTCTTTTGAAGATATCATTTTATAAGCCTTAAAACACTATAAAATGGGAGTTATTATTCTTCTGTCATTTCACCCCAGATTACCCACATATGATATAGGAAAGCAGCATGTTACTAAAGGGGATTTAGACTTTAATGTGGAACTCATAAACTCTTCATAAGATCAAGAGTTGAAAGAGGAGAGACCTTAGAAATTATCTAGTCCAATATTCTCATTTTAGAGATGAGTAAACTGAGATCTAGAACAATAAAGTGACTTGTCCAGAGTTTATGGTTTATGACTTTGTCTGTCCCCTTGAGAAAGAGCCTTTAAAAAGCTCCTTGAGATCAGAGATCATTTTATTTTTGTCTAAATGGCCCCTTTTTATTGCTGTTTTTCAGCCATTTCAGTCATGTCCAACTCTATGTGACCCCATTTGGGGTTTTCTTGGCAAAGATACTGGAGTGGTTGACCATTTCCTTTTCCAGATCGTTTTACAGGAAACTGAGGCAAGTATGATTAAATGACTTGCCTGGGGTCACACAGCTAGTAAGTGTCTGAGGCTGGATTTGAACTCAGGCTCCCATTCTTATCTACTGAGCCACCTAACTGCCCCAGTATCCATTATATAGTTCAGTGCCTGGTTTATAGAAGGTGCTTAATGAATGTTTCTTGGTTGCTTACTATCTCTTCTAATTTGCTCCACATACAGGGCATTTTTACCATACCCTTAAAGCTATGAGAAGAGAAGGAGGCAAACTATTACTGCCTTTGAAAAGAAGACACCCAGATGTGTGTCTTCTAGAACAAACAGATCAGATCCATTACAATGATGATACTCCAGGCAGGGCTAGACCATGGCATTCTGGAGTTTAGAATAGCCTTGACCTGGGTGGCTTCCTGAGCACCTGAGTCCTGGGGATGTTCTAGCTATGATGATCCTTTTGCAAGACTCAGATACATCCAGAATCTGAACTTTCTAGCTTGGCTCATTCTAGCATAAAATGAAATCCCAGGACCCTTACCTAATAGCCCAGAACATTTGTTTCCCCTGAGGGCACATGCCACCATCTCCATAATGCATAGCTTCCAAAACTAAGACTGTTGCAACTCCCTTCTCACCCTTCCAAGAATCAGGTCACATAGCTGAGTCCCCTCGTGGAAGCAGACAGCTTATAAGGCTGTGTGGGCTCCTGTCACCATACCTTGGCTAACAGTGGGACCTAAGCCTGGAATATCCTCTTTCTTCATCTGTTGAATTCCCAGCCAACCTTTAAGGCCAACTCAAATGCCACTTCCTCTGTGGAACCTTTCCTAGGCCCCAGCTGCTAACAGCCTTTTCTTGCTTGAGTCCCACAGGGCATTTTGTTTTATAATTCTCTAATATACTTATATTTTGATATCTTGTGCCATGGCTCTGTATACTGTTTTCTTCCTTAGGGGCAGAAAAATCATCTGATCAATACTTTGTAGGCCTCCTCCCAGTTCTGCACTGTGGACTGACTGAATGATTAAGTAATAATGAATGAATAAATGAATGAATGATCTAATCCAACCACTGCACTTAAGTGACTAAGAAACTGAGGCCTAGAAAGAGTGATTTGCTCAAAGTCATACATGAAATTAGATGCATTTAGGGGAAGGTGAAGGTGAAGGTGGGGGTGGAAGTAAATCACTTTTCCTCCTTGTCCCAGATCTCACCATCAGAGTGGAAAGACTGAAAAGAGGCATTGAAATGGGCCTTAAGATTCCCACACTTCTTTCAGAAGTCTGTGTTCCCTATACATTCCCCACCCCTGTTCCTTCCCAGATAACATCGAAGTCAAGGACAAGTGTCCTGGAATGTTGGGGTACACACCAGTTATTATGTAACGTGTTGATCTGCTCATCAGCTCACTTCATAGGCTACAGAGATGTACTTTGGTCATGAGGCTCACCAGCCTATCTCAATGAACACAGTCCTCCTCACCTAGAGCAAATATTATTGTTTTCTGCCCTCACCTCTAATTTCTTCCTCTGCCATTCCTCAGCTTCTTTTCTTTCACGGATATACTGCTCATGGTATCAGGCGAATGGCCTGGTGCCTGTAGGTTAACGTACTAGGAAGGATTAGAGTCAAGATGTCTTCACTTAAGTACTGGCTCTACCATTTACCACTGGCTGTGTAACCTCAGGCAAGGGGCTAGGCCTTGGTTCCTTCAGGTCTAATGTTATTATGGTTGTTATAAGAATCAAATGGTTGTTACACAAATCAAATAAGATAATGTATGTGAAAGCTCTCTGTAGCTGTAAAGCAATAGGTCAATAGGAGCTATTATTAATGAGGTGCTTCATCTCCAAAAGGAGCAACAAATGACAGCATGCAGTTGTAGATTCTGGGAAAGATTGGGAAAAATTGCAGTGATTATAATATAATAATTTATTAATATAATTAAAATAATTTTGAGTTTTTTTATATTTAAATTCAGAATAAAGAAAAAAGGTTTTGGTTAAAAAAACAAAGGAAAAATGTATTGCACATATTATAAAGTATAGTTGGTTTCCTGTCCTTTGAATTTTTCCTTTGGTATAATACGGACTAGACTGGCCACTGTAGATGGCCACTGAGGCAGACGTTGATTGAATGGAACAGGAAGAAGAAAGCAAGCTAGATTACTTTTGGGAAACCGTGTTGTGCTGTTCATGGTCCCAGGCTGCTCCCTGGCCCATCTTTTTAACATTCTCTCAGTGATGACGCATGGTTATGAATCAAGAAACATCATGATCTTAGTGAAACTTCCAGGTTACCCAAAGGATAATGGAAAAATACATGGTGGGTGTCAGCAGCTTGCTAGTGTGTCACTGAGAATGACTTGTACACCAGGTGATTAACATTATCTAAAAATTTATTTGAAGACAGTTTGAGGCCTTGTTTGTTCCCTTCTCTACCCCACCCATGCCTCCACCATGAATTTTTTCAAATAATATTTTACTTCTCCCTAATTACATGTAAAAACAATTTTTAACTTTTTTTTAGTTTTGAGTTCCAAATTTTATCTTTCCATCCTTCCCCTTCCCCCTCCCTGAGAAGTTAAGCAATCTGATATAGGTTATACATGTTCAATCACATCATGAAATTTTAAAAGTAACCTTTATAACTTTATGATTATTCTTTGTAATGGGAATGCCTTCTAATGCTGGCAGAATTAAGGTATGCTATTAAATGGACTTTCCCACTATATGATGCATCCTTATGGTGTGCAAGAAACCTAGGTTGCTAAAGGCTGAGGCCGTGTGAGGCAGGCTTGGGCAGTTCTACCACCCTGGGCCCAGGGAAAAAATGACAGCAAACAGTGAGAACTGACTGTCTCCCTTCTTGGAGCCCAGTTAGACCTATGAGCTTCCCTTGGTCTCTTCCTTAAAAATAGGCTATTTCAAGGAGTTCAAGGAGCAAGACAGTCCCAAAGCCTCCCAATCAGGCTCTACCTTTACAAAGAGAATTCAAGAGAGATTTGGGTTAGAACACCACTTTTAACATTGACCAGCTGTGTGGCCAAGGGCAAGTTAACTGACAGCTCTAAGCCTCTGTATCTTCATCGGTGAAATGGAGATATGAATATCTGTAGCACCAACCTCACGTGAAGGTTTTGAGGATCAAATAAGATGTCTGTAAAGTGCTTTGTAAACCATAAAACTATATGTCAACTATCACTATGATTGTTGTTGTCATTGATGCCCAAACACCAATCTTCAAAGGACCAGCTTGTAAGAGTGTCTTAAGTATCATTTCAGTTGGCGATTTGGAAAGAACAATGGATGTGAAGTTAGACAACTTGGGTCTGAAGCCTAGTTCTGCTATTTATTATCTCTTTAATATTAGGATAAGGGCAGTGGATAGAGCTTCGGGCCTGAAGTCAAAAAGACTCATCTTCCTGAGTTCAAATCTGGCCTCAAATGCTATCTGGGTGACCCTGTGCAAGTCACTTAACTCTGTTTGCCTCAATTTCCTCATCTGTAATGAGCTGGAGAAGGAAATGTCAAACTGCTCCAGTATCTTTGACAAGAAAACCCCAAATGGGATTATGGAGAGTCGGACACAACTGAACAACAAAAATATTAACATAATCTCTTAACTTCTCAGGTCTTAGTTTCCTCTTCTGTAGAATAAGGGGTATAGACTAGGTGACGCCTAAGGTGTCTTCCAGCTCTAAATCCTATAAACTCCCAAATAATACTTGCGTACCTCAGTCCTGTCCTGCTGTCGAGTGCCCCCTCCCAACCACCCCAAAACTGCCTATTTGTTCTCCAGCTCTTGGGACAAGTGGAGGGCAAGGTCCCACATAGAATCACAAAATGTCAGAGCCACAGAGGAACCTGAAGCTCATCTACCACAATCCCATCATGTTACAGCTTATCCTGATTGGTGGGGTACCTCAGTCACCCACTCCATCTAGGTCTGGCTCCAGCCATGCTTTCTTTTACTCTTCAGCCATCTTGCAGTGATAGAGCACTGGGCCTGGAGTTAGGAAAAACTGAGTTCAGATCTAGCCTCAGATACTTAGTAGCTGTAGACACTGGGCAAGTCACTTAGCAGCTGTCTACCTCACTTTCCTCAACTGTAAAATGGAGCTCAGCATAGCACCCACCTCCCAGGATTGTTGTAAGACTCAAACAAGATATTTATAAAGCATTTTGGAAACCTTGAAGCCTATATCAAGGTTAGTTACTTACACAGGCCTGCTAAACTATTCTACTAAAGTTCTCCTCTGAATTCTTATTGTGATATTGAGGTGAGTGTGGATTCTTACACATGTACTCCTGGCAGGTGTACCAAGAAGTAGTGTGGTACCATGGGAAGACCACTGGTTCTGGAGTCAGAAGACCTGAGTTCAAGTCCTAACTCTGACACTTATTAGCCATGTGACCCTGGGCAAATCACCTGAAACAACAGCATCAGCAGCATTATCACCAGGACCAGAAACCAAGTCCTAGAGGACTTATCCCTTTTATCTCCAGAAGTCCTGCCCTGCAGCCCCCCTCTCTTGATTGGAGTTGCCTCAGTTGCCCATCACATCTAGGACTGACTCCAGCCATGGTACACTAAACTCCAAGTGTTGTCCACTGTTCTTCCTATTCCCCACCCCCATCTCTTGTCATTTCCCACACTTCCTAACATTTAGGACTAGTGGAATGGGCTGCATAAGGAAAGCAGTGAGTTCACTGTCTCAGGACCTGCTCAAGCAGAGGCTCGATGACCACCCATCATGTTGGAGAAGATTCCTGAATAGGTTAGGAGGGGTATGGATGAGAGGACTCTTCTGATTCTGGTATGTAGGACTTTCCCAGGGTCACACAGCAAGCAAGTGGTAGAGCCAAGGTTCAAACTGAAGCTATATTAGAAAAATGGCTCCAACATATAACTTGGCTAATTGATGCAAGTTAACTATGTGCACGGGAAGGTTCAGAGGTGGAAAACCAAAGGCGCTATACAGTCGAACAGTTATCAACGTAGAGAAAATTTAATGATAAAACATAAAACATGCCATTTCTTTTTATAATGACGTCCACAACATTTTGTTGTTCTTCAACTACATAGTGAATCTGTCTACAAACCATTGATTTAATAGCATTGCAATTCTTCAGAAGGTCCACAATTTCAACAATATGGAGGCCTCCTTCCTCAACACAGATGCTCACTTTCTATGCCTCAGTGCATAGTTTTCTTCATGAGTTGCTGAGACTGCTAAAAAAAATCATTAGATGGTGGTCAGCCTTCATGAGGCTGAAACTCCTCCACTCAGAGCTGGGCTGGCCCTTAGGGGGAAGATATGTCATAGGATCCCAGTCAAAGCCTTGTTAATTATAATGACATTTCTATCTCAATATGAGGTTCACAGCACACTTTTCTCATGACATTCCTGTAAGGTAAATATGATTACCTTCATTTTACAGCTGAGGAAACCAAAGCTCATAGAAGTTACTATTGGATAATCTTTCCTCAAACATGTCTTCTAACTGGGTTCCTTCTTTTTTTCATTTCTTCATACAATATACTTCATTTTAAGCATTAATCATTTTGACCATTAGCCATGTTGAGCTTTAACTTTTTCAACTTTAACTTTTCTTCTTCTGCAGCAGAATATAAGCTCCTTGAGGGCAGGAGACAACATTATATTATGGTATGTTTTGTTTTTGAATCACCTAACTTCAGTGCCTAGCCCAGGACCCAGTGCATAGTAGGTTTTTAATAAATGTTGTGTTTCAGGTGATTTGCCCAGGGTCACATAGCTAATAAGTGTCAGAGTTAGGACTTGAACTCAGGTCTTCTGACTCCAGAACCAGTGGTCTTCCCATGGTACCACACTACTTCTTGGTACACCTGCCAGGAGTCCTCGTGTAAGAATCCACACTCACCTCAATATCACAATAAGAATTCAGAGGAGAACTTTAGTAGAATAGTTTAGCAGGCCTGTGTAAGTAATTTGTGCAGTAAGTATTGGGTTTATTCTGGACATTTTCAGGACCAGGCAATCACAAAGGGCAGTTGATTACAGAGGCAGAGGAGAAGACAGCTCATTTATATATTAAGCACTAATTTTCAGGGTCTTGATGGATGCTTCTGCTAGAAGCATCCAGGCCCATTTCTGCCACTCCAGGACTGCCTGGCATTCTGCTATTTGACAATCCTCTTCCCTGAAGCATTCTCTCTTCATTTGCTTTCTTCAATTGCAGCAGGAGAAATTTCAGGAGTCCCTTGGAAAGGTAATGATTCATGGACTCTGTCAGCAGCCAGCATAACAACCAACTCTTGGTACAGTTCCTGCTGGATTGCTTTTCAATAGAGAGGCCTAAGTCCTAAGGGCAAAGTTTGACAAGGGCATTGCCACCCAAGGGCTTGCACCTCTTGGAGAGTAGTTCAAAGGGCCAGGTTTTCACACCAAGGTAGGGGGTTAATAGCCAAGAGATATCTGGAACACAAACAAGGATTTCTGAATCAGGTATATCTCCTGTTGAAGATAAGCTTTTGAACAATGCTTAGTGCAGGGAAAGTTTTGCTGTTGTTGTCGTTTACCCCCAGGAGAAATTTAGAGCTCAGAGAAGTTAAACATTTTGTCTACATTTACATAGTGAGAAAGTAGTGATGCTGGGGCTTAAATGCATGGCTTCTCATTCCAAATCTGCCCCAAGTATTGGTATGGGAGTGAGAAGGGTCTGGCTCCCAAAATATTGATTTGCATCAAGGAGTATGAAGATCCTTGTGGATCCCTGGGCCATCCAGTGAGGTGGTTTCAGAGTCTTCTGTAGAAGTGGAGGAGGTTTTGAGGACTGTTGGGTAAAGCAGTCCACGTGGCTTAGGATATAATTTGATGCAATGGAATGACAGTTGACCTAGGAATCAAGAGACTTGGATTCTAATCTTAGTTCAGTCATGACCTTGTTGGGTGACCTTAAACAAATCCTTAATCCTCTCTGGTGTCATTATACTATAAGAAACAACAAACATAAGGCATACAGAGAAGCCTGGAAAAGGGTATATAAACTGATGCAAAGTAATATAAGCAGGACCAGGAAAAACAACCACAAAAAAACAATATGCACAATGACTATCACAATATAAAAGGAAAGAAGCACCACCACAAAACAATCAAAACTAAATGTAGCAAAATTATAAAGGACAAGCTTGACCAAAAATAGGGCATATGAGAAGACACCTCCTTGCACTCTCTGCAGAGTTGGGGGAGGGGGGAAGGCCGGTGTGGAATAGTACTTGTAACATCACATTTTTTTTCAAGGTGTTGATCAAGGATGCTAAATATTTTTCTCTTTTCATTTTTTTTAAAATAAGGAATAGCTCTCATTGGAAGGAAGAGAAGGAAAAGTATAGGGGAGAATCAAGACAATGCAGAAAACAAAAAAAATCAATAAAAACCTATTATAAAAAGGAAAAAAAAACTTCTGGATCGTGTTTTCTCCTATCTAAAATAAGGCAGCTGGAACGATGATCCCTAAGATGCCTTCAATAATTCAATTAAATTCAATTCAATAAACATTTATTAAATGCTCTATGTGCTAGGCACTACACTAAGTGCTGAGGATACAAAAAGAAGCAAGACAGTGTCTGTCCTCAAGGAACTTACAATCTAATGGGGAGAGAGAACATACAAACAAATATATACAAAGCAAGATATATACAGGGTAAATAGGGAATAGTTAAAAGAGGGAAAGCATTGGAATTAAAGCGGTTAGGGAAGGCTTCCCGTAGAAGGTGAGATTTTAATTGGGACTTTAAGGAAGTCAGGGAGGTCACTAGTCAGAATGCTTCCCATTTCTGACATTCCCTAGGTCTAGCCTCATAGTAATAGCTGGCATTTATATAGCACTTTAAGGTTTGTAAAGCACTTTACAAATATCTCATTTGATTCTCATAACAACTGAGGCAGGGGCAGGTAGGTGTTGTTATTAGCCCCATTTTACAGATGAGGGAACTGAGACAGACAGAGGTTAAATGACTTGCCCCAAATCACAGAACTAGTTCATAATTGATAATAGTTTGCATTTATATAAGCTTTGAGGTATGCTAAGCATTTCAGAAATATCATTTTAGACACTGATAGCCGTGGAATGTAGGAACTGAAAGTATTATTTTATTTTTTACAGTTTACAGATGAGGAAATGGAGGATTGAGGAACTGAACTGACTTACACAGAGTCACACAGTATGTATCAGAGCATAAATGAAAACTCAAGTTCACACACATGCAAGTCAACATTGTTTCTGGTGTGTCCCTCAGTCAATCATTCTCCCTTTTCTCGAGTATGTAAAATTCGCCAATGAAACTAGAGAATCTGATGGTAAAGAGAGGCAGCAGGGCTTTGGAGTCAGGACCACCTGGGTTTGAAACCTGTCTCTGACACATCTTAGCCTCATAAACTTGGGAAAATCACTTACCTTCTTGGAGTCTCAGTTGGGGATAATAATGATACTTATGTTAAAGGCTGTTGTGAGATTCCAAGGAGATAATGCAAGTGAAGCCCTTTGTAAACCTTAAAGCACTATAGAAGTGTAAGCTATTATTCATTCAAAGGACTCAGAGGATCTCAGAGCCATAACTAGCATAAGGCAAGCAGGGGTTGGTCCCCAGCACACTGACGTGTAAGAGGCATAGTCCTCTTCCCCCAGGTACTGACACAGTGTGGGTTGGGGATCTTCCTTACTACAAAAAGTTGCATCTTTTGGAAAGGCAACAGAAGGTGATTGATTCTCTTTCCCTCTCCCCCTCTCGCCCCCACCTCTGCCCACCATCATGGGGAGGAAGTATGCCCTCTGGGCCACCAGAACATGAAGGTCTATCACTATGATATCCCTTTCCTGGTACAACTGCCCCTGACTGGTGTACATGCACAGGAACACACACACACAGACACACACACACACACACACACACACACACACACACACACACACACACTTGAGATGCCTAGAATTTTTAAATACTCAGCAGCAATAGCCCACTATAGCTTCAGGGTGTCCTGGGGGCTCTATCTCTCTTTCCTTGGGCCCTTCACCAATTAGGAGCCAAAGTTCCCAATTTTGGCACTGAAACCTCCCAAGACCCAAGCCTTTGGCTTGCTGTGTTGCATATATTCTCCTGACTGCTTCCAACTTACTTGGGAAACCTTTCATTCTCCAGCTGAATCTTGAATATCCATCTCATTTACAACCTTCAATGAACAAATGATCGAGACCACTTTTGGAAGCCTCCCACCTGTACCTGGTAATCTTTCTAAGGGAGCTGTTTATACCACTAGTCATTTAGGTATTAAAGGGGCCCTCTCCCGGCTCTACCTGGGAAGCCCATCTTCCTAAAAACAGGGAAAATGCAAGAGCTGGAAGCAAGAAGATCTAAGTTCAAATGCAAACGCTGCTACTTCATAGCCATATAAACTTGGAGAAATCACTTCCTTTCTCTGAGCCTCAGTTTCCACATTTTAAATGAGAGGAAGGAAGGAAACAATAATTTATTAAGTACCTGATATGTCTTAAGCCCTTAGCAAATATGATCTCATTTGATCCTCACAATAACCATGTGAGGTAGGTGCTATTATCCCCTTTTACATATGGAGAAACTGAGGCAGTCAACAGTGAAGTGACTCATCCAGAGTCATATAGCTCATAAGTGTCTGAAGTCCTATTTGAGAGGGCTAGACCAAATGATTTTTAAAGCCCTTTCTGGTTCTAACTTTCTGTGAGCCTATGATTCTAAGTCCTAAGGGTTAGCTGCCTTTGAGCTCCTGGGAAACCATTAGTATGGAGCTTTGAGTGACTAAATGGAGAACTGAGGTGACTTTGAACCTTTCTTCGGGTCCTGAGCACTAGATTCAAGGTCCAGGAGCACATTATGGGGATCTGAGCAGCTCCAGAGAAGACAGAAGGGACCAGTAGAGGCTGAACCAGCTTCCAGGCTATTATACCCTGAGCTGCCTCCAAATTTCTTGAAGCCTGATGGGGATGTTAGGTTAGTTATAGTATTCACTGTGATCACAGACTGTGTAATTGCTCAGAAATCCCCCTTATCCTCCCTTTCAAGCTGCTGCAGAGCCAACAGGTGGGTGTGAGGTCACACTAAAGAAGAGTACAGTGAAGGGAGACATCTGGCCTGCTGCAGGAGATAAAGAGCCAAGAACAGTCAATCCCAAAATCTGCTAAGAGAGCAAAAAAGTCAAGACAGCCAAGTGGAATCACAGGATTAAAATCTGGAAGGGATCTTAGACACCATCAAGTCCAATTCCCTCATTTTACAGATAGGGAAACTGAGTCACAGAGAGGTCAAACAACTCACCTGGAGTCATGCAGCTCCTTAATGGCAGAGTGAGGATTCAAACCCAAGGCCTCTGACTCCAATGGAGCACCCTTTCAAATAAAACAAGCGGCCTCTTTTATACTTGAACAAACCTCAACCCAATTCAGCAAACATTTAACAAGTACCTAAGTTCTGCAAAGTAGGAATACAAAGACAAAGGGAAAAAAAAACCAATCCCTGCCCTCAGAGAGCATACACTCTACTAAGAATATACAATATTTAAGTGATAGTCAAAGACATGAATAGGGAATTTCCAAGGGCAAAAACACAAGCTATCAATAGGCATTTCAAAAAATGTTCCAAAATACTAATAGTTAGAAAAATGCAAATTAAAGCAACTTTGAGTTTCTGTCTCATACTCAGATTGGTAAAGTTGACATAAAGGAAAATGACGAATGTTAAAGGGACTATGTAGAAACAAATACATTTGTGCACTGTTGATAAAAAGCTGTGAATCGGTCCAGTCATTTTGGAAAACAATTTGAACTATTTTATGCCCAGAAAGGGGCAGTTAGGTGGCACAATGGATAGAGCACCAGACCTGGACTCAGGAAGACTCCTCTTCTTGAATTCAAATCTAGCCTCAGACACTTACTAGCTATGTGACCTTGGCCAAGTCATTTAACCCTATTTGCCTCAGTTCCTCATCTGTAAAAATGAGCTGGAGAAGGAAATGGCAAACCACTCCAGTACCTTTGCCAAGAAAACCCCAAATGGGGTCACAAAGAGTCAGACGTGACCGAAACAACTAAACAACAACAAAGATAGACAACTAGGACTCTGATCAGAGCAATGACCAACCACAATTCCAAAGGACCAGTTATGAAACATGCTACTCACCTCCTAAAAGAGAGGTTATGGTTTCAAGGTGCTGATTGAAATACTTATTTTTTGGGCATGGCAAATAAGGAAATTAGTTTTGCTTGATAATGCACATTTGTTACAAGGACTTTGTTTTTCTTTTCTTTTTCTTTCAGTTGGGGTAAGAGTGGGTAAGGAAAGAAAATACATTTTAATTAATTTAAGTTAATTTTTTTAAAATAAAAGGTATGGAGCCAGCAAATGCTACACTGAGTCTCCGACAGTGACAAGCCTATTTTGTTGAACTCTAGAATGTATGCAGGACAGCAGTATGCAATAAACCTCAGAAGCCTTCAGCCTAGGCTGAAGATGGATTATAAAGGGCTTCAAATACCAAACTGAGGAGTCTGTATTTTTATTACCATCAGGAGGGAGCCAAAGAAGGTTTGTGTTGTCTTCTCTCATTATAATGTGAGGTCCTCGAGGGCAGGGACTGTTTTGTTTGCCTGTATTTGTGTCCTCAGGCTTGGTGTGATGCTTGGTACATAACAAGAACTTCATCCAGACTTTTTCATTCACTCAAACATGGTACATAACACTACATTCACAGACATATATACACAGGTTATCACATATGCACACTCATGTAAGTCGCGTATATGCACGTAGCACATTACCTTTACGTGCTGATATATACTTACCCTCATTCATAGCCATTTCCACATATATAATCTCATGTGTATGAATATATACATAAGCAGCTATGAGCAAACCAACACAGTACACCAAGTCACAAATTTACAAAGTCATACATATGTCCACATGTGCACATACCATCTTTGGTTCTCAGATCATGCAGATTTTCCATGAAGTATTGAGCTTTAAAATATAAATTTTGCCTCCATGCATATGTGCTCAAGTTTTCCTAATGTGCCCTTTGTCTATCTAGGTACATGAAATGGAGTCATAAGGGCCATGTTCATCTACTTTGCACGGACTGGGCAAGCTTTTTTCAGGCACCCTTCAAATTAAGAATCATTTGTATTGGGTATTGGGTTATTGGGGTTTAATCAGACTCCTCTCTCTTCCTCCTCATGCATCCATTAGCCTAACATCGACTTCTTGCTCTGGGGGGCAGAGAGGATAACACATGTAGACAGGGGACAGGGGACCACCAGTCAAGTCACTCTTTCAAGGCCTCTGTATCTGGAGACATGAGGCCAGTTAATGGAGGCTATTAAGTCCACAGAGCCTTTCTGACCTTTTCTGGTAAGTACAAAGATATATGACATTGTCAGAGTAAGAGAAAAAACAACTGCAAAAGCAAACAAAAAAAAGCGGGAAATTCCAGTGTTTTGTAGCCCTGGACTCAATGGGTGAAAGATAGAGGCCCCTGAGGTCAGCAATGGAAACAACAAGTCGATTACTAGGGCAAGTCCTCTGCCAGTGAAAATCTAAACACTGGACTTTTCACCCTTGGCTTGAGTTCTTACATGTTGGCGTGTTTACCCTGTGAAATGGGAACAAAAAAGCAAAGGGAGTGAAGGTCACACTGACTCCCGAACAGCCAAAGCCGTCCTTTTGGGCCTGCCCCATCCTAGATGGAACAGAATGCCAGGCTCATCCCGACACTTCCAAAGCACCCAAGAGATCAACAGAGACTCGGGGTACCAGCAGACAGGAACACTGGGCTGGGAACAGAAGATTAGAGTGTGACTCTACTGATAACAGGATCATAGACCTAGGTTTTGGGAAGGGACCTTAGAATCCTTTCAGTCCAATCTTTTCATTTTTTACAGATTAAGAAACTGAGTCCTAGGAAGGTTAAGTATGTTGTCCAAGGTCACGCAGTTAATAAATAACAGGACCTAGATTTGAACTCGCCTCCTAAGACTCCAAGTTCCGAGCTCCTTTCCCTTCACCGTGAGCCAGTTGTTTGTCCTTGGGCAAATCACTTTTACTTCTTTGGGCCCCAATTTTCATATCTGTTAAATGAGGATAAAGATTCCTCTCCCATCCCCTCATAAGATTCCTGTGAGCACCACATCGAATAAGGGATATAAAAGATCTTGGTAACTGAACGCACCTGTTAGCAAGGGCCTTTGTAGAGGTAATCTGGCCCCGAGATGCTAGGAAATCAACCACTTTCCTACCTTCCAAAACTTTCCAAATGGGATCTTTTCTCCTTCTCTACCTTCTCCAATGCTCTGTATGGTGGCACACCAAGCTTCTGTTGGTCTCTTGGGTGCTTGGAAGGTCCTGGAATGTACCTGACATTCTCTCCCATTAAGGAGAGGAAGGCCTTCACATGCTCTCCCCACCCCTGGCCCGGAGCAGAGCCCAGGGGCCATCTCAGGCCATAGTTCTGGGTCTGATACAGTAAGAGGTGAACTTTCCACATAGATGAGAAGCTTCAAGACCCTGGTATGGTGTGTTAGGAATCATGGAATGAACTGCCTTGGAAAGCAGTAAGGTTCTCTCATCACTGGAAATCTCCAAATGAAGGCTAAATAACCACTTAATGGGGATTCCATAGAGGGAATTCCTTTTCTTTTTTAATTTTTAATTTAATTTTTAAATTAATTTTATTTTTAATTTATGGACTAAAACATTTATATAACAACATAATAAAAAAGGTGATTGTACATGAAACTGCAAACCAATTATGTACAAATTGCTATTCCTTTTAAATATATAATAAAGTTATCATGTAAAACCCTTCTTAGGAATGGGCTGGACTTGATGACCACTGAATTCCCTTTCAATCCTGAGATCCTTGCATCTAAATCCCTCCCCTCCCCTATGTTGCAGCACAATGTCTGCTTATGTTCAATCATTTCAGTCATGTCTGATTCTCCATGACCTCATTTGGGGGTTTGGGGGCAAAGATACTGGAGTGGAGTGGTTTGCCATTTCCTTCTCCAGCTCATTTTACAGATGAGGAACTGAGGCAAATAAGGTTAAATGACTTGCCCAGGGTCATACAGCTAGCAAGTGTCTGAGGCTGGATTTGAATTCATGAAGATGAGTCTTCCTGATTCCAAGTCCAGTGGTCTGTCCACTGCGACATCTAGCTGATTAGAGTGGATACAGTAAATGCTTAATAAATGTGTGTTGGATTGAATTGAGCTACACTTGATAAAACTGAATTAAAAGGAAGTCAAGGGATAGAGCTGGGCATAAATGAGGACCTGCCACATCAATACCATGTCAATGCTTACTTTAAACTTAAGGAGTCTGAAGAACTGCTCTTAGAACTCTCTGGGCATCTTGTCCGCAAGAGGAATGATAATAATTCACATTTTTCTGGCCTGCCTCCCTGCCCTGTAGCACCTTCCCTCCTTACCTTCATCCTACTGGCTTCCTTTGCTCCCTTCAACTCCCAACTAAAATCCCATCTTCTACAGCAAGCTTTTCCCCACCCCTTAATTCTAGTGCTTTCCTTCTAATTATTTATTACATATCCTGTACATAGCTTTATGTCTCCCGCATTACACTGTGATCTCTTTGAGAACTGGAACTATCTTTTGCTTTATTTTTTATCTTTAGCACTTGGCACTGAGCCTGGCACATAGTAGGTGCTCAATGAACATTTGTTGACTGAGTGAGTGAGTGATATTTCTATGGCACTTTAAGGTTGTCAAAATAATCTTTCTACCATACGAAGCAGAAAGTATATTATACCCTTCTTTTACAGATGAGCCAATTGAGGTTCAGGGAGACTTCAGCACTTTACTTGTGGTCACCTAGCTAGCACAAGAGCTGAAAGTTGAACCTAGGTCTCCAAGTCCTCTGTTCTTTCCACTATACAACGCTGCCCCTCTTACATATTCAATATGCATTACAGTGATCTGTGTACATAATGAATCTCCTCTATTAGACTGTAAGCATCTTGAGGATACGGATTATCACATTTCATCTCCGTATACCTAGCATATGGCCTTGCACATATGACCAGGCATGCGTAGGAAAGATTAGGACCTTACTTGTATGAATATGCAAATACATGAAGAATCTCTGACTTCATTTGTGTGGGTGACTCCCTCCATCAGTGGCAGATCACCAGCCATCAGTAGATCAATTCTAGAGGATTTCCTGGGGCACACAGCACTTAGGTTTACATAGTCAGTAAGGATCACAAGAAAGATGTGAACCCAGCTCTTCCAAGCCTAGTTCTTTAACCACTACACCATGGTGCTTCTCTAGTAGGGATTAATAAATGTTTGTTGAATCAAAGGCATAGCAATGTGACGTTTAATACTTTTGAGGGGGAACTGCATTGATGCCCTTTTTTTTTTGGAAGCAATTGGGGTTAAGTGACTTGCCCAGAGTCAAACAGCTAGTGAGTGTTATGTGTCTGAGGTTCAATTTGAACTCAGGTCCTCCTGAGTCCAGGGCCAGTGCTCTATCCATTGCACCACCTAACTGCCTTTGATGCCCTTTAAAAGGAAAAGAAGAAAACTCCCAAACACGCTAATGGCTTTCTGGCATTCAATTTAAGGAGTGAGTTCAATTCTCCTTGAAAAGTGAAGGGCTGTGACCTTAGGCAAGTCACTTAACCCCATTGCACTGCAAAAGAAAAAAAAAGCAAACAAACAACAAAAAAGAAAAAGAAAAAAGAAAGAAAAGTACTGTGCTGAGTATAAAAGTTTTGCAGCTCAGTTTTGCCAGGAGCCCCTTGAAGGCCAGGCCTAGGCCCATCACAGCCTTCCTCCGCAGCAATTACCTCAATTGTGTTTCCGTTGGGGGCTCGATTTATGACATTGCAGCAAGGACGATAAAAGAAAACGTTTCCATGGAAACTAAGTTTTTTCAACACAAGAATTTCAGTGTTTAAAAGCCACTTTTCATCTAATTTTCTCCCTGAAAATTAGCCTGAAACTTTTCAGAGACAGAAATTTTTAGCATAACAGCAGGCTAACACTTATGCCTACAACCACAAAGGCAGCTTTCCACCCCCCAACCCCACCCCCTCCTTTTCCCTACCCCAGCTTGAAGAGAGCTGCTGGGAGTCAGTACTAACTCAGCCACCACTTTTTCCTTTGTAGTTAAAAAAGGGACAGAATGTCTGTTTTGGTGTGAACAGGGACAAGAGCCCCCTGCTGGAAATCAGCTCGTGGCACTCCTGCTTTATTCTCCCTTTTAGGTGTGTGCTACTAAACGTTGACATCAGTTCATTTTCCAGAGGTTCTATGGTATACCTCTGGATGGAATACTTGGAAAAATATCCTTATAATCAGAGTCATCTTAGAAGTGGTGGACTCAGGGTGCAGAATGAGACCCTGTTTTTTGTATGTGGCCAATGAATGGGGGAATTGTTTTTTGTTTGACTATATATTTTTCTTATAAGGATTTTATTTTTCTCTTCTTTTTTCCCAATGGGGCAGAAATGTAGGAAGGAGACAAAAAGCTTTTTCTTAATTGAAAAAAATTTAATTTAATTTTTTAAAAACCAAGTAATTTTTTTTTTTAATTTGGAGCTGTCCAAAAATGAAATGAGCTATCTGGAAGCTTGTAAACTCCCTGTCACTGAAGTGTCTGGATGACAACTTGTCTGGGATACTTTAGAGAGGATTCCTGTTTGGCTTCAGGTCGGGCTAGATGTTTCTAGTCTGGGGATGCCCAGACTGAAGGCAGGAAGAACCGTGTCCTAGAGTCTGTGCCAAGATGCAGCTGCCTGCAATCTCACAAGCCAGTTTAAGAGACTGAGGTGCCTGTGGTGTTGACACTGGTGTTAAGCCTTAGGGAGACATTAGTCTGGGGCTGTGAAGGAGGTTTAACATGTGAGTTGTTGATAGAGTTGTTCAGCTGTTTTCAACCCTGTCTGACTCTTTGTGACCCCATTTGGTTTTTTGTTTGTTTGTTTGTTTTCGGCAAAGATACTGGAGTGGTTTGCCATTTCCTTCTCCAGCTCATTTTTACAGATGAGGAAACTGAGGCAAACAGCATTAAGTGATTTGCCAAGGGTCACACAGCTATTATCTGAGGCCAAATTTGAATTCAGAAAGATGAGTCTTCTGAGCTCTAGGCCCAGCCCTTTACCCACTGTGCCACCTCACTGCCTGTTGACAGAATAAGCACTGGGATTTAATGCAATTAGAGCACATGTTCAAGAGAATATGTGAGAATCACTGTGCAGAGAGAGGAGAGGGAGAGAAGGGAAGGACTGGAGATTCCAGCCCCAGTTGGGCACCTTGAATTGGTATGAGATGAGAATGTGGGCTGTGTTCTAAGTCCATATGCAGTGATACCACACTGAGTAGCCATGATGGAGAGCCCCAGGCAGATTCTGCATTGCACAGCATGTCTATATGACAAGCTTCTGAGCTCCATGTTCTTTGTCTCCAAAGGTCCAGGGATGCCCAGCAATGGATGTAGAGTGTGAGGAATGTCTTGCAAAGTGTGGTAGGTCTATGACACGGATGACCTCTGAGATACTGTCTCAGATTCTACAATAGGCTGATAGTCCAGCTAACCAGTTCCTAAGCACAGACTGCACCTAATCCTTCACAGGAGATCAGTGTTTAACTACCATAAAGGCCTGCAGGAGAAGAGAACTCACCTGCTACCTCTCCACAGCCCCCCTCATTATTTCTAATCTGAATGTCCCTTGGTGAAGCTTAAGTTAGCCACCCAAATCAGTACTCTAGATCAATCCCTCCCAGGAAACAGAGGCAGCATAGTGGAGTGGACAGGGCGCTGGACTTGAAATCAGCAAGATCTGGGTTTATGGCTTGATTTGCTGTTCAAGTGAACCTAGGTGTGTCACTTAACTGCTTTTACCACTGTTTCAGCCATTTGTATGGGGGAGGGGTGGGGTGAGGGAGGTGGGACTTGATGGACTTTGAGGTCCCTTTCGACTCTAATCTATGGTTCTATGAAAATAAAAACATATGAACGCTTGTACAACATCCTAATCTCCCAGAATTGTCAGTCAGTCAATAAACATTTATTAAGCACCTATGAGCCAGGCACTGTGCCTGCCCTCCAGGGGCTCACAATCTAATGGTTACTTGCTTATTGAACAGGAGAGCTGCTCCCATGTCTGCCTTTTCCCCTTCCACAGGGACATTTTTTTTCACCTCAGAAATGGACTGCACTCTTCCTCCTGCTCCTTAATTACAGCAGCCAGTCAGTGAATAAACACTTGCTAAGTGTTATGTGCTAGGCACCGTGCCAAGTGCTGGAAATACAAATCTGAAAAAGGTGGCCCCTGCCCTCAAGGAGCTTACAGTCTGATGGGGGGAAGACACACAAGAGGAAGCTGAAAAGGGAGGTGGGGAGAAGGGGATGGTACTCGGAGCTGGGGCATGATGGAAAAGTTCAGAGGCTGGGAGTACAGCTAGATGGGAAATGAAGAGATGGCTGGTCCAGACCAACTTCTGCTGAGGGAAAGGCAGCAACTAAGGAAAACTGTCAGGGAAAATCTCTTTTTTTTAATTTTAGGGGTCACTGTCTTCAATATCAGGGCAGTGAATGCTTGGTAGATGTGAACCCAGGCCCTCCTGATTTCAAGCCCAGCACCCTATCTACTCTACCATGTTACC
The DNA here is from genome assembly GCF_900497805.2 of Vombatus ursinus. Classification (NCBI taxonomy): domain Eukaryota; kingdom Metazoa; phylum Chordata; class Mammalia; order Diprotodontia; family Vombatidae; genus Vombatus; species Vombatus ursinus. Next base: position 15,211,010 of record NW_020940358.1, read on the forward strand.
TCTCTGTTTCATGGGAGGGATTGCTTCAGAACTCTCATTGGGATGGGTTAATTTAAACATCAGCAAGGGGAATTCAGATTAGAAATAAAGGTGATACTTCCTTTTGAAAGAGCAGTTGCGGGGAGGTGACAAGTGATCTCTCCTCCACTAAAGACCTTTACAATTAAGTTAAACACTGATCCTCTGGGAAAGATTAGGTATAAGCTATGCTTAGGGATTGGATACCTGGGCTATCAGCATATTATAGAAAGTGAGATGGTATTTCAGGGGTCATTTGTGTCATGGATCTACCACACACTGCAAGGCATGCCTTGTGCTCTACATCCATCTCTGGAGGGTACCCTGATAGGCACTTGGGTGACACAGTGGATAGAGCACTGGACCTGGAGTCAGGAAGACCTGAATTCAAATCCCTCCTCAGACACTAACTAGCTGTGGAAGCCTGAGCAAGTCACTTAAACAGTCTGCCTCAGTTTCTTCCTTGGTAAAATGGGGGATAATAATAGTACCTACCCTCCAGGGTTGTTATGAGGATGAAATAAAATGTGTAAAGTGCTTTGTAAACCTTTAATAACAACCAGTACAGTGCCATATAAATATTAGTGCTATAGAAATACTAGTTATTCATGAACCAGCCCCTTTGTTTTACAAAGTACATTTGATACCTTGCTTAATAGAACACATTTGGAATTTCATATCTGTTTCTGTGTTCACTCTCTTGTGATATGTTGTTTCAGTTGAAGACTATGAAGAAAATCAAAACCTCACACAGATATGTAGTTAGAAAGGGAGGAATATTTTAATAGGCAGATAATGCCTTAGTATTATTAGGAAAATAGTTTTGGCCTCAGGGCCTGCCTCAAAGGTCCCTTGAGCCACTCTGAGAATCTCTGACCCAATCTACCCTTGTATCAAACCATCAAACTATCCATCCTCACACCCAATCATTCATCCCTCCGCCATCCAGAAGGAAAGTGTTATTCTCCAAATCTCCTGACTTCCAGATCCGTGCCCTTTGCATAGCCCCAAGTTGCCTTTCCTGTAAGGAAGAAACCTAGATGGGATTGTAGCATGAAACAGAGAATTCTTATAAGAGTGATTGGGTGGCATTCATAGATTCTTTCCTCTCTGGTCTCATCTAATAGCTATCTTGTCTCTGGCTACTCACATAGAACCAAAGCCAAGAAGACAGAAATCAATTAATCCTTTGGTTTGATGATTGATATGAAATGGCTGGTGGCTGACTTTGAACAATATTAAACTGGAGAATGAATGAATGAACAAAAAAAAGCATTTATTAAGTGCTTACTATGGATCTGTTGGTAGTTCTCTTATGGAAATGAAAAGCAGTAATTAACTTAAATAGCAGAGAACCCTGTAAAACAGGGACAGACAACCCTCAGAGAGAAGGGCCAGAGTCATCCTACATTATATAAGAATAATTTAATCAATAAGCACTTATTAAACATCTACCATGTGCCAAGCACTATGCTAGTTGCTGGCGTGACAAATAAAGAATGAAAAAACACCTACTTTCCAAAAGCTTGCATCATATAAACCAAAGAGATAACAATCTGGTTAGAACTCAGGTCATGTGTATCAATGCAGAAAAAGGGATGGCTGAGGGATGAATGATTGGGTGTGGGGATGGATAGTTTGATGGTTTGATACAAGGATAAATTAGGTCAGAGATTCTCAAAGAGTGGCTCAAGGGACCTTTGAGGCAGGCCCTGAGGCCAAAACTATTTTCCTAATAATACTAAGGCATTATCTGCCTATTAAAATATTCCTCCCTTTCTAACTACATATCTGTGTGAGGTTTTGATTTTCTTCATATTCTTCAACTGAAACAACATATCACAAGAGATTGAACACAGAAACAGATATGAAATTCCAAATGTATTCTATTAAGCCAGATATTAAAGAGATTTGCCCCCAAAATATGTAAAACTATGCTACTCTTCTACTGAATTTTGTTTATTTTGGAAAATAGAAATTATTTTTCATAAAAAAACATGTTTTCACATTAACATGTAGTAGGTTTGTTATTGTTATTTTTAATAAAATAAATATTTTAAAATTTATCAGATTTAATTTTGAATATAGTAAATATTGGTTGATATAACCTACATAAACAAAAACTCTGTATGGTCCTCAATAATTTTTCTGAATGTAAAACAGTTCCCAAGATCAAAAAGTTTGAGAACCACTTGTATAGATAAAAATATCTCTGAATTGGAAGGGTTGTCAGAGGTTTCTAATCTTCTAGCAATTACCGTGACAAGGGTAGCAAAAAGTTAAAAGTTCTCCTAGGTTAACTGCCAACCAGTATTTAATAAATACCTACTATGTGCAGGACAACTGTGCTAAGCACTGAGGATACACAGAAAGGCAAAAAGCACTTCCTGTAATCTCTGAGTGGGGAGACAACATGCAAATAACTATGTACAAGCAAGTTATAGACAGGATAAATTAGAGATAGTCTCAGAGAGAATGCACTCACATTAAGGGGAGTTGAGAAAAGCTTCTCATAGAAGGTTTGGTTTTAGCTGAGACTTGAAGGAAACCAGAGAAGCCAGAAGGTGTAGATGAGGAGAGAGAATTCTAGGTATGAGACAGTCACTGAAAACACTCAGCCTGGGGAGATGGAGTTAAGTCTTTTTAGAGGAACAAGGTGGCCAGTATCCCTGCATCAGAGTAGGTAGAGGGTAGTAAAGTATAAGAAGACAGGAAAAGTAGGAAGGGACCAAGTTATGAACAGCTTTAAAAGCCAAATAGAAGACTTCATATTTGATCTTAGAGGTGACAGAGAGCCACTGGAGTTGATTGAATGGGGAGTGGGGGAAAGAGAGCACATGGATATGCTGAGTTTAAGATGCCTACAGAAAATCTGCTTCAACATGTCCAATAGGCAGCTGGAGATTTGAGACCGAAGGTCAGAAGAAGAAGGACAGAAGGTTAGAGCTGGACAAATAGATCACAGAATCATCTATAGGGTTGTTGTTTGTCCTTCTTTCTCAAAGAGGACCATGACATCAGAAGGAGACATCATGACTTGCAAGTGAACTGGATTTAAGTGAGGGAGGGCTGTGCAAAGCCACCAGACTTACTTTCTCCTCCAGTCATCTGGGTCCAGTGGCAAGATATAGATCAGGACAACTGGAGATGGCCCCCCATCTATAGGGAGATGGCAGGTGAATCCATAAGAGATGATAAGATCACCAAGTCAAACAGGATGGAAAGAGAAGGGAAGAGGAACTAGGATGGATAATTTTTTCTTTTTTGACACCTTATCAATTCTTTCCATCTGACACATAGGAGACAAATCTCCACCTGAAAGATCCTCCCTTCTAGTGACCACTCTCAGATTCTTTGGCTTATATGCCCAGCCCAGCCCAAATGAGCTGTGGGCATCTGAAGAGGTATCCAGCTTTATTTGGAGACTGTCAATAACAAGGAACTCACTACCTCCCAATGTAGTCCTACAACAGCTCTAAAAGGCTTGAACACTTTTTTTCGATTGATCTCATGTCTACCTCCCTTCTGCTTCTGTTTATTGATCCTAGGTCTACCCATCTCGAGCAAGCAGAGCAAATACAATCCCTCTTCCCACCCTCTGAGCCCTTCAAATATTTGAAGGCAGTTATGTTCCCCCTTCTCTATGTATTCTATGTCTTCTCTAGTCCAACAAACCTGTTCCTTTAGCCAACCAATCCTCATATATCATGGTTTTCAGTCCAAATCCAGGACACACTTTTCTGGTCATGCTCCATCTTATCAAAGGACCTCCCTAAAAGGTGCCCCCCCCCAAAACTGAACACAATGTTTCAGATGTGAGTTGGCTAGGGCAGAGTACATTGGAGCAATCACATCCCGCAATCTGGACACAGATTTCTATTGATAGAAGAATAAGGCAGACAAAAAGACAAGCAGACATTTCAATTCAACAAATATTTATCCAGCTCCTACTACATTCAAGTCATTCCACTAGGAGTTAGGGTTACAGAGCAAAAACAAAACAGTCCCTGTCCTCCTAAAGGCACTTAGACTCTACTGAGGAAATACACATATGCAAAGAAGAATAATACAAGTTAAAAAGAAGAAAGACGTAAACCTTGAGGAAATCAAGCGTTCAGAGAGGTAGAGATGAACGAGTGCATTCATTAACAAACAGAAATCTTGCTTCAATGAATACAGAAGGACTGGTGAATTCAGGGAGCAGCTAGCAGCTCCATTTTGGCTAGAGGTGGAGCTAATGAAGAGTAGCAAAAAAAAAGTTTAAAAAGTAGGTTGGAGCCAGATTGCAGAAGATCTTAAAGGCTGAGATGGGACATATATGTTTTATCCTAAGGGCAAGAGGGGACCCCTGAAAGTTTTAGAGCAAGGACACCACAATCCTTTTGTCTTGAGAGGATTACTTTGGCAATCAATCAATCAACAAGC
>NW_020940358.1:15215462-15223152 GCF_900497805.2 Vombatus ursinus
TATCCTAGAAGAGAGATGGTGAGGGCCTGACCTGGAGCCAAAGAATGAATGGAGAGAAGGGGAAGGATTCTAAAGACAGACAGAAATGGTGATACCTTGTGGTATACTATTATGGAAAACTACCAGTAAGCTCTATCCAATTTGCTGCTAATCTGTCTCTATTTGTTTTATTTCTCTTTTTCTTACCCCTATATTGCCTTGAAAGAATCACTTGATGAGATGGAGCTCTGTTGTGGTTTTCCTCAAATGACTTTGGGCTTTGCTGTCAGTTTGTAAAAAGCAAACACATTTCCGCCCCTGGGACTGAGGTTCTAAATTTTCAAATGCATCTCTTTCTTCCCTATGATTATTTTTAATTTCTGTGAGTCTACAGGAATCTTTCTGATAATAGGAGTTAATTCACAATATGAATTACCATCCCTGTGGAATCCAATGACTTGGAGTGCATTTCCATAACAAATACCTGCTGTATGATTCACAGACCTCCTATGGGCAGCACAGTTTCTAAACAGACAGCAAGTCTCTGCCCTTCAGGGATCCCAGAAGATCAAGGGCAGTGACAGGTTCAAAGTTCACCACAGTGAGGCAGGGTGTTCTATTAATGAGGAGGGAAGCACCAACACAATATGGAACCCAAACTAGTTGGGGGTCAGGAGAATGATTTTCTGAGTGACATTCTGAGAATCTAGTCCTTTCCTGAACCATCTCTAGGTACTATTCTAAGCAAAACGGCAAAGTAGCAAAAGGATCACAGCATTTAGAGCTGAAATGGACCTGAGAACTTATACTATACAGGCAAAAAAGGTGCGAAAAACAGGCTTGCCTCCCACCCCCAACTTTATTCTTTGGGTGGAACAAAATTAGTTAACCATTAGTAATTTTTATATGTACATATATATATACATACATATACACATATACATACATACATACATGCATGCACACACACACAGTGGAGATGCAGGCTCAAACCTAGAACCAAACACAAGATTTGAAGTCAGAAGCAGACCAGAGTTGCTGTGTGACCATGAAGAATTCACTTAACCTCACTGAATCTTGTCTGCCTCTTTTTTTTTTTTTCACACAAGGGTAGTGATGATGATAACAAAACCTGGGCCACCTCCCTGATGGGTCTGAGAAGGAAGATATTTAGAATACTTTGAAACCTTAAAAGCATTGTATAGACATCAATTACTATTATTATTGGTAATCATGGGGTTTAAAGCTAGAAGGATGTATAGAGATTAGTGTGATGGGACAAAGAGTCCCAGGTTTGGAGTCAAAGGATGTGGGTTCAAATCCTTGCTCACACTGGGAGGAGTTATCAAAGGTGAAAATTGAACCTAAGCCCTCTTTCTCTGAGTCAGTGCTCTTTAGAAGAAGTGTGATGAGGGCAACTAGGTGGCACAGTGGATAGAGTTTCAGCCTTGGAGTCAGGAGGACCTGAGTTCAAATCTGGCCTCAGACACTTGACACTTACTAGCTGTGTGACCCTGGGCAAGTCATTTAACACCATTGCCTAGGCAAAAAAAAAAGTGTGATGGATAGAATGACACAGGTTGAATTGAAGGGCAGGGAATGGGTATTGAGTGATCGAGAGTGGAAAAAAGGAATTTTGCTGATGGTATTTGCATAGCTGTTAACTGTGCATAGACCATAACCAAATGCCATTTACCGAATGAATGACCATACTTTAAGGCTATTTATTTAATCTGAGAAATGGAGAGAGGTAACCAGGGATCTGGTGGCTAGAGAGCCTGGCTGCATCACCACAAGTACTTGACCTCTCAACGTCCTACCAAAGCCTAGAAGGAGCAGAAAAGTCGCTTTGGTAAAGGGAGTTTCCTAAAGAACAGAATCACCAATAACAAACTGGAGATAATAGGAATTGTATAACCTGCCTCTGAGGGTGATGCTTTGTTCATCTTAAAGTACCATATCAATGTGAGATATGACTGTTCTCTAGTCCAATGTCCAGTGCAGAATGGTGGAAAGAGCCCTGACTCTGAAGTCAGAGAGTTTGGGTGCAAATCCTGCTTCTAACATCTTTTAATTATGTGAATTGGGGTAAATTACTTATCTTCTCTGGACATCAGTTTCCAACATCTTTAAATGGAACTGGTTGAACTTAAGGTCCCTTCTATCTCCAAATCTCTGATCCCAATATTATGCAGATGGAGAAACTGAGAACCAGACAAGGGAAAAGACTTCCCTAACTTTACATGGGCTGTAATTAGCAGAGCTGGGATTCAAATCTAGGTCTTCTGACTCTGAATGTAGTGCTCTGGTCTTTAGCTTAAATTATTTCCTGGTTTCTCATTAGCTCCAGAAATGTAGTAAGGCATTTACAATGCCAGAGGACAGAAGATATCTTTCCAAAGAAACAGTCTCTGCTTCAGAAAAACCAGAGGACAGCTGTTGTCCATCTCCTCATCTTAATCATTTCATAAGAGAGCCGAGTCTATAGAGAGTTTAATTATGTAATTTAAGTTATTTTCTTGGGTGAGACAAATATTTACAGCATACTTCACACAAATAACTTTGCCCAGAGAAGATTTCTGTTGCATACTCTGGCTTGGAAAGCTCAGAGAATGCTCACAGATTTGCATAGCCCATTACAGAAAGGCACTGAAGATAGAAATGTGTCTGTGGCAGCACAGCTCCTGCACGATCTGTGCTCCTAGCAGGTGGTAGACACCAACTGGAAGGAAAAAATGTCAATGAAAAGAAATTTTCAAGTTTCAGCAAGTGGGACCTGTTTTCCATTTCTGATGTCTTCCCGATCCTTCGCCTGGAGACAGAACAACATTTATATATTTGTGGATTTTCACTAAGATCTTAATTACTTAAATCCAGAAGGAAGCCCTGGCTATCGCTCTTCTTGGCAGGGAATTTGCCCTAATCGTAATGCTGGTGAACACAGAAGTGGAAGCTATCATCCACTGAGGCAGAGGCAGAAGGTCTGTATCCATTCACTGCCATAATGACAATTTTTCCTACCTAAATACTTCATTATGGTCGGATAACTCTTTGCAGACATTATATCATTTGAGTCTCACAATGACCTTGTGAAGTCCAGGGAGTACAAGTATTATGAAACTGAGACTCAGTGAGGGGACCAAAGTCACATGGTGAATGAGTGACAGAGCAAGGAATAGAACGCAGTCCCCAGATCTTGTTTGTCTGTTATACCATCTTGCCTCTCAACAGTCATGGAAAAGAATCATCACATGCTCAAATGGAAGGGCCCAAAGAGTTTATTAAGACCAATCATCTTCCTACAGTCACTCACTTTGCAAATATTTATTTATTAGGTGTCTACTATATACCAAGTACTGCACTAATGTAAAGGTAGGTGGGGGTTGGGTGCTTGATCAGGATTCAGGGTAAAGTTCAGGTCCTCCAGACTGCTTAGAAGAATCTCTCCATTCTTTGGAGCCTAGGGGACATTTTCCACCCAAGAAGAGAGTTTTTCTTCTAAGGGATTGCTGCTGTGACCTGGCTCTCCACTGAAACCCAAGATCTTCTGTGAACAAGTACCCCATTGGGGATATTTCTTGTAATAAAAGTTGCAACTTTGTGTATACACAAATAATTGGCAATAAAAACCTGGGTATATTCCCTGGACTGCCTTTGAAGGGAATTCTGTTTCCTTCAAAGAAGATCTCTCCAAATAAAATTGGGAGATAATTAGGGGATTGATTTGAGTGTGCATCAGCTTTTAATGTTTTTCCAAGGTTGAAAAACAGAGAAAATTCCAATATTTCTACTAGAAAAGTGGGCACCAGTTTACTTCCATTGGTGTTCTCCAAAATTTTTGAAGAATTGAGAAATTCCTAATATTTCTAGCTGGAGAGTTACACAGTGTTCTGCTATCATTGATTTTTTGTGATTTTTTTTTCTTAGAGAATTGAGGTACCTTAGTGAAATATCACTAACTGGTTTCTTAATTGAGGTCCTTGGGGAATATAGAGCAAATTGATTTATATCCCACTATTGATGAAAAGGGGATTGTGTTTTCCATCATGGTCTGATCAGCCTGGGCCTGGGAGGGAGTGTGGTGATAGAAGCATGCTTGTCTTTATTTTAACTGTAGTTTCATCAGTGGTGCTGAGTGACAACACCTCTTTAATTCATTTAGGGAGAAAGAGAGACAGTCTCTAGGTTTAATCCTTAATCTTGCCCCCATTAGTTTATGAACTAGGTCCCCAGACAAAGGACTGAATCAATTGGCAGGCTTACATACTGTGGGCAAGTATGACACCATGAACCCAGTCATAAAAAGCAAGGGTCAATGGTGAAATCCTATATCTTCCCAGGAGGTTCCATTCCCATCAAAAGAACTGACATAACCCATAGGTTTTTCCTTATCTGTTATCTAACCACCAGTTCTAGTGCTAAAAAACTGGCATCCAGTTTTTAGACATCTTGAATAGTTAGGAAGGGATTCCTGCTAGGGACTTTTGAACCCTGATTATATTCATAAACCAAGCACCAGGCCTGTGACTAGAGTATTCAGTTAAGACACATGGCCTCTCATGAGGGATTCCTGAAAAACAATTGAAACCTTGGAAAGGCGTTCTCAGAAACTGTATCTCTATTGGTCACTCAACAAGCTGAGTTGGAAATTGAACTAAAAAAAAATCTATTTGACTTCTTCAAGCAGAAAATGTACTTTACCTGGTAAGGAGAAATAAAATCCAAAGGCTGCTACTGAAACATCAGGTTAATACCTGGTAGAAAGACCTTGTGTTCATGATCTTTGTTTGTATATGTTTCTCATGGATTTTCTTAGGTCACATTTAAGAATATGTATATATATATATACATATATTTACATACATATATATGTTTATACATGTATATGTATATATACACATACAGAGAGAGAATTAGATGGAATGAATTAACTTATCTTTTAAATGAATTTAAATCATCTGACAGCATTTTTTCCCATCAAAAAGTCATTAGTTGTGATCAAAGGAACAACATGACAATACCAGCCTCTTAATCCTTTGGACCTTTCCACCTGCAGAAGAAACATTTCTATATTTGATGAGAACCCAGGAGCAATTATAGATCACTTTCAAGCATATTGAAAGCTTATAACCCTACTTGAGAGGATGTAACTGATTTAATAATAACTCTCCTCTCCTCAAGAGAGAGATAAGCCATCATGGAAGCAACAAATAGGTTGGCTCCAGTGGAGGGAGAGGTCCCTGACCTCTAGGGTCTTCCCAATAAACCTTTACAAGGCTCAGATTGGGATCCCAACAAACCAAACAATTACATCAGATTACAGCAGGCCAGGCAATCTTTGCTTAAGGGTATCAATACCTGTGCAGCATGTCCAGAGAACTGGAATAAGTCCCTCAGGAGATGGTACAAGAGGAGGGTGAGGATCCTAATCATTTTATGGTAGACTATGAAAAAAGTGCTAAATTGTATGTGAGATTAGATCCCATAATCAATCATTGCCAGAAATAAGAAGACATTTCTATAAAGGATACCCTGGATGACTTGAGATGCCTGTCAGTCAGCTTAAGGGCATTGCCCAACTTGACTAGGAAGGTAGGGAGAAAGAAAAACAAGAAAAGGAACAAGAGAGGGACAGACAAGGGGAGAAAGAGCCATTGGCCGAACGCAGCCTGTTTCAGGCCAAACAATGCTTGCTCCTCTGTGGGCTGTCTCTGAGATCCCTGAGCAGACTACTTCAGAAGCAGGCCATTGTATAGACTGTGTCAGAGGCTATATCTGAACCTTGGGTACTGGGTGAGTGTTTTTACTTTAGGAAGAAAGTTCACATTGCTCAAGGCTGCATTAAGAAACAAAGGAACCTCAGAAGTAGAAAAGCGAATGGTTCTTTCAACTGTTGTTCAGTCATGTCCAGCTCTTCATGACCTCATTTTGGGTTTTCTTGGCAAAGATGGGAATGGTTCTTCAGCTCATCTTATAGATGAAGAAACTGAGGCAAACAAGTTTAAGAGACTTGCTCAGGGTCACAAAGCTAGTAAGTGTCTGAGGCCATATTTCAACTCAGGAAGATGAGTCTTTCTGACTCTAGGCCCAGCAAGCTACCCCTGCTGCATCTGCATATGAGATTAGGCAGCATAAATGGAAGGAGAAGGAGGAGGAGAAAGAGAAAAAGAAGAGGAGGAGGAAAAAAATAACAGTACTCCCCCAACTCAAACATCAGGTTGGTTCCTCAGAGGGCAGTGACTGCTGCTCACAGATTGTTGATCCTTCGTTTTTGAAGAGGACCAATGATGTCCTGAGGGTGATGTCTTGACTTGTGAGAATTGAATTTAAGTAATGCAGAGCCTCACTCTCTCCTCTAGAATCATGGAGTCCAGTGGCAAGATAACTAAAGATGGCCCAGACCTGAATTGTAATCAATCAAGCAATAATCTAACAGAGTTTAGTTGTTACACAAAAATCAGTGAAAAAGTTACCTGAGTTGAAATGAAGCACACAGTTTAGGAAATAAAAGTTTAGTAAGCCACTAGTTTTGACTAACAACTTTTTGTGCTAAAAGACAATTCAGTTTTATAAATAGTATGGAATACTATTGAAATATAGAGACTTTAGGAATTGAGCAGGTAAAATGAAGTTTAAAATAACAGTTTAAAAGAAAAGTTTGATGTTTCATTGAAATAAGCAGGGGAAAAGGGATCAGAAGGAAGGGAATTCAAAGTTACCTCCTCTCCCCACCCACACACACCCTATCTCTCACCTTCAGGTCAAGTAAGAAGGTGGAGACAAGGACTTGGTCAGGCTTTCTGGGTAATTTAAAAGTAAATAGAAAAACAATTGTAGATGGGGGGTATACCACCACCTGTCTTTAAGAATGAGTTAGGTGATAACAATGACTTCTCAATCTTGAATCTGCCAGAAATTTTTTTGAGATTTTAAATGTTGCTATTAGCAATTATAAAACCCAAATTTGATTTAGTTGAAATATGTCCTGAAACTAAATTAGAATGTGGTCCAAGTGTGTTCCCCTATTAGGATAATTGTGATATATGTGTGCGTGTGTGTGTGTGTGTGTGTGTGTGTAATATACTGCAGTATATTCGATGGTAAACAAAATTTCAAAAATGAATTAACATTCAGCATGATACTATTTATATAAATAGACCCAGATGTGATTGACTATATTCTGGGTTCATTTTAAGGGGAATGTAGTCTCTTGGTAAGATAGTTGTGCTAAGTTAGAATTTACTCTACTATTTGGCATTAAGATACAATGTTGGAGAAAAAATGCATGGGCCAGGAAAACCTGAGTTGTACTCTGATCTCAGGAAATTTGAGAGCTGTCTGATCTTGAAACAAGTTGTTTTATCTCAATATTTACTAATCTATAAAGTGGGTAGAGTAGTAGTGTCCACCTCCAGGTAGACTATTAGATAACTGTCAATGGGGACTACTGTATTTGACACTCAGGACCGACAGTAGGAAAAGCACAGCCTCTGAAAGTTATCCCTAGAACCCTGGGAGTAGAAGTAGCTGCCCTCTAGAAAGCTGACCTGCTAATACAAGCAGAAGTTGGGGAATGCTGTTCTTTCTTTTTCTTTCTTTCTTTCTTTCTTTCCCCCTTTCCTCCTCCTTCTCCTCCTCCTCCTTCTCCTTCTTCGTCTTCTTCTTCTTCTTCTTCTTCTTCTTCTTCTTCTTCTTCTTCTTCTTCTTCTTC
>NW_020940358.1:15223162-15233678 GCF_900497805.2 Vombatus ursinus
TCTTCTTCTTCTTCTTCTTCTTCTTCTTCTTCTTCTTCTTCTTCTTCGTCTTCGTCTTCGTCTTCTCTTGCCATATGTGGTTCTTTTCTCCACTTGGGGCATCTTTGTTTAGATTTTGAAGGTTTGGAATGAATGTAAATGGTGATTTTTTTTTTCTACTCTGGTCAGAAACTAGAGGGTCTTCCCCTCCCAGATTAATATTTTTTTATGATGGTAAATTAGGCTATCTCTTCTCTCAATTCTTACCTAGCCTTTAGTCATTGAATGGGCATTGCCTCAGACAAAGTGAGAACTGGGAAAGACCTTAGAAAGGTCAGGGTCACCCACTGCATCCTGGGCCATTTTTGGTCATCTTGACTTTTGTTCTACCACTGAACTTCAATGATTCTGGAAGAGAGAATGAGGCTGACAACTTTGAGCATCTCTGCATCACTTAAATCAGATTTAAGCACAAGTCAAGACATCCCCTTGAGATGTCATTGGTCCTCTTCAAGAATGAAGGATGAACAACGACTGTTAGGTTTTAACTCAGTTCTTAAACAGTTGTCTGAAAGGTGCCAACTAGTGATTTGGTTTTCTTCTCTTTTGAAAAATCAAATTAACCAATTATTTTTTCTATTTTTTAGTAAAACTAACTCCTAAGTTTATTTATTATTTCAATTTTTTTTACTCTCAATGTTATTTAATCTCACCTTCAATTTTTAGGATCTTCAATTTAGTGTTTAATTGGGGATTTTTAATTTGTTCTTTTTCTAGTTTTTTTAATTGCATACCCAATCTATTAGTCTGCTCTTTCTCTGTTTTATTGATGTAAGCATTTAGAGATATAAATTTTCCTCTAGTCACTGCTTTTGCTGTATCCCATAGGTTTTGATATATTGTCTCATTATTGTCATTCTCTTTAATGAAAATATTTATTATTTCTGTGATTTGTTCTTTAACCCACTCATTCTTTAAAATCACTAGTATCAAAGAGGGAAAAGGTGAATATATCACTAACAAAGGTGAAATTAAAGCAGTTATAAGGAGTTATTTTGCCCAATTACATGCCAATACATTTAACAATTTAAGTGAAATGGAAGAATATTTACAAAAAATATAAATTACCTAGATTAGCAGAAGATGAAATAAAATATTTGAATAAACCTCTTTTAGAAACAGAAATTGAACAGGCCATAATCGAGCTTTTAAAAAGAAAAGCACCGGTAACAGATGGCTTTACAACTGAATTCTATCAAACATTTAAAGATAAACTAATTCCAATATTAAATAAATTGTTTGAAATAATAGGTAAAGAAGGGATTCTACCAAACTCCTTTTATGAAACAGATATGATACTGATACCTAAACCAGAAAGGGTAAAATTAGAGGAAGAGTATTATAGAATAATTTCATTAATGAATAGTGAGGTAAAATACTAAATAAAATACCAGCTTAAAGATTATAGTAATATATTACAAAAATTATACATTACAGTCAAGTTGGATTTACCCCAGGAATGCAGGGATAGTTTAACATAAGGAAAGCTATTAACATAATTGATTACATCAATAACAACAGTTTTTAAAAATCATATGATTATATCAATAGATGCAGGAAAAGTTTTTGATAAAGTTCAACACTCATTTTCATTACAAACACTTGAAAATATTGGTATAAATGGATTTTTCCTTAAATTGATAGAGAGCATTTATCTAAAACTATCAGCAAACATAATTTTAATGGGGATAAACTATATGCCTTCTCAGTTAGATTAGATATGAAACAAGGATGCCCATTATCACCAACATTATTCAATATTGTATTGGAAATCTTAGCAATAGCAATAAGAGAAGAAAAAGAAATAGAAAAAATCAAAATAAAAAATGAGGTAATAAAAACTAGCTCTTTTGCAAGACAATATGATAATATACTTGGAAAATCCCAAAAATTCAACTAAAAAGTCAGTTGAAACAATTAATCATTTTAGCAAAGTAGCAGGATATAGAATAAATCCATATGAATCATCAGCATTCCTATATATCACAAACAAAAGTCTGCAAGAAGAGATAACAAAAGATACCCCATTAAAATAACTCTATACAGTATAAAATACCTGGGAGTGCACCTGCCAAAAGAAATTCATGAACCATATAAACAAAATTATAAACAAAAAAAACCCTTTTTATCCAAATGAAATCAGATTTAAATAATTGGAGAAATATTAATTGTTCATGGATAGGCAAGGCCAATATATAAAAATGACGATTTTATCCAAACTAATTTATATGTTCAGTGCCGTCACAATTAAATTACCAAAGATTATTTTACTGAATTAGAAAAAAACAATAACAAAATTCATTTGGAAGAACAAAAAGTCAAGAATATCAAAAGAAATTATGAGAAAAAAATGTAAAGGAAGGAGGTTTAGCAGTACTAGATATTCAACTATATCATAAAGCAGTAATTATCAAAATTATCTGACTAAGAAATGAAAGGTAGATCAACAGAATAGAGTAGACAAGCAATTTATAGCAGCAAATAAATATAATAACCTTGTATTGGGCAAAAATAAAGAGAAGATTTTGGGATAAGAATTCATTATTTGGTTTAAATAATTGTTGGGGAAATTGGAAAGTAGCATGGCAGAAACTGGGTATAGACAAATATCTTACAATATTTGCCATGATAATCCATACAAAATGGATACATGACCTAGATATAAACAGAGCTGTTATTAGAAAATTAGAAGAACATGGAACATGTTACTTATCAGACTTAGGGAGAGGTGAACAATTTATGACTAAACAAAAGATAGCAAAGTTAGGTATAAAAAGGATAATTTTGATTATATTAAATTAAAAAGATTTTGTACAAATAGAACAAATGTAACTAAAATCCAAAAGAAAGCAGAAAATTGGGACAAGGGGGAAAATTTATAGACAATTTCTTAGATAAAAGTCATGTATCTAAAATACATAAAGAACTTTGTCAAATCTGTAAGAATAAAAGTATTCCCTATCAATTAATGGTAAAAGGATATGAACAGATAGTTTTTCAATTAAGAAATCAAAACAACTTAGAGTCATATAAAAATGCTCTAGATCATTATTGATTAGAGAAACGTAAATTAAAACATCTTTAAGATATCATTTTACACCTCCTAGATTGGCTGAAATGATTGAAGGGGAAAGGGACAAATGTTGGAAGAGATGTGGAGAAATTGAGATACTAATTCACAGTTGGTGGAATTGTGAACTGATCCAACCATTTTGGAGAGTAATCTGGAATTATGCCCAAAGAGTTATTAAACCACCTATATACCCTTTGACACAGCTATAGCACTACTAGGTCTATTTCCAAAGATGACTAGAGAAAAAGAAAAAGAACCTATATGTTCTAAAATATTTATAGGAGCTTTCTTTGTGGTAGCAAAGAACTGGAAATTGCAGGGATGCCCATCAATTAGGGACTAGATGAACAAGTTATGCATGACTGTGATGGAATACTATGGTGCTATAGAAAATGATGATATTTAAAAATGATCTCAGAAAAATATGGGTAGACTTGCATGAAATAATTAAGAGCAAAATGAGTAAAACCAGGAGAACATTGTATGCAGTAATAGCAATATTAAGAACAACTTTGAGTGAATAAGTTATTTTGACTATTATAAAAACCCAAATTAACCTTAATGGACATATGAAGAAAGATGCTGTCTATATCCAGGGAAATAACTAATAAATAGAAGTATGTGTAAAATGATTTTACATAAAATATGTGTATGTACATAGATACACAGATACACAGATATATAGTATGTGCATATAGGTATATGTGTGTATATTATACATATATGTACCTCTTTGTGTTTAGTGGCGGCCATTAGAAAAAGAAAAAGAAGTCATGAAAATTTTGTTGTATATTTAAAAGAAATGGCAAGTTATACATAGTAGATTTGCAGATTCATGTGCAATCATTTTTTATTATACTATGTTATGGAAATGCTTGTTTTATTCCATATATTAAAAATGAAATAAATTTTAAAAAATAAGAAAGGTGTTATTTCATTAAGTTTTTTTTATTTCATTAGGATTATAATAATGGTTTCAAAAATTCTTTAATGATATATTACCAACAAAGCCCAATAGCAAGAGATAGAAAGAGAAATTCCATTTAAAGTTACTGTATACATTATAAAATATTTAGGAGTCTACCTGCCAAAATAAACCCAGTAACTATATGAACACAATCACAAAACACTTTTCACACAAATAGAGTCAGATCTAAATAACTGGAAAAACATCAGTTGCTCATGGGTAGGCTGAGCTAATGTAATAAAAATGACAATTCTACCTAAGCTAATTTACTTATTCAGTGCCATACCAATCAAACTACCAAAAATTATTTTATAGAGCTAGAAAAAATAATAATAAGATTCATTTGGAAGAACAAAAGGTCTGGAATACCAAAAGAATTAGTGAAAAAAATGCTAGAGAAGGTGGCTTAGCCATTCCAGATCTAAAATTGTATTATAAAGCAGCAATCATTAAAACTTCTTGGTACTGGCTAACAAATAGAGTGGTGGATCAGTGGAATAGGTTAGGTACACAAGACACACAGTAGTCAATGACTATAGTAATCTACTGTTTGATAAACCCAAAGACCCTACTTCTGGGATAAGAACTCACTATTTGACAAAAACTGCTGGGAAAACTGGAAAAGAGTTTGGCAGAAATTAAGCATAGACCAAAATTTTACACCACACACCAAATAAAGTCAAAATAGGTACATGATTTAGATATAGAGGGTGATACCATAAGCACACTGGGAGAGCAAGGAATAGTTTACCTGTCATATTTATGGAAAACAGAAGAATTTTTGACCAAACAGGAGATAGAGAACATTATGAAACGCAAAATGAATAATTTTGATTACATGAAATTGAAAAGTTTTTGCACAAACAAAGCCAATGCAACCAATATTAGGAGGGAAGCAGAAAACTGGGAAAGAATTTTTACAACCAGTGTTTCTGATAAGGGCCTCATTTCTAAAATACATAGAAAACTGAGTCAAATTTATAAGAATACAAGTCATTCACCAATTGATAAATGGTCAAAGGATATGAACAGGCAGTTTTCCGATGAAGAAATTAAAACCACCTATAGTCAAATGAAAAAATTCTCTAAATCACTATTGATTAGAGAAATGCAAATTAAAACAACTCTCAGGTACCACATCACATCCATCAGATTGGCTGACATGACAAAACAGGAAAATGATAAATGTTGGAGAAGATGGGGGAAAATTGGAACATTAATGCATTGTTGGTGGAGTTGTGAACTGATCCAATCATTTTGGAGAACAATTTGGAACTATACCCAAAGGGCTATAAAATGTGCATACCCTTTGACCCAGCAATAGTACTTCTAGGACTGTATCCCAAAGAGATCATAAAAAAGGGAAAAGGACCCACATGTACAAAAATATTTATAGCAGCTCTTTCTGTGGTAGCAAAGAAATGGAAATTGAGGGGATGCTCATTAATTGGGGAATGTCTGACCAAGTTGTGGCATATGAATGTAATGGAATATTATTGTGCTACTAGAAATGATGAGCAAGGGGACTTCAGAAAAACCTGGAAAGACTTGTATGAATTGATGCTGAGTGAAGTGAGCAGAACCAGGAAAACATTGTACACAGTAACAGCCACATTGTGTGATGATAGACTGTGATAGACTTACCTCTTCTGAGCAATGCAAGGATCTAAGACATCTCCAAAAGTCTCATAATGGAAAATGCTATCCACATCCAAAGAAAGAACTATGGAGTTTGAATGTAGACCGAAGCATACTATTTGCTCTTTTTTTCCCCTTCTGTTTTGTTTTGTTTCTTCTTTCTTGTGGTACCTCCTATAGGTTCTAATTCTTCTTTACAACATGACTAATGTGAAAATATGTTTAATAGGAATGTATATGTAGTCTATATCAGATAGATATAGACTCTTTTACACTCTTTTACAATTTTTTTATAGTAGCAATGTATGGAATAATTTGTGATTATGAAAAGTATGAAGTTGTACCTGGAATGATATATATTGGAGTTACATCTCAAGTCAACCTCGACTTAACATACTCCAGTCTTAGGGACTTAATTAAGAGGTCAATCTGTAATATGTATTCTCAACAACATGAGAGTATTATTGACGCCAGCCCTAAGCTATGATTATTGAAACTTGCTGTTCAAGGCTAAATCTTATGGGACTGTAATTGATAGTATTCTGAGTCTGATTCCAGGTAGGATTATCATAAATGACATTGAGCCAATAAACCATAATGTCAGCAGTCCTATGGGAGTGACATCTGTGAACTGCTACAGAAGGATTTCTGTCTTAGGGAAGAATCGGAAGAGTAACCTTTGGCATGGACTTGAGGTAGGACTCTCCTGATTCAATTTCCCCAATGTAGTATTTCCTCTTGAACAGAAAATTTTCCCACCTGACTAACTCTGAGCCTGACCATGATATTTTGTCAGTACAGTTAGCTGTCTATATGACTCTTGCTTGGAACTGACATCAAGCTAGGGGGAGCATTTTCCTCTTACTCTAACTACATTTCTCTTTTTCCTTCTGTGGCAAGTTTCTATAATCATGGCCGGTAGTCAATAGAAGATATGAACATGGTATTAAATCTTTATCTAATAGACTAATGTTGGAACACATCTAAGTTACTATAATAAGATGCAAGTATGTAAGATTTAAGTTATTCAGTCTGAAGTTACAGTCCTTTCCATATCCTAAACAACTAAATGTTGTTGTTGTTTGTCCTTCATTTTCGAAGAGAAGCAATGGCATCACAGGTGATTTCTTGACTTGTGCATAAATTGGATTGAAGTGAGGCAGAATTGCACAAAGTCTTCAGCCTCACTCTCGCTTCTTGAGTCAGTAGTCCAGTAGCAGGACAAAAGTCAAGATGACTGGAGATGGGCCAGGATGCAGTGGATGACATTGGTGTCTTCATGTCTGACCAAATTCTAAGTGCTCCACAGCACTTGCTTCAGCCACCTTCGTGGCTGTTGGAACGAATTGTTCTCATCTTCCTATTTTACTGGGGAAAGTCTTTACATGCTCGAGTAGACACTCCCTAACTCACCAACAGGTTTGAGACCTGTCAGTTACCCTCAACCTAGTTTAACTCATTTGCCAAGACAGTTTACCAGGTTGTGGCTGCTGTACATGCTACACCTTCTTGGAGCCACAGGTGAGAGTTGGGTGAATCAGGTGGACACCAAAAGTGAATGAGCAGCCCTGAAAAGGGCTCAGAAAGCCCTTACACCAGAGGTGCTAGTCCTCCTGGAACACTCCATATATCTAAGTACTAAGTACTAAGTAGATGAGTACTGGGACTTGTCATCTATATTTGTGTGTAAGATTAAGTCCTTAAAATAAACTTGTATATAAAACATGTTCTGAAATGCAAGCAAATAGCACAAGAATTACTTTAAATATGTCCTCATGTTCAGAGAGTGTTTAAGAACAGTGGTCTACATGACTGTAATTTCTATTTCTTTTGAGCATGCTTTACTATAAACAATTCATTTGATACAATTTGGAATTATTTACTTAGTCTATCTACACATCCTATCCCAGATCTTTTGTTAAAATTGAAGTAAAATAAGCATCTCTTAGGTAAATTCATTTGTGTGTCAATTAAACTTAGGCATAGAAGTCATCTCCTTGCAAAGGGTGTTGTTACCTATGTGCTCATAAGAAGGGAATGAGCAGCTGAAGTGAATAACTGAAGTAAAAAAATTCTTTGAGAAAGCAACAAGATCAGATGATTTTATATGTCAAATATAAATTATTCTAATGGGACACAAAGGCCATGAGTCAGTTCTAATAACAAGTTCTAAAAATTGGGTTCAGAATTTTATATATGCAACTATATTGTTCACCCTTTGTACACATCAGATAATTTAAGACAGCTAGTTTTGCAAAAGATTTTAACAGAAATATCCAGGGAGATTTACCAGTGACCTGAACTCTGCTAGGAGAAGCTGCTTTGAGAACAGGCTTATTCCAGAATGACCAAGAGAAAGGAGATGGGGGTAAGGAAGGGAGGGTAAAAGAGAGGGAGGGAAGGAGGAGAGAAGGAAGGAAGGAAGGAAGGAAGAAAAAAATGAGGGAGGGAGGGAGGAAAGGGAAGGAAAAGGAAGGGAAGGGAAGGGAAGGGAGGAGAAGGGAAGGGAAGGAGGAAAGAATGATCACTTGTCAACTTCAGAGGGAATTTCTGTTCAAGTACAGACTTGTTTAGATAACTTCAAAGGTCCTTTCCTGCTCTGAGGTTTTGTGAAAGTCTATGGAATATTGACAGCAAGGAAGGAGGTGTCCTGATAACAACAATAATAATTAATATGGTACTTTAAGGTTTACAACAACCCTGTGAGATATGCACAAAAGCATTATTCCTATTTTATAGATGCAAACACCATGACTAAGAAATTAAGCAACTGTCAGAGTCAGGAAGGGTCTGAGCCAGGACTCAAACTTGGTTCCTCTAACTTGTGGTCTTTCTGCCTCACTCTCCTGAAAGGATATCACAGAAGACAGGGAGAGGAGGGGGCAACATGAGAGCACTGGCAGCCCATAGAAAGCATACAAGTTCACCAGCTTCCTTTTGACTGATTACAATGATGATGGATGATTAAGAATATGATGATAACAAAAAGCCACCAGACTTAGAACAACAGATCCTATGTTAGAATCACAGTTTGCCTCTTGTCATTCATTATTACCTACTACCTTAGTGTCCATGGGAAAGTCATTGCCCCCCTCAGCCTCAGTTTCCTCATCTGTAAAAAGAAACAGTTTGGCTCCAAATCCTATGATCTCTTAAAAAATAAAATATAAGATTTAGGGAAAAACCAGTGTAAAGAAGCAGTCCACAGCAGATAACCACGGCCTCAACCTGTTGGGTTCAACCTCTGTCCAAGGTCTATGGACTCTGAGTTAATGCAATAGCCCAGTGCCAGGGGACTCCATTCTCTCCTGGTGGTATCTTTTTTTTGTTAACCTTTGGCACACTGCACCTTGTTCAATGATTCTGATGAGTCCGGGCAGTAGGAGAAAAGTCCTTGGGTAGTTGCCAACATAGAAAACTGAGGACATAGTCAATGTTTCTGAAAGCATCTAAACCCGATAAACAGTTTCCATGCCAATTATCTATCTGGAGTAAAGGGTCTAGCCAGAGTACCAGGGGCTTTTCAAATGTGTGCAATTTCTTTTCAGGAATCTTTTGTTCTATAAGAAGGAACTTAGATGAACTTAGATTCATAGACTCATACCACTAGAGCTGGAAGAGGCCTTGGAACATAAAATGTCAGAGCTAGATTAGAGGTCCTTTAGATCTCTCTTTTTAAAAAAATGGATTAACTAACTATATCTAGTATACTTATAGATTATACACATCTTTGTAACTCCTATATCAGCTGCCCATGATTTGCACATATTTGTTGTGCAAGAAATATTGCTTGATAGATTAAAACTATGCCTGATATAGTGAAAGACAGACAGAAATAGACAAATCATTAGAGCCGGAGGTGTCATTTAGCCTCAGCCATGTTTCACTTCACTCTAGACTCAGACTGTCCAGCCATCTGTTGCATAGCTTTGATGGCAGCCCTGCCCCCTGGATATACCCATTTTCTTCCCTACTCCCCCCCTCCTCTAAGTCTGGAACCATATTCATACCAATTCTGCCATTGTCTTATTGCATCAGGAAACTTTTCTAGCACTGTGTTAAACAATAGTAGTAATAATGGACATTCTTGCTTTACATCTAATGTTAATGGAAAAGCCTCTAATTTTTCTCTATTACATGTAATGTTTGGTTTTGGTTTTAGGTAAATAATGTTTATTATATTAAGCAAAGTTCTATTTATTCCTATGCTTTCTAGTGTTTCTAACAGAAACAAGTGTTGGATTTTATCAAAAGCCATCTATTAATATAATCATTTGGTTCTTACTATTTGTTGCTTACATGGTTTATTATAATCATAATCTTTTTCATATTGATCCAATCTTGCACTCCCGGTATAAATCCAACTTAATCATAATGTATAATTTTTCCTAATATGTTGTAGTCCATTTGCTACTATTTTATTCAAAATTTTTGTGTCAATTTTCATTATAGATATTAGTCTGTAGTTCTCTTTCTCTGCCTTGTTTCTTTCTGGTTTAGGTAATAAGACCATATTTGTATTATAGAAAAAGATTTGAAAGTTCCCTTCTTTTCTTATTTTTGTAACCAGTTTATGTAATATTGCAATTAATTTTTCTTTGAAGGTTTGATATAATTCACTTATAAATTCATCTGGTCCTGGCTTTTATTTCCTCTGGGAGCTCGCTTATGCCTTGTTCAGTGTATTTTTCTGATATTCAGTTATTTAAATAACCCATTTCCTCTATAGCAATGGATGGATAGATAGATAGATAGATAGATAGATAGATAGATAGATAGATAGATAGATAGATAGATAG
>NW_020940358.1:15233688-15250630 GCF_900497805.2 Vombatus ursinus
TAGATAGATAGATAGATAGATAGATAGATAGATAGATAGATAGATAGGTAGGTAGGTGGATAGATAGCAGTAGTCTCAGTTCTGGGATGGAGGACCTGCACCAGAACCAGACTCCTTCTGAAGGTAGGCCCTGGTTGATACTGAGGGCAGTGACTAAGAGGAGGTCCCAATCTCTACAAGAATTACCCAATCCTATCTTCTGTCGTAGTTCCAGCCCAGGCTTACTGTATACTGCTCTGGGATGAGACGGTCAGGATGCTGCTCAAGATGTTTCTTCCGTTGTGGTGAGGGACTCTGGCAGTCCTGCCACTAAGGCCTCTTTTCTGCTATTCTACCCTCTCCCATCTTCCGAGGACCTTCCTCCCTTTCTCTTTTGATGCAGCCCCGGGGTTCTCCCCCCTCAGATTCTCACCACAGGGCTCTGAGTACTCCCCACTTAGGCTCTGCTTGGAGTATTTTTCTTATCACCAATCTCTGGTACTGCCTCCTTACTTGGCTTTTGCCACAGGACTCCTGGGCTGCCTCTGAGCAGGATCTTGCCATGGGACTTCAGCTACCCTGAAGTTGGGCTTTTCCTGGAAACCTTTCCCTTCACCACTGGGCTCCAGAGCTCCCACGCCAGCCCCTCACCTGCACTGGGCTCCACTGCCACCATGGGGCTGTTTTGTACAGGACCTTCTGCTTATCTTTGTTCATTTATTTCAGGGTTTCCAAAGAATTCCAGTCATCTTTCTGTACAAGACCAGTTGGAGTCTACATTTGATTTTTTCTTATTCCTTTTTAACTGGTACATTTTTTAAAGCTTTTCTGAGAGGTTTGTGGGGTATCTGGGCTCCTGACATGCCACTGTCTTCCCATGATCCCCTCCTCCAGTGCTTTTGCTATTACACGAGGCAATATGGTGGGGGTGGCTCTCTGAGAGACAGAGACAGGATCAGAGACAGAGACACAGAGAGACAAAGAGAAGAAACATAAAGAGATAGACACAGACACTGAGACAAAAACAGAAACGTATACATATACATATATACACATATATACATAAAGAGATAGAAACAGAAATATAGAGACACACAGAGAGAAATGGAGACAGAGAGAGACAGAAACAGAAATATATGTGTATATAGAGAGAGAAACAAATATAGAGACAGAGAGATAAACAGACATCTAAGCAAGTAAAAGGAAGATAGTATCAGAGATAAAATATAGGGATGATACCTTAAGGTTTTAGAGTGCTTGATACTTCTCACAATAGAGCATATCATCTGGTCCAAAGTTGTTGTAGGTGATGGTCATAAGAAGAAAGATCCCCCTTTGGCTCCTACTTAATATTTTTACCAATGATTTCAATGAAGGTCTCGGTGTCAGATCCCTTTCACACAGGACGCAAAGCTAGGGATAACTAATAGAGTCAAAGTCCAAAAAAATTTTGACAAGCCAGAACCCTAGACTTAGTCTAATAAGATAAAATGTGAGCAGGACATGTGTGTAAAATAAATCAGAAAAAGTATAATTAGATAACCATTCTTGTGTAACTTGAGTCCCAAAGCTCATTGGTAGGGGATTCTCCTCATTGGTGGAGAGCATTGCTCCATGCCTGAAAGAGAAGCAGGGTAGAGCTGGTCAGCACAAAGAGACTCAGGAGATGCAGAGACTGAAGAGCCTGATGCTTTCCTCTCTCCTACTCTGCCAATTCCACTTGGCATTGCTCTCCACCAATGAGGAGGGACCCCTCTACCAATGGACTTTAGGATTCTGAGTTCTATCTGTAAATGGTGTCTGGTGTGCTACAAGCTCTATTTGAGTCCCTACTGTGACATGGCAACTGTAACAACTGATGCTGGCACCATCTTGGGCTGCATTAAGGGATTCCTCTCATTCGGAACAAGGGGAGTGAAAGCAATGTTGTCCTCCGCCTTGGTTGGGGAATTGTGATCAGCTCTGGGCATCACACTTTAAGAAGGACATTGGCAATCTGGAATAGGCCCAGGAAGGGGTGATTAGGATGATTGCTATGCCAGATGAGGATCCATTGAAATTAGAGAAATCTTGGTGAGAGAGTAGCAAAGGAGGTGAAGGGGATTATAGCTCTTTTGAAAGGCTTAAGTTAAAAATTCCAACCTAATTCTAACTCATTAGAAATGAGTTTAGAATTTCTCCCTTGGGCCCCTCTTTGGTAGAATTTGGAGCAATGGGGGCTCTTCATGGGAAGCTTAAGAGGGGCAGGTGGAGATTCAATATAAGGAAAAACTTTTTCAGCAATTGGATGGTGCAACAATGGAACAGTTTCCTCCCTAGGTTGTGAGTTCCACGTCACTGAAGGCCTTCAACAAGAGTTTGAATCACTACTCTCCAGGGATGGTATAAAGGAGATTCCAGTCCAAATACTTCAGACTAAATAACCTCTAAGGTTAATTCCAACTCTGAGATTCTGAGATAGAGAAGGCAGTGCCGACCACCCCTCCCTCCCCAGGCAAGGTATTGGGATGCAAGAACAAGCAAGCTAAGGTGGACCAGAGCAAAGAGACTTGTTCATTTTAGGATAGGTGCCCCTGGGATGTGAAAAACCTGATGGAGCCACAGCAGAAAAGCAATGAAAGATCAGGAAAGCAAGGGTTAAGGTGGTCCAGATTTGTTAGGGAGAGTGGTGGAAGCAGAAAGGGGGTTAATGAGATTATCTTTTCACATTCTTGGGTCTCCTCTGCCTCTGTTTGGTTTTCACAAAAGGCCTCATGGGGCAGGTTACAGTTTTGTTTGTTATTGAGGTATGATATTTGCATTTCTGCACACAAAAAAAAACAAACCTAGGTATTTATCCTAAATGCTAACCTGGGCTCCTGGAATTAGTGGGGACCATAGAGAATCCCAGAGGTAGCTAAAGGGCAGCTAAAAAGCCTTGTTTACTTGCTCCCCGGAGCCATAGCAGAGCAGTACAAGTAGCTACCAAGGAATTGAGAGGCCTGGGATTTTGTCATAGTTCCAGCCCTGTGTGACAAGGACAAGCATTTTAACGCCCCCAAGCCTTGTTTGGTTCATGTGGAAAATGAATTGGATTGTGTCTCAGTACTAGACTTAGAATCGAGAAGACCTGGATTCAAATCCTACCTCAAAAACACTTCCTAGTTTTGTGACCCTGGGCAAGTCATGGAACTTCTCTGTGCCTTGGTTTCCTCATTTGTAAAATAAAAGGCTTGGACTCCATGGCCTCAAAAGTCCCATCCACCTCTAAACCAATCAACTTATTTGTAAAATGTAAATTTTTATTTGTAGGTATAGTAGAAAGAGTTCTGGAGTTGGTATCAAAAGACCTGAGTTCGAAGTCTAAGAGTTTCCCCTTCCCTATATGGCATTAGGCAAGTAATTTAACTTTTCTGGGTTCCAGTTTTCCCAACTCCTGGATTGGACCCAGTGAGCTCTAAATTTCTGTCTACCTCAAAATTTGTGTTCCTTCTTATCTCTGCCCTGCCTACCTTACAGGGTAGTTATGAAAACAGCAAGATACTGTATGAAAACACACTACAAATCAAAAATAATAAATCATGTATACTTACCTCAGGTCACAATAATAGTATATCCTGGATAGGGGCTATGCTAGGCATATCTTGGCTAGGAAATGGCTTGCCCTTGGACTAAGTCAGTGATGGGGTACCTGTGGCCTTGAGGCCACATGTGGTCTGGAAGTCACAGCTTCCCCACCCCTGTACTAAGCTCTTCAACCTCTTGGAAAGGTCTACTCACAACTTACCTTCTCCTAGAAGCCAGCCCTGATTAACCCACTTTTGCTTTGTGCCCTTCAGACCATACAGAGCTGCAGGTCAGCAAGTGAAGAATTGGGTGGTACAAACCTTGTGCAAATTTTCAAGTGATTCCCATGAATGCTATGTTTTCTCTCCCTGAGAGAACTATAGATTCCTGGATAGCAGAGACTGTGCCAAGGGTAAAAAGTCATACAACAGGACACAGTAAATCAATGCTTACTGGCTTTCTGTGGTGCCAAAAAGATAAGGAACAACACAAATGCTCACTGACTGAAGGAATGGCTGAACAAGTTGTGGTATAAGAATATAAAGATATATCATTGCACCATTTGCTGTTTTTTATTGCAGTCATGTCCACCTCTTTTTGACCCCATTTGGGATTTTCTTAGCAAGGTACTGGAGTAGCTTGCCATTTCCTTCTTCAGTTCATTTTACAGATGAGGAAACTGAGGCAGACAGGGTTAAGTGACTTGCCCAGGGTCACACAGATGATCAGTGTCTGAGGCCAGATTTGAGCTCAAGAAGATGAATCTTTTGGACTCCAGACCCAGTACCCTATCCACCGTACCACCTAGCTGCACCTATTATTGCACCATAAGAAATGACAAATATGAAGGATTCAGAAAAAACTTACATGAATTGATTCAGCAAAATCAGCAAAACCAAGAAAACCTTGGGCAAATCACTGGACCTCTCTGGGCCTCACTTTCCTCATTTGTAAAGTGAGGGGGGTTGAGACAGATTTTAATAGGGGGAGACAATCTGCAAAGGGGGGTGATAGTCTGGGTGGGGTATTTTGGTTTGGAAAGTTGCCAGAAGGGTGAGTAGAGCCACAGGTAATAGACTGGCATACCCTTTCCTGTAAACAATGGCCATATTGAGTTGATCCCTTCCCTTCCTCCCTTTCTTGCCTGTTTTCCTTCCCTCTTCATTTGGGCCACCCCATCCCCAGTCACTGAGTGCTGTCATAAATATTCTCTTCCATTAGTGGGAATGTTTCAAGTGATGTTTAAGCAAGGAATCTCTTCTACAGCTAACCACCAGAAAGACCTAGACACCTATTTGCTGTGTCACTCAAAAAAAAAATAAAAATTCAAGCCAATTAAAATGTTTTCTACAAAAAGTTTATTGAATAATTTTATAAAGCAGGTCATGCCAAAAATTAGAAATCATAATAAATGTAAGGAATAATGTATAAAAATATATTATTAATAGTGGCATTTCATTCTAGTAAAGACTAACCAGTAATCTTTCCCAAGAATTTTCTAAAGATGTTAAATATGTTTTAATAACAGTACATACCAAAGCACATACACACAGACACACACACAAACACACATATGTACATCTCAAGTATTTTTCTCTTTGAGTTTCATAGTCCCCTGTGATATTGCTAAGATGAATGAGGGCTAATGTCTAAGTGTTCTTAAAGTACAACAAAACATTCACTAGGCAGAATAATAAAGATATGGCTAAGATTTTTCCCTCCCAATCTCTTAATACCTTATCTGAAAAATTAAATCATGTTTCTCAGAGTTACTACCAGGCTTATCAGTGCATTCATTATAGTGTTACCCTAGTGCATTTATTATGGTCCTACCCATAGTGCCTGGTCATTCACCTGGCTAGGCATCTTATGAATTGGAAACTAGTCATCAGTTCCCCCTACTCCAAAAAGTGAACAAATATATGAACAATCTGTGCTAGCCTGATTATATCTGGCTTATTCTTTGCTTAAGAGCACTGATTTCCCTTTCAATTTCATAAGGCAAGTCAGTATTGACTTGCACTTCAAGGTACTTCTCAATGTCCTCCACCTCTTTCTCCCAAAACTCCTTGGAGATGCTAAAGAGCTCTGTCATATTGATATCTGTCAGGCCCTTGAGATTGAAGGCATCTTCAGAAGGGATGTAACCAATAGGTGTGAGCTTAGCATTGTCTTCTCCATTGATCCTATTGAAGATCCATTCCAAGACACGGGAATTCTCCCCAAATCCTGGCCAAAGGAATTTGCCTTCCTTATCCTTCCGGAACCAGTTAACATGGAAGATCTTGGGCAGTTTAGCTGCTGGACGCTGAGCCATACTGAGCCAATGAGCCAGATACTTCCCAAAGTTGTAGCCAAAGAAAGGTCTCATAGCAAAGGGATCGTGCATGATGACTTTGCCTATTAAATAAACATAGAGAAATATGAAATGCCTATGATATTTCTATTTAGCAACAATAATTCCTGATAGAGTAGGTCAGAATTTTCCAAGTCTTTATAATAGCATAATAAATACTGAGTGAGAGTCAGAGGCAGTATGGAGTTATGACTAAAGGACCAGCTTTGGAGTCAAGAAGACCTGACTCTGACAAACATTAGCTATATGACCTTGGGCCAATTATACTGTTGCCCTACCCTACGCTCTAGGATGGTAAGTGATAGAAGACCTAACTAAAGAATTTCCAAAGATGTGGACCAAGGAAGAAAAAAAAGCATGGTGCATAGAATGACAATAAGAGAAAAAGAAATGCCATACAAGGTTGAGTGGGTAAATATACTTAATATTTTAAACACTAATAGAAAAACTTGCTAGCAAACTCTATGGTTTAAATTTTTTCCCCTTACCTTTGTGTTCAGCTGCTGCTGTTGCTTCTGACCTCATTGAAGCCCCAACAAATACTCCATGCTGCCAGCTCATGGATTCATAGACCAGAGGTATACCTTGAGCAAGAAAAAATGTACATTAGAGCTTGGGATTCCACTCAAGTCCTGTTCAAACACATCAGTACAACCTGGAAGTGACCCTTGGCTCTCCAAAACTACATCACTAGGACATAAGTTCTGTCACGTTCTACTGGGCTGGAAAGCTTGAGAGGAAAGCCTTATTAATTGACCATAGGACGGTCATCTGAGGACCGGCCTAGTTACATTTGTTTGTTTAATGACTCAAGCAGTACCTACAATGAATCTGTCTTTTCTGTGAAACATTGTCCTAGAAGTTGAGAAATTCAATTTCCAATGGAAACACTGAATATTTTCTAGATTTCTCTAAAATGCCATACATCAGGAGAGAGAGTATGGTATGGTGGACAGAGTGACAGGCTGATATTCAGGAAGACCTGAGTTCATATCCTGCCTCTTATAATCACTAGCAATATGATGAATCATTTAAACTCTATGTAACTGAAGTGGTTCTCTAGTATTTTTCTAAGCCATAAATAGGTTGTAATATACATTGGTAGAGGGGGTTACTATGCCCACAACAGGAAAATCATAGGTCCCACAACTTCTTTTAATTATTAATAAACGCCATTCTCACCAACAGGTCTACGGCCTCCAAAGATAATGCCTTCTATTGGAACTCCTTCTGGAGATTCCCAGGCAGGGTCGATGATGGGGCACTGGTTTGCAGGAGTGCAGAATCGGGAGTTGGCATGAGCACAAGGCTCTCCTGGGCAAAGCAAGAAGAGAGATGTTAGATGATTAGAAGCATATATTAGGAGTAATTTAGCATGTACCTCATGGTCCTATTTGTGTGCTCTTACCATCCTCTGGAGTCCATTTCTTGTTTTTCCATGATGTAAGTGTAACCCCTGGGCCTAAAGGCTCATCGATGCCTTCCCAGTAAACACCCCCATCACTCGTTTCTGCCACATTGGTAAAGATAGTGTTCTTCTGAATGGTCTTAATAGCATTGGGATTTGTTTTCACAGAAGTTCCAGGAGCAACTCCAAAAAATCCATTTTCTGGATTAATAGCCCTTAAGTTGCCTGAAAATTTTAAAATATTGAAGTATAGGTGAATATGAAACAAGCATTTATACTTGAAAATGTATTCTAGTTAGGTTTAAGAAAAACTTTTTTTTTTCTGGCCAAATTCAAAGCCCTTTTTTGCATTCCTCCACTTCTCTCTAAAGAACCATTTTATTCTGGAATTTAGGTTTGTTTTGCTTCTGTAAATTACTGCATTAAATTTCAAGACTTGCTCCTCAGATAGCTTCCCATAAAAAAACATTTTGATGGGTTATATATGTAAACAAATCAGAAACATACGGATTCTGTTTTTAATCCAGATTTTTAATTAAGGGAAAATGCTCCCCAAAATACATTTCTAACATAACCATTTCTCATGGAAATATTTATAAATGATTTAAAATGTTTTGAAAGCAAAAAAAAAAACAACAATAACAACAAATTTTCACCTGATCCCCACAGGCAATATAAAGGACCAAAATAGTTACCTTGCTCATCAAATTTCATCCAAGCAATATCATCACCAACACATTCAATTTTCCACCCTGGGAGCGTTGGATTCATCATCGCCAAGTTGGTCTTTCCACAGGCACTAGGAAAAGCTGCAGCAAAGTACTTCTTTTTGCCCTCAGGATTCGTGATGCCCAGGATCTGTTGATAAATGAAATCTTTATAGAACAACCATTTGCCCCCTACAGTATGTCTTTCAAAAGCCAAAGGAGGTAGAAGCCCTTAATTCTAAATATTTGATTTTAGGTATTAGTGTTTCAAAATACTAAAGTCAAATTTACAAAATATTGACTAGAGTTCTTCTTGTTGTTGTTTAGTTGGTTTTTTTCAGCTGTGCCCAACTACCCATGACCCCATTTGGGGTTTAGCAAAGATACTGGAGTGGTTTGCCATTTCCTTCTCCAGCTCATTTTACAGATGAGAAAACTGAGGCAAACGAGGTTAAGTGACTTGCCCAGGGTCACACAGACAATAAGAGTCTGAAGCCAGATTTGAATTCAGGAAGATGTCTTCCTGACTCTAGGCCTGGCACTCTACTCACTAAGCCACCTAGGTGCCCTCAGAGCTCTCTTTTAGGTCCACTGTTCTCTGGAAACCTTAAAATAGCCTAAATTATTATTTTAACATATTCATCAAATGAAATTTCCCCATATTTTCTGAAACATGTGCACCATTTATGACTCATGTAAGCCTCATTTTTGCATTTACCCCTACTTTCAGGAGCACAGGTATTCTAGAAGGGGAATCCAAGGACCTAGGTTCAAATCCAAGGTATGCCACTATAGGACCTGTGTGATGCTGGGCAATTACTTTGGCTCTTTGGGTCTCAATTTCTTCATCTGTAAAAATAAGGGAGTTGGACTAAATGATCTCTGAAAGCTCTTTCGTTCATCTTTAAAGCTATGAAAATACCAAAAAAAGTTTTATAGAATCATGATATCTTAGAGTTAAAAGAGACCTCAAAGTTAATCTAAATCAACCCTTACCTGAAACATAAATCCCCTCTACAACAACCCTGATCAGCAATAATCTAGCCTCTGCTTTAGAGCAGACTGTGATGGAAGGCTCATTACTTCATGAGCAATCTGTTCCAGCTTTAGACAGTTCTAATTATCATTAAAAGCCTTGCATACAATAAGAAATGCCTGTTGAACTGAATTATGCCACAATCTGCCTCCTTAAATTCCCTAGTTCTTTCTTTTGAGATCTATTGCAGAATAAATCTAATCTCTCATTTTTTTCTGTCCTCTTACCAGCATATGTTCTGCAAGCCAGCCTTCTTCCTTGGCAATCCTGCTTGCTATTCTTAGGGCAAAGCATTTTTTCCCCAGGAGGGAGTTTCCACCATAACCACTTCCAAAGGAAACAATCTCTCGGCGATCAGGAATGTGAGCGATGAGGGTCAATTCGGGATTACAGGCCCAGTTGTTGACTAAAGGTTCTATAAAACATGACACAAGCAAGAGAGTATCAACTCTTCTGAATGAAATTTGCCTAAAATTTGTCTGGCAGTCAAACCAGAAAGTAGATTTCAGTGCACTTACTTTTTAAAGGTAAAGGGCAGCCTACAGAATGGAGGCATTTTACAAATTCCCCATTTCCCAGTGCTTCTAAGACTGGAGTTCCCATTCGGGTCATGATCTTCATACTGGCCACTACATAGGGTGAATCTGTCAGTTCAATGCCAATCTTTGACAGAGGAGAACCAATGGGGCCCATGCTGAAAGGAATGACATACATCGTTCGGCCTATGAAACAAGAAAGAGTAGATGAGAAATAATACAGGAAATCTCAGGCTCAATTTGAAGAATTCTCCCCAGTATAGTCACATATGAATTATTTCTCAATTGGAATATCTTATATTCCCCAAATAAACAACTATGATAAGGACAGGTAAGTGTATATTGAAATTAGATTAAATAATAATATCATAACTAAACCTGACTTTGAATTATTATTTGGCATGTCCATATCAGACAGCTAAGTTGGATAGAGTGTTGGACTTAGAGTCAGCAAGACCTGAGTTTGAATCCTACTTGAGACACTAGCTATGTGACAACTTCTCAGCCTCAATTTCTTAACCAGCAAAATGAAGATGATAATAATAGCACCTTCCTTACAGGACTGCTGTGAGAACCAAAGGAGATAACACATGTATGATATATTTTGCACACCTTAAAGTACCATATAAATGCTAGCTATCATCATTATTATCATTAATATATAATATATACACTTCAATATAATATGTATACTTCTTGACTTTAGTAATTTTTACATATAAAAATTTAAAATATCAGAGGTAACTATATTATGTTTCTACAGAAAAAGTATTCTTATTATGGTTAGAATTGTAATGGTAGAATAATCGTGGAAAATTATACTTGTATCTTGTCATATTAAGTGCTTTGTTCACCTTTCATGCATCCTGGAAATCTGGCATTGAAGGCTTTCTCAAAGTCCTCCTCTGACATCCAGCGACCCAGTTGGCTAATTCCAGTCTGGGGGATTGGTACTGTGTCTCTTTGCTCCTGGGTGATGATGACAGTTTTGCTTTCGATTCTGGCCACATCTCTGGGATCAGTAAGAGCCAACCAGCTGGCAAAAGTCAAGAATGTATATGCTATTATTGCAGAAGGTTGAGACAGTGGAATCTAAAGATAAATTTTAATATAAGTGTACGTACACAGGGCTTCTTTCAATGAAAAGCATAAAAATCTCAGGCAGCAGAGAGCAGATGAAACTCATAAAATATAACTGATGTAAGTGGGAAAATGGTTTAGAAATGGACTCTGTCTTAGAACCCTCCCTCCTTCACCTCTCTCAGTAGTGCCTTAATAAACATTTGTGGAATGAATGTATAAATGAACGAATGAGAACTTTTTAAAAAGCTCAGGAGCTTTCACAAAATTGGTTTATAAATCATAGACTTATACAATGGTTCATTAAAGATCCTTCATTCAAAGACACAAAACAAGAGAGAATAAGCATCCCAAGCTCTGGTTAGGATTCTTACAGTTTTCTTTCCTTACCAATTATCATACTTCTTCAGTTTCTTGATCATGCCTTGTTCTACCATACAGTTGAGAATATTCCTGTTCTCTTCCTCAGAACCATCGCAAATATGGATTTTGTCTGGCTGGCACAACTGGGCATTACTTTCCACAAAGTCTCGGACTTCTTGGGGCAAGGTGTCCAGGCTACCTTGGACAATCTGGGCAGAGTAGTTCATGTTATTCTGCATCTGGGGAGGCATGACTGGACTGGTGGAATGGATGGGCAGGCAGGAATGACCTGCACAATCTAAAAGTGAGACAACAGAGACTTTTCAGTTAGCCTAATACCCTCAAAGAAGCTTTCAGCATTTTGTCTAGATTTCATATCACAAGACAGCTATTGCATCTGGAAATAGAAAATGAGTTTAACATTTTAAAATTATATACAGATATATATAAAAGCTCTACTTACATCTCCTCTCTTTGGAGGGTCTCAGAGATCTAGGCAGTATTTTTTATTGTTGTTGTTTTGCAGTTTCTTCCTGCTGATCAGTGTTTCTTCCTTATAGGAAGTTTGTGTCTGAAAGCACACCCTCTTACCTTAAATACTCTCTAGGAAGGAGAGCCCAACCCCCTAATCTAGGATGAGGGAGGCTTGGCCCTTACGTCAGTGCAGTATCTTTTGGACAGCTGCCATTAACCGCCTTAGCTGGGAACAACTTGCAACAATAATGGGCAGGAGGTGAGGGGTGGTGTTATCCCTGATCACTAATTTAACAGACAGCTGATTAATGAATACTAGCAGTTTTTTCTCCACTGGACTGCCCCCAGTGAGCCCTTGCACAACTTGTTCACTGGCTAAACTTTGACCTAATTCATTGTAGATGGAAGAAAGAAAGAAAAAAAAACCTAACCCCCAAGAGGCCTTTCTTGAAAGGCAGTTGGGGCTTAGTGTACTGAGTTCTGAGTAGGTTGGAAAAGACTCCTGGACTGCCTAGACTGTTAGCATAGGATAAACCGGCACACTTTGTATACAGCTGCAGCTGTATACATACAAGGTTGTTAGCTGACTAAAAACTGGATTAGCCTATCATCCTAGGGCAATTTCCTCACCTTGGCCAAATCCCCTGAAGTCAGAGAAAGTCTGGTATATTGGCCCAGGCTGACAGCTCAAGGATTTAGGGTATTTAAACGTCAATTTTCTGATTAAGACCTATGCAAGGTGCCCCTGTGTGGTAGAAAAGTTGGGGATCCTGGCTGGGATCTCAGCTCTGCGACCTATTTACTTTAATAAATGTAAAGTGCTTTGCAAACTTCCAAGGGCTACAAGAACGTGAGCTATTGCCACTCTGGGCCTCACTTTCCTGATCTGTAAAATAAGGGGATTGAGGAAAGTGACATTTTAGGTTCCTTCCACATTTAAATCTGTTATTATTATTTTTTACAGCTGAAGGAATTAGGAATCCTCACTTCTAATTTGGGATTAGGCATGCTATACCTGTAAGGATAGTCCCACGCATATTAGGGTGAGAGGGGAGATGAAATTAAAACATGAACCATGCTGCATTTTTTTTAAATTACAAGATGAGCTGTAACAGACAAAATGGAGCTTTCTTTTTCTTCTAAACAATTCAGTTGGTCAATAAACATCTACTAGCTTCACTTGGGTTTCTCAGATAAATTACTCTCTCAGAATGGATAAAACAATTCAGATCTTTTCTCAATCAAGGAAAGAAAAAAGAAAGTAGAGAAGGGTGGGGAGATTTTAAATGTTTACTTTATGCCATTCAAGGAACTGTGTAAGTGGTCCACTCCAGTGTTAGATGGATTATAGAGGGATGGTCCTTCTCAAGAACAAAGGACAAACAACAACCTATGAGTAGCATGAGCTGCCCCACTGGGGACCCAACTGGCCAGTTCCACTTGGGCAGTGCAGCTTCTTCCTTCTTTTGTTCCTTCTTTCCCTCCTTCCTCCCTCCCTTCCTTCCTTCCTTCATTCTTCCTCTCCTCTCCTTTCTTCTCTTCCCTTCTCCTCTCCTCTTCTCTCCTCTCCCTCCCATCACCAGCATCCCAGTCCAAGAGGTAAGGTGAGTGATAGCAAGGAGTCAAGTAGGACCTAAAAGCTGCCAACCTGAGTGACTGAGAAGATGATGGGACCCTCAACAGTAATAGGGAAGTATGGAAGAGGGAAGTGTTTGGGAAGTAAGTTAATGAGTTCTATTTTGCATGCACTGAGTTTAAGATGCCTACAGGACAGTTTGAAATGTCCAAGAGGCAGTTGGTGATTGACGACCGTAGCTCAGGGGAGAAACTAGTGATGAATACATAGACCCGGAATCATCTTCATAGAGAGGATGACTGAATCCACGGGATCTGGTGGAATTACTAAATGACACAGCGTAGAGAGAAAAGAAAGCAGCCCGGGACAGAGCCTCAGGAAACAACCGTGGTAAGTCAACATGACAGAGATGAAAGGAGCAGTGAGAAAGGACAGGAGAGAAAAAAGTAACAAGAGAATCAGGCGGGAGGAGCATCAGGGAAACCAAGGGAAGAGAGAATATCCAGAAGGTCAGAAATGATGAGGATTGAGGAAAAAGCCATGAGATTAGGCAATTAAGACATTGGTAACTTTGGAGAGGACAGTTTCAGCTAAATGATGAAATTAGAAGGCATATTGCAAAGGATTCAGAAGACATTGAGGGGAGAGGAAATGAAGGCACCTAATGTCAATAGCTTTCTCAAGGATTTTATCTATGAAGAAAAGGAGAAATATAAAATAAGAGCTAGGGGGGATGGAAGGAACCAAATAAGGAAAGATCTACAGAGTAGATGACAGTGGGGATGATGGGAGGTCAACCTGCTAGAGAAGCAATCAGATGCAGTGTGAATGTAGAGGGGTTGGCCTTAGCAAAGAGAAAAGCTACCTCTTCATCTGAGACCAGAATGAAGGATGAATTAAAGATGTCTGACTAATGTGAGATAAGGAGGAGAGAAGATGAGTTCTTGGTGAATGGTTTCAATTTTTTGGTGAAGGAAGAATGGAGGTCTTCAGATGAAATGGTGATGGGAGTGTGTGCATGAGAGACTTGAAGAGAAACAATAATATTTTAAATAGAAGCTATGGAGAGTAGGATAGAAAATAGATAGAGGATATTGCAATAATAAAGGCAAGAGATTATGAGGGCTTGATCTGAATGGTCATGTGAATGAAGAGAAGGGGTAAGATGGGGGTGGTAAAATCAACAAGACTTGGTAACCAATTCAATATTGAGTAGGGTGAGCATGTGAAGAAGAGGGAAAAAAAGCATAGGATGAGGCTGAACTAGCCCACCTTTGGAATTAGAAAGATAGTGATGCCCTTAATAGAAATTGAGAAGTTTAGAGAAGGATGGGTTTGGAAATTGTGGGAAGGGAGGATACAAGGAGTTCCTTTGCATACCTTCAATTTGAAATGATGATAGGACACCCAGGTGGAGATGTCCAGCAAGCTTTGGTAATGTGGGACTAGAGATTAAGGTTAGATATGTAGATGTGGAAATTGTTTGAACAGAGATGATAACTGAATCCATGGAAATTTGAGAGAGAGAGAGAGAGAGGAAGTCTTGGGGGACACTCATACTTACTGAAGTATGGATGATGGACCATGATTCAGCAAAAGACAGAGAAGGAGACAGAAAGAAGGAAGAAAATAAAGACAAAGAGTAATGTCACAGAAGCCAGAGGAGGAGATAGTGACCAAAAGAAGTCGGTGGTGGGAAGTGTCAAAAGTTGTAGAAAATTCAAAGAGAATGAGGACAGATTGAGATCTTTGGTAACTGGAGAAAACAGTTTCCATCAAATGGAAGCCAAATTACAAGGGGTTGAATAAAGTACATGCATATTGAGCAATAGATATGTGGTTTGGGAATCTAAATTCACAAGAAGAATTCCAATCTTGTTTGGATTAAAAAAATAAATTAAATAAAATTTAAAAAATAAAAGAGCTGTGATTTTCCAAACCCATGAGAGGTCCAAAATCTGATAAGAAAGAAATTGTCCAAATCCTAAATCTTCAAGTCAAACAATTTACTTGCGTAAATCAACTGCTGGCTTTTATTAGACAGAGATATCACTTGATGGATTAATTGATTAATCCTTTGGAAGTTTCCACCAGTAGAAAAACATTGTTCAGGGTTCCACTAAAATGGCCTGTGAAAATCATCACCTAAGGTCTACCTGGTCATTCAACCTTTATTGATTTGATTAGAAATAAATATTTACATTTTCTGCATTTACTAGACAATCTCAATGTTTCTCTAGGTTGGCACATGTTTTAAAAGAGTTAACTTGTTTTCCTGCATTATAATGTTACAGGTGGAAGGATATGAGTGAGTATCTAGTTTGACTCTCCATTTTATAGAGATAACTATAGATTGTAGAGGGAACACACTTGCTTAAAAAGGTTTGCACAGCTGATTAGTACCACAGCCAGGACCATACTGTCACTTTGTTCTGTTAAAGGTGCCTTTTATGTTTTCTTAGCTAAGATGCATTTCAATTCAACAAAGACTTACTGAGTACCTACTATGTACAAGGCAAATTTATATATTTTAGGATTTCAAGAGTTGGCAATCTTTCTCCACAAGAGATTTAAATTCAAAACTTTAAATTTAAAATTTTTTTTAAAATGTATATTTTCTAAGCTAGATCCTAAGTCCGATTCTTCTGCTCACTCCATATTTATGAAATCCAATTTCATTGCATAGATTTACAGAAAGAATATTAAATAGTCCAGGTTTAAAAGCCTGTACAGGGCTATACTACACATGAACACATTATGGGATCATAGAGTTGAAGCTGAAATGCATCTCAGAGGTCATCTAGTCCAATGCTTCTTAAACTGGGGGGTTGCGACCCACAGTTTAAGATGCACCTAAGGGGTCGTGAATAGAAAAAGTTTAAAAAGCCCTGATTCTAGTCCAACTCCCTCATTTTATAGATGACATAATGATATTGTGGTGCAAGAAGTGAAATGACTTTCTCAAAGTCAGGCAGGTATTAAGAGAGTCAGGATTTGAACCTAGTTCGCCTGACTTCAGATCCAGCACTTTTTTCTTATTACTAACCCCATAGAAATAGCTAGCTCCAAATGTTTCTTTTCATTTTGGAAATTTTGGACTCAAAAATTATAAAATTGTTCATTCATTCTAAGGAAAAATGGAGAATGAAAGTTTTGAGTAAAGAAAATTAATATCATGCTATATCATATTAATCTGAAATCCATCCTTTTCCCTAGTTGGTCAGACCCCACTTTTTTTCAGTCTAGCTCACCAGGCAGCATTTTACTAACAGTAAATGTGACCAAACCCATTGGCAGCTGAACCACTGCACCTACCCTGGGTGATTATGGCACTATGACTATGGCTATCAGTTGTAGAAGCAAGGATGAATGGAGGAATTCTGTGTCCTCCTAGGAGGTTTCATTCTTATCAAAAGCATCAGTATGACCCACAAGTTTTTCCTTAGCCATTAAGTAACCCCCAGTTCTGGTGTTAAAAAACTGGCATCCAGTTTTTTGACATCTTGAACAGTCGGGAAGGGATCCCTGATAGGGACTCCCGAACCTCAATTAGATTGATAAACTAAGCACCTGACCTGTGACTAGGATATTCAGCTAAACCATGTGACTCCTAAGGAGGGACTCCTGAAAAACAATTGCAACCTTAGAGGAAAGCATTCTTGGAGACAGTATCTCCATTGGACATTCAAAAAAGCTGAGTTGGAAACTGAACCAAAATCTTTCTAACTTCTCCAAGCAGAAGAGGTACTTTACCTGAAAAAGAGAAGTAAAATTCAGAGGCTGTTACTGAAGGCTCAAGCTAATATCTAGTGGAACAACCTTGCATTCATTGTGGTGTGTGTGTGTGTGTGTGTGTGTGTGTGTGTGTGTGTGTGTGTGTG